>NC_030822.1:24451416-24764416 GCF_001704415.2 Capra hircus | reverse complement strand
ATGCCCCCAGGGATTAAGTAATATCCCCAGGACTTCCCTGGTGGATATCAGGGAAGCTTCCAGCAGTACAGAATCTGCCTGCCAATGCAGGGGACATTGATCCCTAGTCCAGGAAGATCCCACATGCTGCAGAGCAGCTAAGCCTGTATGCTACAGCTACTGAGCATGCATGCCTAGAGCCTGTGCTCCTGCAACAAGAGAAGCCAGGAGCTGCCCCCACTTGCTGCAAATGGAGACAGCCCACACAGCAACTAAGATTCAGTGCAGCCAAAAATAAATAAATTAATTTTTTTTTAATTCTTAAAAAAAAAAAAAAGTGATCTCCCCAAGTGAGCAGATTGAGGATCTCAGAGGTCTTGTTTCCTGGAAACCACACTCTCAAAAATAAAACCATTTCTGAAGTCTTGTTCATAAAAACAGGTGCACAAAAAGAACACTGAAGCATAGACAGTGACATAAAAAGCTGGATTATGAGACCATGGATTCAAAATGATCTTAGGGAGGGCAGAAGACCAACCTGCAAAGTTTTTCTTTGTTACAAAGATAAGAAAACATTAAGATTTTAAAACACACCCCACTAAGCAAATGAGATGAACTAGCAGTGACACTGAACAGATGAGAAGTGGGATTATAATAAACTGCTAAGTACCAGTTAGTAAATCCACATGTAATGTTTTTATAATAAGTGAAAGCGCTAGTCACTCAGTCATGATCGACTCTTGGAGACTCCATGGGCTGTAGCTCACCAGGCTCCTCCGTCCATGGGATTCTCCAGGCAAGAATACTGGAGTGGGTTGTCATTTCCTTCTCCGGGGGATCTTCCCAACCCACAGTTCAAACCTTGGTCTCCTGCCTTGCAAGCAGATTCTTTACCATCTGAGCCACCAGGGAAATCAAGCTTTAAAACATAATACTAAATGTTAAAATGCATTGAATAGTCCTTTCTTAACTCTGATCAAATTGTAGAATTCTGTACATGATTGATATGAGATAAGGAGAGACCAAAGAGGAGGTCTCCTCTCTCCCGAGAAAAATCTAATCTGCCAAGCCCTTCTCACAGTATCCATATCATTTATATACTTTCTCTGAGGGCCTTTTAGCATGAAGCTTACCTGGTAGGTAAATAGGTAAAGCCAGAAGTTAATCACCATCAGAGCCCCATCCCCACTGTTTCAGAGAGAAGACTGCCAACTTGGAAGCACACCTCCTACCTTGCACTTCCAAACAAGAAGTGTGAACAAGAGTGAAACCTCTAATGGCCAACTGTCTATCTCACTAGGAAAACAGCTCCAGTCAAGCTCTTCAGGGCAGTCAGATGTTCCCACTTGTACTGGGTGACTCTGTGGCTTATACTGAGAGCTCCATGTGGGTGCTCAGACCCTGGAGGGAAAGGACAAATGGGGTCCCCAGCAATCCTGGGCCCATTCCTCAGTCATGCTTCCCACAGCACCAAGGGAAAGGCGCCATCTCCTTGCCAAAGTTAAGTTGCCCTACCTGGGAAGGAAAATTTCCCCACAGAAAACTTTAAAGATATACAGGAACAGGGAGAATCCAACTTATGATTTTTCTGGATCCCAGGCTCTGAATCTGATTCAAAGAATGAAAATATTCTGCTGTCAGTGTACATTTCTATTGTTTTAAGGGTCAATTTTATATTTAAAACTTTGTTTAAAAAAAGCTATATTCTCCTAGGGTAAAAATAAAGGGGGGGGGGTTAGCTAACTCAAGGAGATTACTTAACTTTTTACTTATCTTGATTCAGAATACTTACATGCAAATGAAATATAAAGGATAAAGTATCATTAAATATTCCATAATAGATTAAATATGCTTTCCCACTACATGTTTTCTCACTAGCACAGACAGCAGACCAGACTGGGATCTAAACGTATACCATCTTGGTCTAGCTGCCTCCCAAAATATCTATGGTTTACATTTCCTTACAAGGATATTCTGATATTCTTAATGGGCCAACATGCTGCCAAGAGGGGTGGTTCAATGTTTTTCTCACAAGATCTTTCAGTACAGTAAAGCTAAGAGTGCTATCAAAATATATATTTTTAATGTTCGTTTTTGAAACTTATACTCTTAGATGGGCATTCCTGAGCCCCAATCATTTGCATTTAAAATAAGAGATGCCGAAAGACAAACCTTATTGCAGGGATGGAGGGACTAGGCTAGCATGCTCTTTTAACTAGTGAAATATGTAACGGTATCAAAACATACTTTAGAGACTAAAAACAACCACCCAGAGTTTTAACTGCCTGTACAGGACACACAATATTTCTATACATTTGCTAAAAACAGTCCCAGCCATATACAAAGTTTAATAACAAATATTTGTCTATGGGTGGGTGATTTCAGAGTACACTACAAAATAACCACATCTTGCCTTTTAAAGAGGGTATTTGAGTAGTAACTGGCTCAAGTCTTTAGAAAGTTGACATGTTACTAAATGTATATGAACTAGAAAATCATTTCTAAACTCAGTTTTGAATTCATTCAGTTTCAGACAATAGAACGGATACCTGGCCTGCTGTCTGCCCATCAAGTGTTGAAACACAAAAGAAATATTTGGGAAGGCAAACAAATTAGTTATTGTGTAAGAGTACTGACTTGTTAAATGCCTTAACTGTTTTTTCTTCACTGACAGACTTTAAAGCTAAAGTATTTTATTATCCTCAATGAATCTTTCGAAAAACTACACTTCACTGAACAAAACTGGGGGGAACAGGGGCAAAAATTAGCCATACCCTTGTCTATATAGGAAAACAAGCTTTTGCCATTGCCGAAAACTTGAAGGCTGCAGGAGGCAATTAAAGAGCAAGCTAGATAATACATTTCTAAAGTCAAAACCTTGATCTCTAGTTTAAAAAAAAATGAAAAGAAAAGCTGTCTTATCAAATTACATTAGTTACATTTTTCAGAGTTAAGGGCACATTGGGGAGGGTTTAACTTTTAACCCAGGTATACTGATAAATACTGAGCTTTTATGGAAATATATCTTTTTTTTTAAAGAGAAAAATTGAGAAACAGTCTTGGAAAAATGTCAAAGAGTCACTAAAAGAGCCTTACAACTTGCTAGACATTCTACACAGATTCAGAGAGACTGAAAGCAGTGAGAGCCATCAGTCACCAATATCCATTATTTCTTGATAAGAAAAATGGGAATAAAAGATAAATAAGCACAATCAAGGAGACCAAAGACCAAAACACAAACTCGCAGGCTCTCTGTCAGTGCCTCCTTACTATAATGATGGCTAAAATAAGAATTTGAGAGGTAACCTGACAGAGGCCAAGAAAACGCCCAAACTTGCCTGGATCCACCTCCTAGCACAGAACTTTGATCTTCCCTAAGAGATTAAGTTGTCAAATGTTACCTTACGACTCTAATGGTAAGAGCCAAGTGCCTGGACATTAAATGCTTGCGATACCATAACTGTCATTAGCATTGAGCTGGACTGAGAATCATAAAATATTAGTGGTTACCACAAGCCTTCAGGAGCCCCAGAAGGAGAGTCGGTGGTTTAAATCCTGGGTACAACTCAGACCACACCCAGCACATTGTTGCCTTGTGAGGCAGTGCGTTTCCCAGTCAATGGATACGTTCCAGTAGAGTTGGACAATTGGAGAAGTGTTCTGGGTGGCGGAGAGATTTCAGGATTGAGACACCGACACTACTCTTGGCACAAGAGAGAGAATCAGACAAACGTATTGGGAAAAAATCAAATCAAATAGAAAGAAAACTCTTGGCAGTAAGAGTTGTTTACTTCCTTATTCTCAGGTGAAGAAACCAAGGCCCTGAAGGGTTAAGTATGTCACCACTCAAGGTCACTTGTGTGATTTACTGACAGATCTGGAAACCAGCTCTCCGTATTCCCAGCAGAATGCTCTTTCCTCTTGAATTGAAAGAAAATCCAGCAGTTCACTAGTTTGTGAAATGAAAGACCTGTACTTAAAGATGTTCATATATTGCCCTTGTTTAGAACAAAGTTCCCTGGCATATAACACAAATACTTCGCTAGAGAGACAGACCACAGAAAATAAGCTAACAATGAAATTTACAGAAAGTAATTCAGACACCAAGATATCAAGACTTGACCATCAAAAAAGGCATAAACATTTAGCCACTGATTACTGACCTGCCTGGGAATACAACTAACATTAGAGGAAACATAAGAAAATATTTTCAAATAATACTATTAAAAGAAAGGTGCTTGGGATCATGAAAAAAGTACACCTTAGGGAAGAATTTGAGATGATGCTTCCCAAAGAAGAAGAAACAACAGATTATTTTTTAAAACCCTTCAAAGCCCCTCAGTAACCATCAATTTTATATAGAAAGCTTGCTAACCTGCCTCTGTACAGGGTAAGCACACTGTGAAGGCTGGAGAGATTATGACTAATTACATGGAAGTGAGGACATTGAGTAACTTTTTGTACAGTATCCAAATTACTGAAACAGAGTGATTTTATTTTCCAAGTGTGAAGCCATACCGACAGGAAACAAGCAGGGCTATTCTACCCCAGCAAAGCGCCTTAGCTAGTCAGGCATTCTGTAACAAGTCTCCATGGCAAATTTCCTAACACACACTTCTAAACACAAAGAACTCTTCCTCAGAGTGAGTGGCAATAAATAGGCTTGTGCAACTTCAACTAGAAGGATATTCAGATCCTTCTGGGATCTTTTCACGAAAGCAGCAGAATGCTATAGTCACCTTGCCATCCCCAAACCGTGAAAGGATTATAAAATCATAGAACATCTATCTGGAAGCTACAAGCAGCCTAAACAGGACATAGTGAATCCAATGACTTCATTTTGCAAATGAAAAACTGTCACTGGCCTCCCGAAAAAAAAAGGACTTGCCCAAGGCCACCCAATTACTGAGTAGTATGGTAAGAACTACTACGGTCAAGGGCTCAAACCTAGTACCCTCTCCACAAAGCCACAGAAACAGCCTTTATAATCCTAAAACTATGCCCCAGATATAACCTAGGATGTGGAAATTTGTGTCCCTACAGGTCTCAAATTTTGTGGTTTGGCCACACAAACCAGAGAACATACATTCACAATCCCTTCCCCACCTCCACGGTGACTTCATCTCTTTATCTCCCCATCAAGAATCTTGGAACACAGGTGATTAAGACGGACCTTATTAGATCTAATAGAGGAATAACCTTGAATCTTTTTGATTAAAAATACACATTGGAATTTTAATACTAGTCAGAGCACTTCCTTTCAAACATCTCAGGGTGAAGTGTGACGAGCCATTGCACTGTGACACACAGGATGGGGAACTGCTGCTGCGAAATATAAATAATCACTACAGGTGCAGCCGATGCTGTGAACACAAGAATCTCATCAACAATACTGAGGATTAGATCTGATTTTGCCCCTAGACTTGGATAAAGCAGCTTTCGGCAGGAAATAGACACTGTTAGACTGAACAAGTTTAAACGAGCCTAAAGGAGAAGAAGCAGGTAGCCTCCTCACTCTGGGGCCTTCTCAGATCTGGACAAAAGGCTAAATGCTGAGAATGCAGAGTTTGGCAATCCCATGTGGGAATGAGGGCTGAATTCCAATCCCCAATTCTGCCCCTTGGTGTGCCCTGAAGTCCTTATTTATTCACTGCAACATTTTTAAAGTGCTTCCTGGGTACCGGGCTCTGTGCCCTCCATGTTGAATAAAATAAAATCCCTGCTCTGTTGACCAAGAGTTTCCAATGTGGGATGTGTACACCCCTGAGTGAGGTGAAGGCAAGATACCACTGAGGAATGACAAAAAAAAAATACAAGAATTGATTTAAAATTATAGTCTCATCATTTTGATTTCTATTTTTGCGATTACCATTTTACAGATAACTAAATAGGCCTCGGTGCCCATGCTCCAGAAATTAGAAAATCGGTCAATCAAAGTTTGGGGACTCTTGATCTAGTCCCTTGGTGCGTAGCTTAGGCTCACCAAAGCTGTGATGGGATAGCAAATCAGAAGTACTTGCAAAAAGTACTTGGGTGATTACAAGATGTCTTGTAAGATCAACCGTGTGTGGGCACCCACCCCTCCCCACTGCGGCTTTTGAAGTCACTGATTTTCCAAAATGCAAATATATTGCCCTTGCGACGCCCTTTACATGCCCTGGTCATATAACATACTTTTAAGGTGAAATGGAGAGTATTCAGGTGAAATAAGGAGTTGTCAGGTGTATAATACTCTACAGGTCATGAAGAAGAAAATGTAACACAGGGGCCCTCTAACCACAGCTCAGAAAGTGCTACAATGATGCTAGTTTAGGCAATCTGATCTGGACTGGTGCCAATTATCTTCATGTTTCCCAAGCCATCCACAGTCACTTGTGTAAGGCTCAAAGTCAAAAACAGAACATTGTTGAATTCTAAAGAAAGATGTCTGATGCTCTATAGCAAGGAGTGCACTCTCATAAAAATGCGATATTTCTTTGTGCTTTTTAGGTAATAATGTAAAACAGCCCTTTTCCTTACAGAGCAGGCAAGACTAGTCATTAAAACTCAAGGAATCTGCTCAATAAGGTCTTTTCAACTGCTTTTCTCTCTGGGGCTTGAAAGAAGTGTCAGGGAAAGGTATCTCTTCTGCAATGAATTCCCTAAAAGTTTAAAGAGGTCTTGGGGGGAAAAAGTAGTCCCATCCCTTCTACCTAGTCTTCTTCCCTTCTGGTTCCCCACTCCCGCCCCAACTTTTCCACATAATGTATCTTTTGTAGGCAAAATGCTCCTCACAGCAAAGTTAATATTTTTCACTGAGAAGTTAAATTTCACCTTATTGAAGGAAGATGACTTCAAATATGTAACTTCAACCTGAAAGGAGGGGGATAAAAAAAGAGAAGGGGGGGGTGGGTGGTGGCCAAAGAATGACACTGGTTCCAAGGCAACTGGCCAGGATACTCAAAAAAAAAAAACAAACCACCCATTGGCAGACAGCAAGCAGAACAGTTCCCACCACCCACCTGGAGGCAGCATACTCTGGCCTGAATAGAGAGGATTCTCCATGGGGGTCTGCTCTTTCTTTCCAACTGTCTAGGTCTAAGAGATCCCCCTCGGGAGGTATAAGGTAAAAGGAAATTCCCTTTACGCAAGGCCTTTCAGAACCCCTTTCTCTCTCAAACAGTTCTTTCACTGCCCTTGGTTTAATCTGGCCACACAGCACAACAAGGAAGAACAGGAGCCTAACCCCAAGCCCGGCACTCAATTATCCTATTCTTTCTCTACGGGGGCCATCTGCCAATGCCACCTCCAGCACCTATTTCAGATTCTTCTTTTCTGAAGCGAATGTCTAAAAGCTGAGACTGTCCCCATTTGCGGAGAGGGTCTGTGGAAGTCAGAGCCATTTGAGCGACTTCCCCAACCTCCGGGAGCTCAAAAGAAAAGTTCTCCTGGTTAAGCAACAACAGAAAACGGCTACCTTTCGAGAGCTTATGTTCTGGCACTTTCATTTTCCTCCAATATCCTGCACTTCAGGTCAGCATTCCTTCTTTAAAAGGCCTTGCTGGGTAAGAAGACTAATACATCCAGAGAAACCTGCAATTGCCCCTCCTTCTCCCTTGTTTTGGCCTGGCTTCCCTGCGCGCTCCAGAACCCCAGGCGCTGGCTGATGAGTCCGGAGTGCAAGCGGACCCAGGTGCCAGGTTGCTCTCCCCGGACAGGGCCAAACAGGAAGGCCACTGGCCCTGACTACCGCACAGGTGTTCTTCTCCCCACATGCTTCCCCACGAAAACCGCCTCGGTCTCAGACTCGGGCCAAGTTCGAGGCGCCCTCACCCCTAACGCCTGCAAAGCTCTTGCCAGCTGAGCAGGGGGCCCGGGTGAGAAGACAAAGTCGCGTGAAAAGGTTGCCAAGGGCAAGCGTTTCCAGATTCCTCTTTCCTCCTTGGCCCCATATGCACTTGAGAGTTAGGAGGTGTGGGGGAGCTGGTGATCGTGCCCTTAAAGCCTGGGAAAAAGAGCTACACGGGTCTCGGACCCGGGTTGGCAAAGCTTGGGAAGCCCGTGGCACTGGAGTGAGTGCCAAGGAGGTGCCGACGGCCCACCCCACCCCCTTCCTCGGCACATTGCGGGGGGGGGGGGCGTGGGATGAGATCTGCCACTGGCTCCGCCCCCCGGCGCCCCCACCCCCGGCGCCCCCGCAGCCCGCACTCACAGCAATTGGGTGAAGGCGCTGAGCCCCTCGGGCACGGCCGTCAGCCCCTTCCCGGAGCAGTCCACCCGACGGTCTCCGTCGCAGCTACAGGGCGCCGCGCAGAGAGGCGGCGCCGCGCCGCTGGGCTCGGCCGAGCCGCGCAGCCCCAGGGCGAAGAAGCAGAGCAACCCCAGCGGGCCCGGCATTGCTGCGGCCGCCACCCGCGCCGGCCTCTCCCGCGGCGCCGCTCGCTCGGCGCGCCTCCGCCGCCCTCCGACGCCCCCCGCCGCCCCGGGCGGCAGGCCTGCGGGTTGGGCCGGGGGCTCTCCTCTCTCGGCAGTCACGCGGGCTCGGCTCCTTCAACAGTCCGCGGCAGCAGCGAAGGAACGCGGCGCTCCGGAGTTTCGCCCTTCCCGCTGCTCCATGGAAGCGCAGAGGCAGCCCCAGGTCCTCCCGCGGCTCAGGCCAGCCGGCCCGGCCGGGCGCAGCTGCGGGGGCCGCGCTCTGCCATCGCACCCGCCTCTCGGTCCCCGGCCTCCCGCCGCAGCCGTTCTTCACGGTTGCGGAGCGCAGACTTCAGCCATGCCGGCCCCTCGCCCCAGCCCCCGCCCGGCTCTCGCACAAACACCCGGGCTCTTTCTCGCTCTTCTCGCAGCCGCGGCTCGATCTCCTCCCGTCCTTTTTCCCTTCTAGGGTTGCACGCTCGGGTTCCCAAGCCCCCAGCCGCTGGGTTATGCAAATCACCTAGGTACATGCAAAACTAACCCCTCTCTCGGAGCACCATTGGCCGGGGGAGGTCTCTAGCTTATTACTATGCGAGGAGGGGAGCCGCCATTGGCCGAGAGTGGACCAGAAGGGCGTGTGTATCGGGCGTGAGTGACAAGGTGGTGGTGGTGGTGGTGGTAGTTCTAGGCAGAAATCCCTGACTTGGTTTGATTTGCGTGGCAGGTTGTGGATCAAAGGTAGAAGGATCTGAAGACGTAGAATCTGGTTTTCTACCCCCCACACACATATTCGTTTTCTTCCCTCTGCAGAAATTGAATCTCCTAAATTGGACGACCTGAAAAGTAGAACTTGCCTCCAGCATTCAGTTAAGTTTCAAATGACTCTGTGCTGCTCCAAATGGTGAGGACTCTGGGAGCTGTGCAAATGGGCAAAGAATTTTAAAGAGGGGGGAAAAGGCTTCTCTTAATCTGGCATAAATATTTAAGTTTCACCTATATACTAAAGTTAAAACAGTGTATCCCCCAAGAACCTCTCCCTTCACCTAACATCTTTATACCTATCTAAATGGCAACCCACACCAGTGTTCTTGCCTGGAGAATCCCAGGGACGGGGGAGCCTGGTAGGCTGCCGTCTCTGGGGTCGCAGAGTCGGACACGACTGAAGCGACTTAGCAGCAGCAGCAGCAGCAGCAGCGATATGCACAGGGTAGCTAAATCATAGCAATTAGCCATCCACGATATAGAGTTTTGGTGACCCCCAACGCAGACTACTTTCTCACCTACTTCAAAATCCTGGAACACAGGAATCTTGTTAGGGTCAACAGAAGTGATGTTTCTGAACACTGGACAATTTTTCCAGACAACAGAAACATTTGCGTGCTAGTAACTACCCTTGAGAAGGCAGCAGCAACTTTGCTGTTAAGTGATTGTCAGCATTCCTTCCTCTTCTGGACTTTTGTGGCATCATAGACCTCACGTTATTATTATTGTTGTTTGTACCAGCTACTGCTTTGTAGGCACCTGCTTTCTTGCTGTCCACTATGATTCTGAGTTATTTTTCTCGATTTTGAAGACATTTCCCACAAATATTTTAAGGTAGGCAGAGTTAAAAATTTCACTGTCATCAAGGTGATTACTCATGTCATATAAGTAAAATTAAAGAAACTGGAAATAAGTTGACACAGACTCAAGAAATTTAAATGAAAAATTTCCATCATCCTTACATTCAGGAGTTTATCTTTTAAAATAATGCCAGTTGGGCATATGAGTAACAAGAAATTCTTGTTTGACATGCTTGACAGTCAAATAAATACAGATATGCCTTGAATTTAAGTTTTAGGAATGACCTGTTTCCTATAGTTGTAGGTTTGAATGAGAATTTAAAGGTAGCTGGACAACCCTCTGGTTTTATGGATAAGAAATCGGAAGCTTGCAGATACTGTGCTCTGTCCAATATCATCACAGAACAGCTCCTGGGCTCCTGGTTCCTTGTATGGTACCCTTGGAGCCTTCTCTAAACTGGATTCCATTGTCTAAATCACTTCCATTATTTGCTGGCAACTCTCAGGAGCAAGTGAAAACTGTTAATTTTGTTTCTTTGATTCCTTTAACACTTCTCTTTCATTACAACAGAATATTCTTGCCCAGATATCATTATCTTCTTTTTATATAACAATAATATGTTATACTGATTGATCTTGTTTTGGCCAAATAACTCGTTTCCTTTCTTTAAACTTTAGTAAGCATAAGAATCACATGCAAAACTTGATTAAAACTGTAAACATTTTGATGCATGTCAAGTCAGGAACTTTATTCTTTGCTTTCAAGGAATAAGATCTTAGGGCTGGGAACTTAAGTGAAAGGAGAGATTTGGATTTTGGAAAAGGGAGAGATATAGATTTTATTGAAGAATACATTTCTATTATCTAGGAGATGAAAAAGGTAAGAAAGGAGGATTCAAATTTGCAGCTTGTCCAAGAAGAGAAAATATCAGGAACAAAGGACATGTAGAGGAAGAAAAGAGGTAAGATATGTTACAGTCTTCGTGTTTCATATAGTTGCTACATTATGTGTGCTTTGCTTTAAACTGGCCAATTAGTCTTCATTTCTTGGATAAGATGCCCGAAGAGAGAAAAAAACACACCCTGATTTGTAAGATCCTATCCCAGATAACTAGAGAAAAATGATCAGCATTTCCATAACCCTTAAGGACCTGGAAAGATATCTAGATGAACCAAAATTTGATGACAGACAAGATATAAACTTAATAGAGACTCTGCCTACAGACTGGTTCTTCTTTCTAGTTTTTCATGCCATGGATGAGTAAATAGGTAGCATCCACGGGCTCAATAAGAGGAAGTGGAGCAACGAAGGAGGCATCCCTTCCTGGTAATGCTCATCTTGGGGCTTTGGGGCAGGGGGTACAAGGTCTGTTGACTCGTGGACAAGGTGGACTTCACCCATTCTTACAAATACATACCTATACAAATGTATGCTTCTGCAGGCTGCTCTATTAAGGAAACAAAAACAGAGATTGTGAGGGTTCTCCGGGAGTGCTATAATGACTGAATTAAAAGTCCTCAAATGTACAGAATTTCACTTTTTATAAAATACTTCCAAATGACAAAAGAAAAATATCTAAGTTCACAGCAGTCAGCTTAAGAAATACAGTGTTACAAATGTAGTTGAAGTTCCCTTTGTACTCCTCCCCAATCATATTCATTTCCTTCTTTCTTTCCCTGGAAGTAAGCCCTTGCCTAAACTTCATCATTAATGCCCAGGCATATTTTCATATTTTTCGTATGTGTGCATCCCTAAAAAGAATATCATTCTGTATTCTTCAGCAACTTGTTTTCTTCAACCTGTGAGCTTTGTCCATGTTCATGAACTATGTGCTATTGTTAATTCATTTTCATTATTACATAGTATTCCATTTAAAAATATACTCAGTATTTGTCCATTCTATTTAAACTTATTTTTTTTTCTAAAAATACTACCATGAATATTCTTGTTCAAGTCTCCTTTTTCATATATGCAAGAGATTCTCTAAAATGTATTTTCCTTTATATGTGTGTGTGTGTCCAGGAGTGGAATTGCTGGGTCATAGCTTAGGTACACTCACACACTCACCATATTGGATGTCAAATGGTTTTCCAAAGTGACGGGACTTACTTGTCCTTCCTTCAGCAGAGAATAAGAAACCTCATTACTCTACTTCCTACCAATACTAATGTTTTAAGACTTAAATATTTGTGAATCTGATGCACACCGAGTAAAATCGAAGTGTAGTTTAAATTGAATTCCCCTGATTACAACGGCATCTTCTCATGTATTTATTGGGCATTTGGTGTGCTCTGCCATACACTGCCTATTCGTTTCCTCTGCCTGTTTGTTTTCTGTTGAGTTGCTTATATTTGTTTATCTAGTTTAGGGCCAGATAGTAAATATTTGGAGCCTTGTGGACCACATGGTCTCTGCCATAACTATTCAACTCTGCCATTGTAGCACAAAAGCATCATAAATGATACATAAGCAAATAGATGTGGCTGTGTTCCAATAAAACTTTTTTTTTTTTTTTTTTTTTGGCAAAAACACGTTGGACTAGTTCTGGCCCGTGGGCCATACAGTTTCCCAACCCTGTTTTATAGATGCTAATCCTTTATTGAAATCTAATTATTTTTTAAAATCATTTGTAGGATTATGTAAAATTCAGAAAGACACGCCTCAAATGTAACCGTCTTTCCTTACCTGTTGACATTAAGCACTTTTAAATTTCTGATCTCCGTGGTGAGCTCATGGTGAAGATTATATTGCAGAATTAGCCCTGAAGAGTCCATTGCAAGCTTAAACATGCCTCTCTTTCTAGAGTGAATGGTGTACAAGTTGTCCTGGATGCTTAGGGTTTATCATACCTCCCATCCAAAAGACACCCCAAATATTGTCCTGATGCAGTCACATGATGGGGGAATAACAGCTGTTGGCTTTATGAAAGCATCTGTGCCAGACCCACCACCCGATGTTAGAAGCTGTTTTATTGCTGTTGTTGTTTAGTTGCTAAGTCATGTCCCACTCTGCAACCCCAGGGACTGAGCCCACCAGGCTCCTCTGTCCGTGGGGTTCTCCAGGCAAGAATACTGGAGTGGGTTGCCATTTCCTTCTCCAGGGGATCTTCTCATCCAGGGGTCCAACCCACAACTCTTGCAGTGCAGGCAGATTCTTTATCACTGAGCCACCAGGGAAGCCCTAGAAGCTGTTTATGTTTTTAAAATTATGTATGTATCTACACATACATACATATTTATGGGTTTTTATATGTACATATACATACATAAACACTTCAAAACATAATAGATTCAGGAAATAAGGAGAGACTATCAAGTCTAATCCCTACCCCTCAGACAACTGATACGTCCCTACTCTTAACAACTGAGTCCTCCAGGTAAATGCTTGTTTCTCTTCTCTGCTGCCTCCACATCTGCACCCAGGGCTCTGGGCCGGTGGAACTCCCACACGGGGCCCCAGAGGCTTGCAGTCTCAGTGTCTCACTTAGTTGTCCTTTTCTTTGGAGTCTCAATGTCTCTAGAGTGATCCTGTTTAGCACAGAAAATAGCATCTATTTTTTAGGGATAATTTTAAACTACAGTGATTATCTTGAATCACACACACAAAATAAAAATATCAAATTGTTGAAAAATTAAAAATATCTTTTTAAGCTGTACAAGTGGTCAAACTTGGGCTTCTGGGACCTCTTTCCTCTGCCACCTGTGTAGAACTGATGGACCTTGGCACATGATGACTGGCAGTAAGGCTTCTGGTGGGACTGAAGACCATTCTTGAAACCAGCCCTTTTCAAAACATCACCCCAAAATTTCTTAGTTTCTTGACCTGGTCAAATATCTTGTAGTCAGATGTCCTATTAAGTACTTCTAAAGACCCATATTGACCCTAGACTTCAAAATATTAGGACAAGTATCAGAAACATTTTCCTATACATAATATACCTAATATATATTCCTAACCCTTTCTAATTCTGATTGTCTTTTCCTGATATTTCCATTTCAAATCTAACCCCAGAAGAGAATGAGAGTCTGCAACAATTTCTGAACTACACAACTGCTCGTAGATCCCAAGGTCCATGTAATAATAATCTACTAATCTACATAATCTGCTAATGATAAAAAGAATGAGGCAAAAAAAAAAATTAATTAAATGAGCATTAAAGCAGCCAGGCATTATCACAGAAAAGTAAAGGGAAAAAAAGCAGAGTAGAAAACTGTGAAGATTACCACCTAGTCATGCTGAACATTTGCTCAGGCCAAAGTTTTAACACACAAAGTTCAGACACAGAATGTGGCTCCTTTTCACTCCCTCAAAATTCCAAATAGAACTTTAAACATTTTGGAAAGACCGTAACATGAGACAATTATTTCAAAGAACTACATGCAAAGTCTCTGAACCCCATAAAGGACATGAGCAGAAAACCAGCACTTGGGCGGGGGTGTGGATTTGAAGACAGTTCTACTGCTGAACTGTATCCTCAAAAGCTCTTCCTTGTCTACAAGAACATACATGCAAAGAAATCTAGGAAAGAAGGCAGTAAGGGATTGTAGACTCAAGGAGAAGTTGTGGGAAGAGGTGGAAAGAATACTTCACCTTCTGTAGATTGTCTTTCTTTTCCTGTTCTGGCTCCTAATGCTGTCTCAAAAAAGACTTCTTGGGTAAACACATCTTAGGTAATTTCCTCTCTTTCTGTCTAACAACAGCTACCATCACTCTCTTCAAATTAAAAGGAGTGGCAACCAGAATGAAAATTTTAACAATACCAAGGTTTCTGAAATGTCTTTAATATAATTTCAAAAATAAAAATTCTGAGGAAATTGCTCTAAAAATTCAGACAAACTACCAACCATCTATAATTCTCAGGATTACCTTGGAAAGAGGCAAAGCAAGGGAGGGTCTGGAGACTGGATCAAGGGGACTGGAAGTTAGGGTGATGACAAAAATGCTTTCTTGGGGTCTGGTTGACAAAATCTGGTACTATTGATTACACTCTTTTTTTTTTTTGTCTTAGGTTAGTGTTAAAATATATGAATTCAGTTCATAGAACACATATGAGGAAAAGTTAAAAATTTTCAATATGAAAGAAAAAATGGGAGGACCTTGAGGTGTTAGGGAAACACATCATATTCACTTTTCCAGTTTGTTCATTTTAGTCCAGAATAACACAAACTTGTCAAGTTTTTCAACTTTTGTGGGAGTTTTTTTTTTTTTTCCCCCAAGGAATAGTTACCATACATCTAACACCTCAGACTCTATTCTCCTGGGGACTGAGCAGCTTCGATCAATTCACAGGTCAGTTGGAGAAGACTTGAGACACAAATCCCACCTCCATTGATTCTGATGTAGGTCTGGGATAGGGCCTGAGAGTCTCAATATTTTAAAAGATCCGATTCTGATATAACTTGCCACCCAAATTTATGAGTCTCTGCTACAAGATTGTTTGAATCCTTTGAGAAGCAGACACCCATATAGGATCGCTTATGCAAAAGACTCATGAGGGGAAAAGTTAGTGAAGAAACGTGGGGAGGGAAGTATGGGAGACTCTTAGAGCCCTGAGATCTTATGATGCAAGTTTGACTCCAGGTCAGAGAGGAAAGCAAGGAAAAGTGGTTGGATGAGTCTCTGATGGCAGTGCAGTTTCATCGAAGCTTGGTGCGTCCAATGGAGAGACCCTAAGACAAACTCCCCCATCAGAGGAGTCCCGTGCCTCCTGCCTTCGTATTGCTGCTGCACTCAGTCACTGACCGGGACCAGCCTCGGGAACTATGGTGAAGAACTTCCCAGCAGGACTGCTAGTCAGTTAGTCTCCCTATAGTCAGAGATTGGAAAGGTGCATTTTCTTGGCAGCCTCAAAGTAGAAGGTATGATTTGGAGTCCCACTGTCAAGCAGCTTACAATTCAATTTAACTTATAGAATTAAGCAATTTAGGCTTAAAAAGGACCTTAAGATCTGTTTAAGCACCTAAGGCTCAAAAATGTTCAACAGCATCTCTGCTTCTTCTGGATATGTCTATAGTGAGCATTAGGGCTTCCCTGTTTGGCTCAGACAGTAAAGGATCCACCTACAATCCAGAAGACCCTGGGTCCAGAAGATTCCCCTAGACAGAGACATGGCAGCCCACTCCAGTATCCTTGCCTGGAGAACTCCATGGACAGAGGAGCCTGGCGGGCTACAGTCCTTGGGGTCACAAAAAGTTAGACACAACTCACACGTGGTCAGCATATTCACATCCTCATTAGGGGTTGACTCCATCTTTGGATGGTTCTAGCTGTTAGAAAGTTCTGTCTTATGTTGTGCCAAACTTTCTTCTTGATACTTGTGAAATCCTCTGAAACAGAAGGAACTTTGGAGATCACCGGTTGAATCTCATTTACCAGAGAGAAATCAGACCCACAGAGGATAACTGAATTACTAAAGGCAGCATACCTAGTCACCGGCAGAACTGAAGCTAATATCTAGGTCAACTGCTCATTTCACTCTGTATTTGGCTTGGCACTGTATTTTTAATTGGCAAGGAAAGGAGAACATTAAAAAACTTTAGTGTCATACAAAGCAGGTTAATCGCAATACCTCAGTTTTTAATTTATTTAAAGGAACTTACCAGGTCCCTCTGAAATGAATTAAAAAAAAAAATCTTTTGGCCACAATTCATGGGATATGACATCTTAGTTCCCCAACCCAGGACTGAACCCATACTCTCTGCATTTGTTTGTTTTTTTTTTTTACCCTCTGCATTTGAAGTGTGAAATCTTAACCACTGAACCATCAGGAAGTCCCTGAAACAACTTTTCTTTTGATTAAACATCCTGTTTGAATTTGGGTGAAGATAATCAAAAGAAAGATGTAAAGCTGAAAATAATTTCCAGCCAACTAAAGTTGTTCATATTTAGTAGAAGGATCAAAACAATGCTGAATCACTTGTACTCCTCTGCCACCCCAGAAAACCTATATACGGAATAGTATTTATGTAACTTTGGCCACCTCATGCAAAGAGTTGACTCACTGGAAAAGACTGATGCTAGGAGGGATTGGGGGCAGGAGGAGAAGGGGCGAAAGAGGATGAGATGGCTGGATGGCATCACTGACTCGATGGACGTGAGTTTGAGTGAACTCCGGGAGTTGGTGATGGACAGGGAGGCCTGGCGTGCTGCGATTCATGAGGTCGCAGAGTCGGCGATGACTGAGCAACTGAACGGAACTGAACTTATTTAGGTTTGTTTTTCTTTTAGAATGTGTTTAGAAAGTTTTCTTCCCACATTTACAAAGCTTTGAATTTCATAAAATACATAAAAATACTAATCTAGGGCTTTAAAGAAAAGGTTGAATACATTTTAAAACTTAGGCCTGATCCCTAGTGGCTTAAATGGTCAAGAATTCACCAGCAATGTGGGAGACCTGAGTTTGATCCTTGGATTGGGAAGATCCCCTGGAGTAGGAAATGGCAACTTGTCCCAGTTCTCTTGCCTGGAAAATTCCATGGACAGAGCACCCGGCCAGGCTACAGTCCATGGGGTAGCAAAGAGTCGCCCGATACGACTGAGCACGTCACTTCACTAATCTTTAGTTAGCAAGAACTATTAATACTAGAAAATTCTTACATAGTATCAACAGCACTTTGGTGCCACCTTGTGGTAGAATATAAAAAGGTAGGAGGAAAAGGTTATATGCTGCTAAGTCGCTTCAGTCGTTGCGACCCCATAGATGGCAGCCTACCAGGCTTCCCTGTCCCTGGGATTCTCCAGGCAAGAACACTGGAGTGGGGTGCCATTTCCTTCTCCAATGCATGAAAGTGAAAAGTGAAAGTGAAGTCGCTCAGTTGTGTCCGACTCTTAGCGACCCCATGGACTGTGGCCCACCAGGCTCCTCTGTCCATGGGATTTTCCAGGCAAGAGTGCTGGAGTGGGGTGCCATTGCCTTCTCCAAAAAGGTTATATAGAGTTATATAGAGTTTAATAAATCTGTGGGGTTCTAGTTACAGAAGGAGGTGGGGAAAAAAGGGGAATGTGTGTGTTACTGACTCCTTCCTTAAGTATTCATATTATAAAATGTCACATTGGATTTAAAAAATTCCAATTTTGCCAATGTTTTCAATTTTTAAGAATTAATTGTTTAACGTGGTTTAAAACTTTGTGTTTTAATTCTGTTTCCAACATTACTTACGTGTTTACATTTTTATCTGGCTAGAAGGACACCACACTTTAGAGGTTTTACCTCTATCTCAGTGGTTACTTTCAACTGCTTTTCTTGGAGGCACTCACACCACGGGAGTTTGGTAAATCTGGGAAGAAGGAAGAAGCATTTCTATCTCATATCTGCCCTTCTGGGGATGGTATCTAGAGTGTGAACAAGCTCTGCCCCTGAAGAATGGGCATGATGAGAAATCAGTCATGGTCCAGATGAGGAGGGTCGATGTGGCGAATTTGAGGAGCACATTTTCTTAAGCTTAAGGTATGTATGCCTGCCCCGTCTTTAACAGAAAGTAGGCTCCTGGAGGCAAGGGCTTTGTCTTTTTTCTCTATTGTACCCCTACCCTCTAGAACATGACTAGCACAGAGAAGATATTCAATAAATATGTGGAGTAAGAACAAATAAATAATATAAGTGCTATCTTGGCCCACATCAGCAAATTCATTGATTTCCTGCCGCATTCAGAACCATAGAGGGGAAGAGAAACTCTTTACTGGGCCCTATCAAAAACTAGTTTCCCAGATATTCACATGGGTAACTTCTTCAGTTCACACCATTCAGGTTTCTTTTCAAACATCATCTCTTCAGAGAGGCGTTTCCTGTCCTCTTTCTGTAAAATAGCAACACCGTGTTCTTCCATTTCATTCTCTCAGCAAGTATGGATTGATTGTCTGCCACGTGCTAGGCACTGTTCTCAGCTCTGAGTATATAAGCTCAGTCACGCAGTGGTGTCCGACTCTTTGCGACCCCATGAATTGCAGCACGCCAGGCCTCCTTGTCCATCACCAACTCCCGGAGTTCACTCAAACTCATGTCCATCTGAGTTGGTGATGCCATCCAGCCATCTCATCCTCTTGTCCCCTTCTCCTCCTGCTCCCAATCCCTCCCAGCATCAGAGTCTTCTTCAATGAGTCAACTCTTCACATGAGGTGGCCAAAGTACTGGAGTTTCAGCTTTAGCATCATTCCTTCCAAAGAACACCCAGGACTGATCTCCTTTAGGATGGACTGGTTGGATCTCCTTACAGTCCAAGAGACTCTCAAGAGTCTTCTCCAACACCACAGTTCAAAAGCATCAATTCTTCGGCGCTCAGCCTTCTTCACAGTCCAACTCTCACATCCATACATGACCACTGGAAAAACCATAGCCTTGACTAGACGGACCTTTGTTGGCAAAGTAATGTCTCTGCTTTTGAATATGCTATCTAGGTTGGTCATAACTTTCCTTCCAAGGAGAAAGTGTCTTTTAATTTCATGGCTGCAATCACCATCTGCAGTGATTTTGGAGCCCCCCAAAATAAAGTCTGACACTGTTTTCACTGTTTCCCTATCTATTTTCCATGAAGTGATGGGACCAGATGCCATGATCTTCGTTTTCTGAATGTTGAGCTTTAAGCCAACTTTTTCACTCTCCTCTTTCACTTTCATCAAGAGGCTCTTTAGGTCGTCTTCACTTTCTGCCATAAGGGTGGTGTCATCTGCATATCTGAGGTAATTGATATTTCTCCCAGCAATCTTGATGCCAGCTTGTGCTTCCTCCAGCCCAGCATTTCTCATGATGTACTCTGCATATAAGTTAAATAAGCAGGGTGACAAAATACAGCCTTGACGTACTCCTTTTCTTATTTGGAACCAGTCTGTTGTTCCATGTCCAGTTCCAACTGTTGCTTCCTGACCTGCATATAGGTTTCTCAAGAGGCAGGTCAGGTGGTCTGGGATTCCCATCTCTTGAAGAATTTTCCACAGTTTATTGTGATCCACACACTCAAAGGCTTTGGCATAGTCAATAAAAGCAGAAATAGATGTTTTTCTGGAACTCTCTCCCTTTTTCCATGATCCAGCAGATGTTGGCAATTTGATCTGTGGTTCCTCTGCCTTTTCTAAAACCAGCTTGAACATCTGGAATTTCACGGTTCACCTACCGCTGAAGCCTGGCTTGGAGAATTTTGAGCGTTACTTTACTAGCGTGTGAGATGAGTACAATTGTGTGGTAGTTTGAGCATTCTTTGGCATTGCCTTTCTTTGTGATTGGAATGAAAACTGACCTTTTCCAGTCCTGTGGCCACTGCTGAGCTTTCCAAAGTTGCTGGCGTATTGAGTGCAGCACTTTCACAGCATTGTCTTTCAGGATTTGAAATAGCTCAACTGGAATTCCACCACCTCCACTAGCTTTTTCGTAGTGATGATTTCTTTTTTTTTTTTTTTTCAGTTTTTTATTTTTTAAATTTTAAAATCTTTAATTCTTACATGTGTTCCCAAACATGAACCCCCCTCCCACTTCCCTCCCCACAACATGTCTCCGGGTCATCCCCATGCACCAGCCCCAAGCATGCTATATCCTGCATCAGACATAGACTGGCGATTCAATTCTTACATGATAGTATACATGCTAGAATGCCATTCTCCCAAATCATCCCACCCTCTCACTCTCCCTCTCCCTCTGAGTCCAAAAGTCCGTTATACACATCTGTGTCTTTTTTCCTGTCTTGCATACAGGGTCGTCATTGCCATCTTCCTAAATTCCATATATATGTGTTAGTATACTGTATTGGTGTTTTTCTTTCTGGCTTACTTCACTCTGTATAATCGGCTCCAGTTTCATCCATCTCATCAGAACTGATTCAAATGAATTCTTTTTAACGGCTGAGTAATACTCCATTGTGTATATGTACCACAGCTTTCTTATCCATTCATCTGCTGATGGACATCTAGGTTGTTTCCATGTCCTGGCTATTATAAACAGTGCTGCGATGAACATTGGGGTACATGTGTCTCTTTCAATTCTGGTTTCCTCGGTGTGTATGCCTCAGTGTGTATGTCATAAGGTAGTTCTATTTGCAATTTTTTAAGGAATCTCCACACTGTTCTCCATAGTGGCTGTACTAGTTTGCATTCCCACCAACAGTGTAGGAGGGTTCCCTTTTCTCCACACCCTCTCCAGCATTTATTGCTTGCAGATTTTTGGATCGCAGCCATTCTGACTGGTGTGAAGTGGTACCTCATTGTGGTTTTGATTTGCATTTCTCTAATAATGAGTGATGTTGAGCATCTTTTCATGTGTTGATTTCTAAGGCCCACTTGACTTCACATTCCAGGATGTCTGGCTGTAGGTGAGTGATCACACCATCATGATTATCTGGGTCGTGAAGATCTTTTTTGCACAGTTCTTCTGTGTATTCTTGCCACCTCTTCTTAATATTTTCTGCTTCTGTTAGGTCCAGACCATTTCTGTCCCTTGTCAAGCCCATCTTTGCATGAAATGTTCCCTTGGTGGCTCTAATTTTCTTAAAGAGATCTCTAGTCTTTCCCATGCTGTCATTTTCCTCTATTTCTTTGCATTGATCACTAAGGAAGGCTTTCTTATCTCTCCTTGCTATTCTTTGGAACTCTGCATTCAGATGATTTTATCTTTCCTTTTCACTTCTCTTCTTTTCACAGCTATTTGTAAGCCCTCCTCAGACAGCCATTTTGCTTTTTTGCATTTGTTTTCCATGGGGATGGTCTTGATCCCTGTCTCCTGTACAATGTCACAAACCTCCATCCATAGTTCATCAGGCACTCTATCAGATCTAGTCTCTTAAATCTATTTCTCACTTCCACTGTATAATAAGGGATTTGATTTAGGTCATACCTGAATGGTCTAGTGGTTTTCCCTACTTTCTTCAATTTAAGTCTGAATTTGGCAATAAGGAGTTCGTGATCTGAGCCATAGTCAGCTCCCAGTCTTATTTTTGCTGACTGTATAGAAGCTTTTCCATCTTTGGCTGCAAAAATAATCTGATTTCGGTGTTGATGTCCATGTGTAGAGTCTTCTCTTGTGTTGTTGGAAGAGGGTGTTTGCTATGACCAGTGCGTTCTCTTGGCAAAACTCTTAATTAGCCTTTGTCCTGCTTCATTCTGTATTCCAAGGCCAAATTTGCCTGTTACTCCAGGTGTTTCTTGACTTCCTACTTTTGCATTCTAGTCCCCTATAATGAAAAGGACATGTTTTTTGGATGTTAGTTCTAAAAGGTCTTGTAGGTCTTCATAGAACTGTTCAACTTCAGCTTCTTCAGTGTTACTGTTTGGGCCAGACTTGGATTACTGTGATACTGAATGGTTTGCTTTGGAAATGAACAGAGATCATTCTGTTGTTGTTGAGATTGCATCCACCTACTGCATTTCGGACTCTTTTGTTGACCATAATGGCTACTCCATTTCCTGCCCACAGTAGTAGATATAATGGTCATCTGAGTTAAATTCACCCATTCCAGTCCATTTTAGTTCGCTGATTCCTAGAATGTTGACGTTCACTCTCACCGTCTCATTTGACCACCTCCAATTTGCCTTGATTCATGGACCTGACATTCCAGGTTCCTATGCAATATTGCTCTTTACAGCATTGGATCTTGCTTCTATCACTAGTCACATCCACAGCTGGGTATTGTTTTTGCTTTGGCTCCATCCCTTCATTCTTTCTGGAGTTATTTCCCCATTGATCTCTAGTAGCATATTGGGCACCTACTGACCTGGGGAGTTCCTGTTTCAGTATCCTATCATTTTCCCTTTTCATACTGTTCATGGGGTTCTCAAGCAAGAAACAAAACAGAGGCCTGCCTTGCTCTCAAGTTTATGATTTTGTGGAAATAGTGGGCTGACAAAATAGACAAATACATTATCAGATTTCAGACAAAGGGAACATCAAGTGTAAAGGCCTGTCATGTTGGAAAAAGGGGAAGAGTCGAAGTGGAGAGGGGAAGAGTTGGAGGGCTTCAGAGGGAGGCACACAGTATGGACTGGGGATGTTATGGTGAGGTGCTTAGATTTATATTCTAACTATGGTGGGGAGTCAGTGGGTATGTTAAGGGTGATTTATAGAAAAGAATCATCAGCACAGAGTAGGTGCTTAAAAATTACTAGTACTCAGTCATTGCAAGCATTATGTGAAATACTGTATGGAGGTTGGTGCTGCACAGAGGTTCCAAGGAAAATTTTAAAAAACTAGCTGCTTAGATATGGTGGGTCCATGTCTCTGAGCCCACCTCGGACAGCCCAGAGAGAAGGGATGGTAGCATCAATGGTTTTGAACCTTGACGAGTGATTTAATGCTGCTGAGTCTTTTCTCTTTGGCTTTCATCCTTCTTGCCCTCCTGGACTTCTTAACACTCATTACCACCTAAAGGTATGTTGCTTTCTTGTTCCTGTGTCTATGTGTGTGTGTATGACACAGGACTCTAGCTCAAAAAAAAACATCTATACCAAAAACACCAAGAAACCTAAGAAATAAAAGGAAAAAAAAAGATATATATGTATGTATAACTGAATCACTTTGCTACACACCTGAAACTAACACAACATTGTACATTAACTTTTTAAAGTCACTCAGTTGTATCCAATTCTTTGCAACCCTGTGGACTATATATAGTCCATGGAATTCTCCAGGCCATAATACTGGAGTGGGTAGCCTCTCCCTTCTCCAGTGGATCTTCCCAACCCAGGGATCAAACCCAGGTCTCCCACATTGCAGGCAGATTCCTTACCAGCTGAGCCACAAGGGAAGCCCATATTACTATACTTCAATTAAGAAAAGAAAAGCTATTGGGAATTCTCTGGCAGTCCCAGTGGTTAGGACTCTGCACTTTCACTGCCATGGCCCCAGATTCAATCCCTGGTTGGTTAGGAAACTAAGATCCTGCTAGCTGCATGGCTCAGTCAAAAAAAAAAAAAAAATGTATATAGAGTGGGTAAACAAGATCCTACCATATAGCACAGGAACTATATTCAATATGTGATAAAATATGATGGAAAGGAATAGGAAGACTTTTTACATATATGTATGACTGAATCACTTGGTGTACAGCAGAACTGTAAGTCAACCACACTTCAATAATTTTTTCTAAAAATGAATGTAAGGAGGGAACTTCCCTGGTGATCTTGTGGTTAAGACTCTGTGTTTCTACTGCTGGGGGAAAGAGTTCAATCCCTGGTTGGGGAACCAAGATACCGCATGCCATGTGGTGTGCCAAAATAGAATCAGTTCAGTTCAGTTCAGTCGCTCAGTCGTGTCTGACTCTTTGCGACCCCATGAATCGCAGCACGCCAGGCCTCCCTGTCCATCACCATCTCCCGGAGTTCACTCAGACTCATGTCCATCGAGTCAGTGATGCCATCCAGCCATCCCATCCTCGGTCGTCCCCTTCTCCTCCTGCCCCCAATCCCTCCCAGCATCAGAGTCTTTTCCAATGAGTCAACTCTTCGCATGAGGTGGCCAAAGTACTAGAGTTTCAGCTTCAGCATCATTCCCTCCAAAGAAATCCCAGGGTTGATCTCCTTCAGAATGGACTGGTTGGATCTCCTTGCAGTCCAAGGGACTCTCAGGAGTCTTCTCCAACACCACAGTTCAAAAGCATCAGTTCTTTGGCGCTCAGCCTTCTTCACAGTCCAACCCTCACATCCATACATGACCACAGGAAAAACCATAGCCTTGACTAGACAGACCTTAGTTGGCAAAGTAATGTCTGCTTTTGAATATGCTATCTAGGTTGGTCATAACTTTTCTTCCAAGGAGTAAGCATCTTTTAATTTCATGGCTGCAGTCACCATCTGTGGTGATTTTGGAGCTCAAAAAAATAAGGTCTGACACTGTTTCCACTGTTTCCCCATCTATTTGCCATGAAGTGATGGGACCAGATGCCATGATCTTCGTTTTCTGAATGTTGAGCTTTAAGCCAACTTTTTCACTCTAGGGGAGAGGAAAAAACCAGAAAGTGCACTTGTGGCACTGGGGTAAAAGTATGGGCTTTGAAAACAAATTTGAGATTGAATCTTGTCTGTGTTGATCACTAACTGTATGATTCTGGAAAAACTATTTGATTTAGCTGATTCTGTGAAAGTTATGTGCACCTATCTTGATGTTTGCCATCACTGTTATCATTTTTATATGGTTCCAGGGTTAAGTTCTTTATCTACTTGCAGAATTATGAAAAGTAAGCCAATTCAGCAGGGTATACGAGTCACCATACTGTGCTAGGCGATGGGGGAATAAATGTGAATACAGTGGTGATCCTTCTTGCTGTCACTGGAAGTTAAACTGTAATGCGAAAGCACAATTAAGCACATAATATAAACAAAGAAGGGCTTCTCAGGTGGGCTGAGTGGTTAAAAAATCCGCCTGCCAATGCAGGAGAGGCGGGTTCAATCCCTGGGTCATGAAGATCCCCTGGAAGAGGAAATGGCAACCCACTCCAGTATTCTTGCCTGGAGAACTCCATGGACAAAGGAGCCTGGCAGGCTACAGTTTGTGGGGTTGCAAAGAGTTGGTCATGACTTAGCAACTTAACAACAATAATAATAATAAACAAGGACACAAAGTATTGCCCTATTAGCAGAGGAGGAGGAACCTACCTTTCGATGGAACAGATGGTGACTCCAACTTATACCTGAATGAGGAGCAGCCAGCCAGTGGAAGAACCAGAGAGTGAGCCTTCCAATGAGGGAACTGGTATGGAGTAGAGCCAACTGGAATGCTGGGATGAGATGAGATTTGAGAGGAAGGAGGGTATGGATTATGCAGGACCTTTTAAATCATGGCAAGGGATCTGGATTCTATCCTAAGCACAACAGAACGTTTTAAGGAAAAAACATAATCCATTATGACTGAAATAAGGCTTTGCATCAGGCGTGCATAAGCAGCCAACATAAACCTTTACAGGGTGAAACACCGCTGGCCAGAGACAAATGCTCATCACATTCCCATCAGAACAAGGGCCATGCAGAAATGCCTCTCCTCAGTGCTGAATATTTTGCCACTGCAAACTCATGGAAATTCCTTGAAATGAGAAAGATACAGCCAATGCAATAACTGGCAGCCTAAAATGGGGAAAAGCCCAAGTTCTGAGGGGCTTATAAGCCCAGGAGGCCACTTGAGGCACAGGTCAATTACAGATGCATACTTGTTTTAAAAAAGCATTTCAACCACAGCAGAGAACCCCTCCCCTTGCTCCCAGAGGTCAGAAGTCTTACCCTTTCTTCACCAAAACCATTTCCACTGAGACCCTCGGACTGTACACAGGAGCCACATCTTGCTTCAGCACCCATTTTCAATAGCAATGCCACCAGAACCTGGGTTCTTATGTATCTGTTTTCTAGGGCTGCCATAATCAAGTACCACATACTGGGTGGCTTAAAGAAATTTACTGTTTCAGTTTTGGAGGCTGGCGTCCCAGATCAAGGTATCCACAGACTTGGTTCCTTCTGAGGGCTCAGGGAGAATCTACTCACGCCTCTCCTTGTTTCTGTGGTTAGTTCTATCAATAGAGCTATCACCCCAATCTCTGCCTTCATCTTCCCATGTGTCCTCCCTGTGTGTGTCCAAATTCTCCTTTCCTGATAAGGACACCAGCCATTCTGGAATTGGGCCCACCCCAATCATCACATTTTAATTTCTAAAGACCCTATCTCCAAATAAAATCATTCTGAGGGGTTAAGGTGCCAACATATCTTTTGAGGGTAGGGAAAACAGACGATTCAATCCGTAATAGAACACAAAGTCAAAAGTTAGCATCTAAACTCTGGGTTCAATGTACATCAAGTAAGAGATACCAGATATAAAAATTTTCCCAGGGCTATTTCATGCTTTCAGATTGCACTTCCTTGCCAAATAAAAACAAAGGTTTGAGTTTTTGAGTTTTCATACTCCCTGATGAAATGCAGTAACTGTCAAATAAAGGGATCTCATGTTTCACCAAAGGCCAAAATTTTATAATCCAATTGTTTGGAACAATTCTGGAGAGACTTAGAATCCTTCCAAGCTTTCCTTCTTTTAAAAGGACCAAATCAGATCTTGACTGTGTCCAAAACACACTTTTCTATAGTTGATGAGAATCAGAGCTTATACACAACTTGTTGGTGTGAAGTGCTTGTGCTTTTTAAAATATATTTAAATCAAAATAAAGTTGACAAATGGAATCTGTATGAATTTATTTTTTCTCTGTATATAAAGTAAGTCCGAAAAATTTTATCAGGTTTTTTGCCAACAAAGAAATAAATGTAAAAAAAAACTGGGCCACCACTTCATCATATTTAAAGAATAATCAATGAACATAACAAAACCAGAATTTAAAGATTTCTAGAAAACGGTATTCTGGTCTACTGAAATTTTGAAGAAATTAAGGGCTAACAAAGTGTTTCACTGTACCCTTGGTTGCCTGTGTATTTCTCTGCCTTTAGAAAGTTCACTACAGTGAATTATGCCTTGTGTTGTCTGAGGCCCATCCAGCAATCCATTATCTTCAGGTCATATCCTCCCTACAAATTGCTTTTCTGATTGAACAAATCTCTTACTGGGACTTATATTCTTACAAGTTTCATTTTGAATATGACTTTAACCCTACATCTCCCAAACTCTGCTTTATTTTAGAATTCCATCGGTTTCTTTGATCAGAGTGAAATCTGAAATTCCTATAAATCTTGTTTACTTTCAAGCATAATTTAAAGGTTAGTTATCTGTCTTCCAGGCATCACTGGACTCCCCTGGTGGTCCACACGCTCATGCAGGGCATACAGGTTTGATCCCCGGTCTAGGGTCCTGATTCCTGGTCTGATCAGGTCCTGGTCCTGATCCTTTGATCCCTGGTCCTACATGCCGAGGAGGAACTAAGCCCGTGCGCCACAACTACTGAGCCAGTGCTCTAGAGCCCACATTCCACAAGAGAAGCCACTGAAATGGGAAGCCTGCCCACTGCAAGCAGGAGCAGTCCCTGCTCTTGGAAACTAGACAAAGCCTGCACGCAGGCGATGAACACCTACAGCAACCGAAAATTAAAAATAAACTTGCTAATTTTAATTATTTGGCCACAATGTCTCCCTTTAGCTAATAAGGCCCTAAAGCTAGCATACACAAAAGTAACAGCAAACATAAACAGCATTTACTATGCAGGCCGTTTTCTAAGGGCTTTACAGATCACGATATGGCACTTACAGGCATCCTCACTACACACGACAGATGAAGGAACTAAGGCACAGACAGGTAACTTGCAGAAGGTCACAGTCGTGGTGAATCTACAATGTAAATCAGGGTTGTCAGGCTCTAGATTCTGTGCTCTCAATCACATGCCAGACAGCCTCTCTTAAAATAATACAACAGAATCTTTATTCTCTCCAGTTATATTTTAGGAAAGGCAAAGCAAAATGTAGGAATCTGAAGTTTCATTCCAGTTACCACCTGAGTATGCTTTTACCTCATTTAAGTTATTGTATATATATGTTTCAGAAACACAATGATTGTGTAGTTACCTCAATTTTTTTTAATCCGAAGAACAAAAATATAACTGATACAAATTTATTTTAATAAGCCTTAGAATCAGAATGATAAATGAAGTCACCCACTGAAAAAGTGTTAAATCTATTTTGGCTACTATATTCCTTTACTTCAAACTTAAAGCGTATTGTTTATTGATGCTTTTAAAAACTATACCCATATACAAATTAGTCTGGAACTTCTTGAAAATTAATGAACAAGCACTTTTCCACTACTTCATCATTATAGAACTATAACAACCTTTGAAGAAACACTATTAGTGACATTTTGGACAATAAAAAGTATAAAACCAGACTGTTAGCAAAGGAACAACAAAATGTAAGTTAGAAAATTCATAAACATACATTTATTCAGGAAATACAATTACTAGAGTCCTTGATATTTCAATGCTCATTCCACATAATAAAATATTCACAACACATAGTCTTGTAAGTCTACACCAAGTCATGCTGACATTCTTTTCAGATAAGCCATAGCCATTTCTTCTATTAAATGCTATAATATCCACTTATATTGTAAACAAAGTACTTGAGCCAAACTATTTAAGTACTTGAGCAAAGTAACTTTCAAAAATTTAGAACAGGAAGACAATGATTAAAAAAAAACCAACCATCTGAATTATCAAACCCCAAAGAATGAGGCCACTACAACCTAGTATTATATTAATGGATAAAATGGCTATATTAAGACAATTCGTAATTATCAATGAAAATATTATAAAATATCATCTGCAATTTTTAAACATGCTTTCTCAAATAATAGACATTTTTGAAAGTTTTAAAGGCAAAGAGGGCAGAAAGGTGACAGACATTAAAAACTTACATTTAAGCTACTGGTAGATTTTATTTAAAAAAAAAAGTTAAGTGGTAGTTACTTCCCCAATGCCAAGTACCTTTATTCCCAAAGAGATTACTAAGAAATATAACTGACCCTTACGTTTGTAGCTATTTAATAGTAGCTGTAAACTTAATTATTCTGATGTTTCCAAACAGAGTCCAGTGTAATTAGAGCATGTCATAAAGGGGGAAACAAGTGGTCCTCAACCCTAGGTGTCCTTTAGAACCAGTTGGAAAGCTTCAAAAAAATAAGCATCTGGCCCCACCTCAGAGACGGCAATTTAGTTGGTATGGGGTAGGACTCAAGTGTCAGTATTTTTTTTGAAGGCCTGCAGGGTGTTCTAATATGCAGCTAAGGTTGAGAATCAATGAGTCAACTCATTTTGAAATACCAAAACAAGTGGAAACTGGAGAGGGAAGATAACTTATATTTATAATTTACAAATCAAATACCTATTATTTACTATGTCTTAATTATGTTCATAAACCATACATTTATAAGATGAAAACTCCCCTCATTTCCTCACTATACTAAATCACTATCATACATCTTTGCCACTGAATGACTGCATTTTTCTATGGTCATGATTTGAAATTCTTGGATACACTATGAAAACTGCATTAAAGAAAATAAACTACTGCTACTCATGCTCAACAGGAGCAAGCAAAACTACTGTATTTGGCTCTTTTAAGCTATCCATATTTTAAAAATTATAAATAAGTGCCAGCCCACACAAAGAACAGATTGTGGATTACTGTAGAAGAAACAAAAAATAGCTTACTCAACTTACTAAGTTTCAACACCAAAAAAGATTTAACTTGGCTGAAAGTTCTGAAACAGCTGAGATACTGAACCAGGAAGCTGTAATTTATAATGAAATGTTGACACACCCTTAAAAGCTACTGCAGCTGCAGCAATACTAAAATAAGATTTCTTCAGGGTTTATTTACCCTGTAATGCAAGAATACAAGCACAACAATAATATTACTGTTTTTATATGCACCAATACCTCTCTTTAATATATAAAGCTCTACAACAAATACCTCTAATAATTTTACATTTAAATTAAGTCCATAATTCTTCTACCCTACTTTGGTCTCAACATTTTAAAAACATCAATTAATTTTGGAAATATACAATTCAACAACATGATCCTATCAATAACAAGCACGTTTTGTAGTGGACTAAAAACACATTCAACCATGCAATCCAGTGTTCAATACCTAAAAGATAAATAACAATGCTGACTGACTTTTATTCTGAAATCACTGAAAACTGTAATAATCTTTTTAAGACTCACAGTGCTCACAAACATGCAGAAAAAGATACACATTTCTATTCTTCCTAAAGGAATGTCACAAAATGCCCACTCTTTACACAGCGTTGATAATTATTCTAAAGTCCTTATATATTTCAATTCATTATTTTCTTTCTAGCACTTGTCACTTAAAATTTGCAAAAGCCAGACAAGTGTTCCTGTAAGTTATGTCTAAATATGAACCTTAACTCAATTTCTGCCGTTAAAAAGACCTCAGTCACAGTCATCCACTAATAGCTGCCTTTCAGTAAAACAGTGACATCCAGTGGACAAATCAAAGTATCTCAGAATTCTCATCATTATATTTGAATCATAAGAATCACGACTCTAAATCCAAGAACTTTAATGTGAATGAGTTCTTACTCATTTTGACAAAGTGTATGCAGATTCTTATGAAATGCATCACATTATAATTTCTATATATCTTAAACATATCTTTTTCTTACTTAGTATCAATTCTTTAAATTGAGCTATAACTCTTGAGGCTGGTGAGGTTACAAGTATTATTTTTTCTCCTTTGCTATATCCCATCACAAACTAACTGGCTCATCTCTAGGAATGGAAGGATGAAAAATAAGATATATTTAAATAACAATGAATAGCATTAAAAAAATTTGCAAAAGAAACCTAAAACTTTTTTGCATTTGTAATATATGATATAGTTGAATATAAACAGAAAGATGTAATCAGTAATGCAAACAATCAAATTACATTCTCTTGCCTCGCTGCTCAAATATTATGAAAGAATACATATTTTAGCAATGATTGTATCAGTGTTTAAAAACTTTTATAAATCAGTACAAACAAGTATTCATTATATATTATGTTTAAATAAAAGTAAAAAACTTCCACTGTGCTGAGTTATAATTTACCATTGATTATATTATGTGTGTGTTTCAAATACAAAACGCAGCAGTGATATTAACCATGAATTCATAGTGTAATGAACTGCTGAGACTATTATGTGTAATTTCTTGGAAAAGCATAAAGAAATGTTGCAGGTTAAAGAAAAAAAAAGAATGGAGAACTGTTCTTTTTAAATAAGCAAATAAAGAAAACCTTTTTCCCTAAAAAAAGATTTAAGAATGTAAAAGTACATTTTAATATTAAAAAAGCATTTTTAAAAATCTATAACAACTTTATGACAAAATCTGCATTTGTTGAAAAAGGCCTGTAAAAACAGCAGGACAGAACTGCCCTCATTACCTTTTTACTTTTTCTTGTCAGAAAAAAGTGTATGCATCTCTGGAACCATAAATGATGTTAAAATAGGTATTTATAAAATGGCAAGGAGGATTTCACGGGAAGTTTGTTGTTGTTTTTACAATCACTGGCAATGTGGCCATCATTAGGTCACAAGTAAAACTTTCTAGCTAAAAGCAAAATGGAATATAAAGGTTTTAACTGCATTAGGTCTGTTGCCTGCGTTTTGCTGATCGCATTTTCTCAAAGCGTGACTCCATTTCTTCCAGGACCTTGGGTGTGTACCGCACTACTAATTTAACCTTTCCTTGCGCTGCTTTCAGCAGTTCTACAGCTTTTTCGTGATGCTCTCCTTCAACACTCTACGAAAAAACAAACCACAGACAGAAACAAAATTAATATCTAGGTTTTGTAAATAACTCAAAATGAAAAATGTTTAAAACCCATACAAGTAAAAAATGCTAATGTTATAGCATTTCAAACTATAAACCTATGAAATAATCCTGCTTAGTCCCTTTAATCAGTGTAAAATTGTCTGCTAAATCATATTCTGTCTGCAGTCCAGGAATTGGTTTTTAAGTTCCAAATACCTAGCATTATCAATCTACATGTCCTATTATTTCACTAGGTCAGAAGTAAATCAAGCAATTGCTATTTGATAAAGTTAAACCGAGGAGAGGCTTTCGATTCAATGTACTGCCTTAACTACTAAAAAGCTTAATAACTTCATAAAAATCACACTAAGCACTGCTAATTTACATTGGAAAGAAGCAAAACACACACAAAGTGCTTCAAAAAGTATCACTCCACTAAAAAGCAATGCCTAAGAGTCTTCCACGGGATTTCTAAACTACAAAGCTTCTTGGTCTTTCCCTGCATCTTCTGTTTCTGACTTTCCTGGTGGCTCATATGGTAAAGACTCTGCCTGCAATGCAGGAGACCTGAGTTCAATCTCTGGGTTGGGAAGATCCCCTGGAGGAGGGCATGGCCACCCACTCCAGTATTCTTGCCTGGAGAATCCCCATGGACAGAGGAGCGTGGCAGGCTACAGGCCATGGAGTCAGAGTCAGGCACAACTGTTTCTATAACTCAAATACACCCCCAAGTGGTCAAGCAGAAATAAAATGCATCCCTACCACTCCATTAACAGAAAGGAGCTGATCTCCTCGCTTGAGGCCCCCATGTCTATCAGCAATTCCACCTGGAATTATTCGAGAGATGTAGATTGGAGAGTTCTGTTCTTTGCCTCCCATAATATTGAATCCAAGGCCTTCTTCTGTTTTTGGTAGCTCAACAACTCGAGGATGAGAATGCCCTTCGCTGGCAGCAAATGCAGCAACGGTAGCCTGAAAGAAAATTTTACACGTATTTAAAAAAATACTTCACTCTTTTGTCCCTTTTTAAAAACCACTTTTTCTTCTTTTTTTAAATTATGAGGGTATGGTAACCTCATAATTTACAGCAGATTTGAAAAATACAGAACCAAGTTACATACAGTCCCAGTGCATTTTTAAGTAGATTTTTAGTTGGAGTTTCAATATCAAACTCTCAAAAATTAATACAATGATAGAAAAGAAGGAGATAGTAGACCTGAAAAGCACTATGAACGGATTCAACATAAGATTTATACAATTTTCACACAATTGCATAATACAAATTCTATTCAAGTTCCCATAGACTATAAACCAGTAGACAACTGAAACATATCCAGGGACATAAAACAAAATAGAAAAATTTCATGGTCTAAAGGTATTGAAATCATAAGAGTGTGTTCTCTTATTACTGATAATTAGAAATCAGTATCAAATTAAAAACCACTTTTGAAGTATTTTTGATGTCTGAATGTCCATAAATTCACTGACAGTGAAGGTAAGCTAAGTAGATGGTGTTTTTAAGAGGACGACTGGAAAGCTCACTCTGGGATTATGCAGAAGGTGCTGAGGTAGTTCAGGTCACTCCTGGTCCTTCCTGTGCCCAGAACCTCTGTGCAGCGCTTGGCAAGCAGGCCTTGCCAGGAAGATGAACGCTGTGCACACTAACAAGGAGAAGCCCCTCTCCTCACATGCCACCAACTGTGGGGCATTTGGGGCAGCACAACCCATGTGCGTAACCTGAACGTCGGCAGGTGTCCTTTTATGCAGTCGTTCTGGCTGCTGTGCTATTTGCTCTGTATATTAACCCATACAGAGCCACATCTTTCAAGTTTAGACTAATTCAGAGGAATTCTAACACAAAGTTGAGGACTCGGGTTTCATTTTGCTTTTAAATGTAATTAAGTAATCTGGTACTATTTCTTTGTGCATTAGATCAGGGTATATGAGAAACATGGGAAGAAAGAGAGAAAATCAAGATTTGCTGAATACTCTAAGTTCTTAAACAGGCTTCATTTTAGAGATAATGGAACTAAGGCTCAGAAGTTCAGGAGGCTGTGAAAGTCAGGAATTAAACCCAAGTTTTAATTGTTTTTTCCCACTCTGTCAAACAATACCCACAAGACTCAACAGAGAATCCAATATTGCCTTTTGTGAACCAGTTAACCATCAATGAATAGTTACCTGCTAATGACTAGTTTCAGTATAAGTCACCTACTACTGACAGAAACTTATTCCAACCCACATATGATGAGATGGCTAGAAAGCATCATCGCTTCAAAGGACATGAATCTGAGTAAACTCCAGTCAAAGGACATGAATCTGAGTAAACTCCAGGAGATAAAGGAGGACAGAGAAGCCTGGTATGCTATAGTCCATGGGGTTGTAAAGAGTCAGACACAACTTAATGACTGAACCACCACCACTACATATGATGGACAGAGATCAATGCTTGAATTATTTGAGGAAAACACTGGTACAGAAAAACACATAAAAGCTGCCACCTGTAGCTCTGAGGAGTTAACCTCCTATTTGAAGAGTTAAGGTTAAGGAGAAAGTGAATGGCAACATAGGGGAGTACCTCAGATCTACCATTTACTATTTGTGTGATCTGAAGCAAGTAATCTAATTTGATGCTTCCTCACCAATAAAATGAGACTAATAATCCATACCTCAGAATTTTGATGAATATTTACATAATGATATATATATTACCTACAGCAACCACATATTATATATATATATAATTTGTGTGCAAATATATTTTAATGTATCATCTAGACTGCATAACAGAGAAGGCAATGACACCCCACTCCAGTGCTCTTGCCTAGAAAATCCCATGGACAGAGGAGCCTGGCGGGCTGCAGTCCATGGAGTCGCTAAAAGTCAGACACGACTGAGCGACTTCACTTTCACTTTTCACTTTCATGCATTGGAGAAGGAAATGGCAACCCACTCCAGGGTTCTTGCCTGGAGAATCCCAGGGACAGGGGAGCCTGGTGGGCTGCCGTCTATGAGGTCGCACAGAGTCGGACACGAATGAAGCGACTTAGCAGTAGCAGCAGACTGCATAAAATATGTTTGTAAAGCCAATTAAAAAATCCTACTTTTCAGTAATCGAGTTTAGTGTAACCTGAAAGGTACTATTTGTTAGTTTTTAAAATAAGTCTTTTATGAAACTAATAACGTCACATTTTAAACCTCTAATTTGTGATGAATCCTCTCACTTTCAGTAAGTGAAAAAAATGTACCTTTGCAGTTGCATTAGCTCTCACTTCAGGACTGCTACTGATGTCCACAGTCTCATAAACATGTTCATATACCTGAAAAACCCAAAGTTATCACTGTGATTTTAAATCTCAAAATATAACACGCTTGAGTTCTTTTTAAAGTTAATAAATGTGTCAAAATTTCAGAAAAAGTTATGCATCTTTGTACCATGTTTTTCTGTTAGAAATTCCAAAAATGAGAGGAGTGGGTTCTAAAGTTAACTTTAAGAAACTACAAACCCAAATTTCAGAATGTTATCTTACCCTAAATAACGCAAGTTTAGTCAATTTTAATCATATTTACTTACCTCTCTTACAGCATTGCAGAATTCACTCTGAAGGACTCTTTGTAGAGCCTGAAGTTTCTGTGGTGGTACCTCTCCACTTCTTTGCAGTTTTTCCAACAATTCAATTGCTCTACAAATATCTAGAGTTAAACACACACACACTGATAGATAATTTTCTCTAAATGCCTCTGTAACAGTGCAGCATTTAGGATTTATTCCTCAATGGCTAACAAGAAATATAAAAACACAGAGGAAAAAAAGCCTAAGAGTATGAACTTGTGTGTGGGGGGGTTCATGTATGGAGGGTGGGAATGTAAAGACTGAGAAGAATGTTAAATTTTACAGCAGATTAGGAAGAAAAACTGATGTTGAACATGCATAAAATCTGAAAAACCATATCTTTAAGAGACACAGGAAAACAAATATAAAGTCCTAAACGTCACAAGAAAGAACTGGAGCTCAAATATCACAGACACATGAACATTGAAGTACTTCAGAAAAGATGACAGCATTATCAGAAGCTACTTAGTCAATAAAAATTCACCTACCATCAGTAGTAACCAAAGTGCTGAGCAGTATAAAATGCTGTGTGCTAATAAAGTCACTATTTCCCAAAAGAAAACTTAATATATATGTACACACAAGAACTTTTCAATAACATGTGCAGTTAGTTACTGGCAGGAATACAATTTAAAACAACGATACAAATGAGTAAAATTAACTGGTCTGCTTTCAACTTAGGATCATCACACAGTGTTTTAATTAGGACCAGCTCAGTCAAATACATGTTTACAAAACACAAAGCAATTAGTTTGTGAGTATGGTATCAGTAACAGCTGGGTGATCTTGGGCAAGTAACTTAAACTCCCTGTGTCTGTTTTCCACTATAAAATAGAAATAACAGTATATCTCCTTTATAAGAATTACATGATCAATGAAACAAAAAAACATGCTAAGGGCCTGGCATGTGGCAAGCATAAATGTTATGTTACATTAGCACCAATTAATAAGAAACATTAAGATGTTCTATACTTTTATAGAAATATATTAAGCCTGTTAAGCAGTTCTCATTGTGAAGTGTCAGGAAAAAGTGTTTTACAAATTAAGAAACTTTTACAAGATTCAGTCATGTTTCATACTATTTCTCCCCTGATTTTTTTTTTTTTTAACAGTTTTTGTACCACAGGGGGCTAGAGTACTTATTATTCTAAAGTTCCTTCCCTCCTTTTGTCTTAAGTGGAAGAAATTCCAAATTTTCTATTACACTAAAGGATTGGAACTTTTCTCTTTATAGAATCAGTATGGCTGTCTCTGTTTGCAACTGGAAAATTGAAAATAAATGTAGTGAAGAAAGAAGTACATTTTTCAATTTCAGGTAATAGAAGCTTAAACTGATGTTAATCCAATGCAGGGGGAAAAAACTCCCTATTCTCATCTCCCACCATCAGAATGGCTGGTGAATCGGGAGTGCTGGTTCATCAAATACTCTGACCTACAAAATTATAATAAACAAGCTATATGAAAATTTCCAACTAACAAGAAATTGAAAAAGTATAAATATTCTTTACTGAACCTAAACTGTACCCAGTATGTTCTCAAATGTGTTCCACTAAATCTTGTTTCAATGTCTTTGAAGGCATTCAAGATCTTGATCACATGAACTAATTTTATACTATAGGATTGCTGGGAGAGTTTCTTAATAGAATCTGTTAAACAGAATGCTAAGTAAGAATCAGAGTGGATGTAATCTTTCTTATCCTGCTAAATGGCATCCACTAATAGCTTATCCTCAGGTTCTGAGCACTCTTACTGCAGAACTGAAATGAACTCTGAAACAGGAAAAAACAAAAAGCCAGGACTACCAAAAGTAAATGCCAGAGGTGAAGCTTCACATTTTGTACTGCACTTAACAATACAAAAGACTGCCAACATGTTAGAATTCTACAACTAGTTTTCAAAGAAAAACACCTACTCCAGTTAACACCAAACAAATCTGTTCCCATCTACAAAGCACAGTGTCATTGTGCTTGGAAGAACATGTCACAGGCTTAGACCTAACTTAGCAAATCTTCCCAGAGTAAGCTGCTACTCTGTCAAAATGATACTTTAATTAATGGTCTGGTGGGCTGGAGGAAAACATTACTTGTGAAGAGACTTACAAATAGTGAATACCATAAGGAATAAATAATGTTAAATGGGTCTGTGTAAAGATATGAGGAAAGACTCCAAAATTCAACTCTAAAAAATGTATCCCTTTTTAGAGCAGAAGCTACTTAAATAGTCAGACTGTAAATGCAAATGTTAATATTTAAAGAGACTGTCAATCTCCATCTTATTCTTTGTTTACTACTAGTACTCGAAATGTCTAGTTTTACTTTCTGACTCTTACTGATGACTTCTAATACAGGTGTGTCAAAAGTATACTTGAAATTATATGAAATAAAGAATTTGGGGAATAGTGGAATGCTAAAAAACTGCAACAGTACGTTTTTAGGCTCATAGTCTTTTACTTCACTGGCTTTTCGGTTTTTAATTACTTAGCAGAACAGGTTTTATTTTCCTTGACAGCGTGCTCTAAAAAGCAAGCAATCAACCAGTTAGCAATCGTAGGATCTGTAATGAAGAACGCTGCTGCACTTTAACGTAATTTACAATCACTATTCCTTCCAGTCATGCAACCTTCTTTCCAGAACCACAGCAGGATTTTTATAAAGCACCTTCTCCGTACCTGGGAGAGACACCACAGGCAGGAAATATCCCCAATACGTATACAAGCGAGGTTGTGGTGGAAGTAATGATGGCCATTTGTGCATAAATGAGAGGGGGTTTGGTGGGAACGCGCTGCGTGTCCCGGCTGGGTGAGTGAAGGCGCAAACACTGTGTATGAACGCGTCAATACGAGCAAGGCGTGTAGTCTGTCCGAACTGGGCGTGGGTCTGTCCGAACTGCTCAGCTTGACACGTCTCTGAACGCAAAGTAGGCCGTGCCCATCCAGGGAGAGCGTGTACAGCGTGTGTCTGCGAATGCAGACAAGTGGTGGTGAACTATGCTGTGCCCCGGAATAGTCCATGTGAAGACAGAAGGGGTCTCAGGAGCAGTCAAGAGCGTCAAGCCCCCTCCCCGGGCCCGGCGCATCGACATCGGTGACCACAGGCGCCAGCGAGAGGGAAAGCCTGGTTCGGGGTCTCGGAGCTTGGCCCACTCGCCCCCTTGGACGACAAGGCACTCCCCTACCTCCTCCGCCCACGTCCGTCCCAGGCTCGGCCCCACTCACCCCTCTCCAGTCGCACGGGTTCCCCCAGGGCCGCCATCTTCTCCCTCTGCCTGCAGACCCACAGGAAGTGACGACAGAGGGGCTGCGGTGGAGGGGCGGGGCCTAGCGGAGCCGGGAGCAGGTATCGCGAGAGCGGGAGAGGTGGCTCTGGGCCTCGTCGAGTCTTCCCGAGGTAGAGAGTGTGTGGGTAGTGGGTTTCCGAGGCTAGTCTTGTGCTGCACTTCAGCAGTCTTAAGATTTTGAAATCCCTCGGCCAAGTATAGTTGAAAAGAGTCTGTTTCCCGACTCTTGCCCCATTCCTGGGGATTCGAGCCATATTCTCTTCCCTTGGAGCCCTTGGTTTCATAAGGTAGAGTTTAGACTCTAGTTCCAGCTTGACTGTTTGGGGCTCTGTGAACTTGGAGTGCTCACATCGTTTTTTTTGGCCTCAGTTTATCCATCTGTCCTACGTAGAAGTTGTGTCTGAGTTCTTAACATTCTTAAGCAATGAAACTGGGTGGTGGTTAGTTGCTCAGTCCTGTTCAACTGTTTGCAATTCCATGGACGGTAGACCACCAGGCTCCTCTGTCTATGGGATTCCAGTCAAGAATACTGAAGTGGGTTGCCATTTCTTTCTCCAGGGGATCTCCTCGACCCAGGGATGGAACCTGCAGCTTCCTGCATTGGCAGTTGGATTCTTTATCACTGAGTCACCAGGGAAGCCTCTAAAATGATGTATTAGGAATCAAGTAATATTTTTAATACATTACAGATTCTTAGGGCCACTTTTGAAATTTTCTTAAACCAAGAAAGCTTTAGTCCTTAAGTGAAATATTAATTTGCCCAGTATTTAGAGTCCAGTAACATTTATTCAAGTGCTAGTCTATGCTGATAACCAGTTGGGTGCTTTCACAAACAGCTTTTCAACAGTTCATGACAGGATTGTTTTAACAGCTTCCTAGTTGCCCCCATCCACTGTTTCCATTCAACATATTTTCTTCTAGTCCATCATGAATGCCACCATCATACTTTTTGTTTTCCCCTTGAAAATTTTCAGTTGCTTCTACCTTTGTTTCCTGTTTCTAAAGTTGTGTGTGTGCTCATTCATGCCCAACTCTTTTCGGGCCCATGGACTGTAGCCTGCCAGGCTTCTCTGTCCACGGAATTTTCCAGGCAAGAATACTGGGACAAGTTGCCATTTCCTACTCCAGGGGATCCTTGGGACCCAGTAATCAAACCCATGTCTCTTGTGTCTCTTGCATTGGCATGCAGAGTCTTTACTACTGCACTGGTTGGGAAGCCCAAGGCTTTGTGTACTATGAGCCTAACTCATCTGTCTAACCTAATTTCTCTTTATCCCTCAAATGGAATAGACACTCCAGTAGAGGAGGAATATTCAAAACCATGTTTCTTCTTGATTCCAAGTCTTCATTTGTGTTTTCTTAAATGGATCACCCTTCCCCATCTCCTCTGGCTCTCTAGGCTATACACATCCTCGGACTGAACCCATCCTCCAGGGCTGTGAAGACATATCACTTCTACTAAGCTTCCCTTTTCCATCCTCTTCTCCTTATTGGTCCCTAATGGCCCTTATAACCTGCAAAAGCATTCATGTATTTATTTTTTATTTATTGTTGTTATTATTTGTCACAGATGTTCAACAAATGTTTATTAAATGCTTAATGTCTATCAGACACCTTGCTAGGCACTAAGAATGCTATGTGGAGAAAGACAAGTGCAGACATTCAAAGATTTTCTTTTCTTCCATCCTCCAACTCCTCTCCTTTGATAACTCTATTTACATGTATATTCCCATGCCTGACATTGTTTACAGCTCACTAATACTCTGTTCATTTCAGCTTTTCAGGGTTTCTGTTTCCTTTTTTCAACATAAAATATTCTCTTAATCCCATCTAGTTCATTTTTCATCTCAGATATTTGTCTGTTTTATCTTCAGCAGTTTGAGTTGTGTGTGTGTGTGTGTGTGTGTGTGTTTGCATTTTCAATGTACTCACTTAACATGCTCAGTATTTCCTCTAGCTTCTTGAACATATAGAGTAAAATTATAAAGACAGTTTTAATGTCTTTATCTACTAAGTCTGTCATCTGTGCTATTTCTATTGATTTTTCTCTTCATTATGGCTTATGCATGCATACTAAGTTGCTTCAGTTGTGTCCAGCTCTTCATGGTCCTGTTGACCATAGCCTTCTGTCCATGAGATTCTACAGACAAGAATACTGGAGTGGGTTGCCATGCCCTCCTCCAAGGATCTTCCTGACTCAGGGATTGAACCCTCATCTGTTGCATCTCCTGCATTGGCAGGTAGATTCTTTTTCCACTAGCCAAACCTAGGAAGCCCATAATTTTTTGGTAACTCACTAAATAAGTAAGGCTAAACATTGTGAAATTTACATTTGTGGGAGCTAGATATTTTTATATTTGTATAAATATCCTTTGAGATTTGTTTTGAAATGTAGATGGGACACTTAAAAATAATTTTGTTTTTTTGAGGCTTAATTTTAAGCTTTGTTGAATGGAACCAGTTCAGTCTTTTGTGAAGGGCTAATTGTGTTCCCTTATACCCTTCAAAGGTATAAGGGAAGGGTAATCTAATAAATACCCTTCTAAGTTCTTTACCTCAAGTCACATGAATTGTGAGGTTCTACTCTGATTGGCAGGGGTTTTTCAGGTGGCATTAGTGGTAAAGAATCTGCCTGCCAATGCAGGAGATGCAAGAGATGCAGGTTCAGTCCCTCTGTATGGAAGATCCTCTGCAGAAGGAAATGGCAACCTGTTCCAATACTCTTGCCTGGAAAATCTCATGGACAGAGGAGCCTGGCAGGCTACAGTCCATGGGGTCACAAAGAGTTGGACATGACTGAGCCTGTGCACACACACACACACACACACACACACACACACATACAGATACACACACACTGATTAGCAGGAATAGGAACTAGTGTCATGAACTGGAATTGTGGATTGTTTGCTTTGTTCCTTTCAAATGGTTCCCTACCCTTGGTAATTTCTTAATACACATAATCATCATAAAATTTCTGAATTCCAGGGATAAGTAGAAGATCCTCAAAGTTTTCAGAGAGAATGAAAAGAAAAAAAAGTCATGTTCTAAAGAATTGGGACTCAGAACACTACAGATGGCCAATTATTTGAAGCATAGGTAAGGAAGAAAAAGCATTAGGAGCTACTTCTGAGTGGAGAAACTATGATTCAAATTAATTAACAGATTTATATTCAACCCGCAAAGTAAATGAAAGGATCAGTTAATACCTGAGGCCAGTTCTCCTAAAATATCCTTCCCTAATTCATATATCTTTGAGATTTAGAGTTAGGAGAGGTCTAGAGAGTTCCAACTCCTTCACTTTACCGAAGAGAAGACTGATCACTGTTCTGCCTCTCAAAGGAGGCACAACTGCTTTTGTTCTTATGGTTCTGCTAGATTATTAAATCAGCCAGCTTCCTAATCAAGAATTACTCTTCCTGTGGAAACACTCTTCATCACCTGTTGCTTGCTCACATTACTTCCTGTCTCATATGAAGAGGAACACTCAAATTAGAATAGGAAGTCTGAGTCTAGACAAATCCCAGTGAAAGCTAAATTATGCAAATATCATGTTTATATAAAAAATGAAAGTTCTAAGTAGGTTGTAGATATAAGAACTTTCTTAAGACACTGCAAGAACAATGTACTAAGACAGCATCAATTAAGAGAAAACTGGAGTTGGTGGGAACATTGGGGATGGGAGGCTATCTAGGGAACCTAGGAAAGTAGAAAGTAGTGTGAGAAAGTCAGATACTCCCAGTGGAAGGTTTTACTATTTCATTGCCTGTTGAATTGTATACAAATAGGCACTACCATATAGAATACGTATTTAAAAGAGATACATCTTATTACAGAGTAAAACATTACTCTTACATAAAAGGACCTATTTAGGCTTCTATAGGTACAATTATTTTTTTTGTTTGTTTTATTTATTTTTTTTTAATTTTAATTTTTACTTTATTTTACTTTACAATACTGTATTGGTTTTGCCATACATTGACATGAATCCACCACGGGTGTATGTGCGTTCCCAAACATGAACCCGCCTCCCACCTCCCTCCCCATAACATCCCTCTGGGTCATCCCCATGCACCAGCCCCAAGCATGCTGTATCCTGCATTGGACATAGACTGGCGATTTGATTCTTATGTGATAGTATACATGTTTCAATGCCATTCTCCCAAATCATCCCACCCTCTCCCTCTCCCTCGGAGTCCAAAAGTCCACTATACACATCTGTGTCTTTTTTGCTGTCTTGCATACAGGGTCATCATTGCCTTTCTAAATTCCATATATATGTGTTAGTATACTGTATTGGTGTTTTTCTTTCTGGCTTACTTCACTCTGTATAATCTACTCCAGTTTCATCCATCGCATCAGATCTGATTCAAATGTATTCTTTTTAACGGCTGAGTAATACTCCATTGTGTATATGTACCACAGCTTTCTTATCCATTCATCTGCTGATGGACATCTAGGTTGTTTCCATGCAACTTATGCAGCTCAATTCCAGAAAAATAAATGACCCAATCAAAAAGTGGGCCAAAGAACTAAATAGACATTTCTCCAAAGAAGACATACAGATGGCTAACAAACACATGATGCTCAACATCACTCATTATTAGAGAAATGCAGATCAAAACCACAATGAGGTACCACTTCACACCAGTCAGAATGTCTGCGATCCAAAAATCTGCAAGCAATAAATGCTGGAGAGGGTGTGGAGAAAAGGGAACCCTCCTACACTGTTGGTGGGAATGCAAACTAGTACAGCCACTATGGAGAACAGTGTGGAGATTTCTTAAAAAATTGCAAATAGAACTGCCTTATGACCCAGCAATCCCACTGCTGGGCATACACACCGAGGAAACCAGAATTGAAAGAGACACATGTACCCCAATGTTCATCGCAGCACTGTTTATAATAGCCAGGACATGGAAACAATATAGGTACAATTAAAGTCTCAGTTTTCTTTATTTTTCTAACTGAGTTTCTATAATACACACTTCAGAAAAGTAAAATTTTAGACAAATGGCTTTATTTGAAGTGAATGTGAAGTGTCATATGTGAAATAGCTTGCATTTTAAATAAACAATATATGAAAACACTTGGTGTAATCAATTAAACACCACAATATGGGGAAATCTCTTCAAGAATACCTTTAGAAGGGAATTTTTCTTGGTCACAGATCTTAGCTCTGAACACAAAATCCCCATCTCAGAGTACCAGAAATCTAAGGTAAAGCCTACTTGTTATTAGAATGAGTTGCAGATTATATTAAAGTGTAAGGGTTTACTTTCTTTAATGTCAGTTGTTTCATCATCACTCTACAGTACATGTAAAGGCACAGATTGATGCATTTTTCTGGCATCTTCCTGACGCACCCTTGCCCTAAATAAATCTGTTTGCCAGGATCTTGTCGCTTAAATTAGCCATCTCACTCTTGGTCCTGCCAACACAGGCAATTGTGCCAATGTTCTCAGCATTTACTGGCACATGAGCTGTTGCCTTTTCTTTGGCGTTCTATGTGTACCTAAGGCCATCATCCTTCCTTCACAAGACAGCAGTCTGGCTTATGTGTCACTGAGACAGACTTCAGAATTGTTTGGACTCACTCTGGCTCTCTCCAGGGTATGCATCCTGCACGATGTATTTTCAGGCACACAATATATTGTTCAGAATTTGTCATGCACATACTTGCAGATTGGCAGAGCCACCTGCCAAGGATAAGAACCTTTTAAGTTGTTGTCAAACGTCATAAAATGTGTTCCATGATTAATTTTGTGGGCACAGATCGGTTTTTGCATAGAGTCCAAAATTTGGGATATGTCACAGTGACTAAATGGCACCGGCACGCTGAATGAATTTGGAATTTGTTTTCTCAAGTGTGGGAGCAAGCACACAGATGGGCTTAGATCCAGTGGTGCTGCTTGGAATTCTCATTATAGCAATGATGTCACTTGTCACGTGGACTGGGTGATAATGCTGCCAAATTATGGACAAAGAAAGGCAAATAACAAAGTACAGAGGCCAGGGGAGAGGATTTATGGTAGCACAGGAAGCTCTCACTATTAGCTGACCTCTGCTCAAATGACATAAACATTGTGTCAGGGCTGCCAAGAATAAACTCTAGAAATACAAGCTGGGAAGGAAAATTCCAACTAAAAGGGCTTTGTAAGAAGGTCCTATATAACCTAAATCTTCACTTCTCAGACAAGATCAGTGAAAACAAACAGGCCCTTACTTTTTTGATCAGTCTCTGAAAACAAATCTATGAGCTGCAAGCAATCTCCAAACCAAAACCAAGACGTTTTGCTTTATAAGAAAAGCTTTGTGGACACAAAGAGTCAGCAACCCTACTGGGAGATGGAAAAACAAAAATTTATGTTGGCAAAGAAATACCAAGTTAGCACATCAGAATTATCTGCAGGGCTTTGAAAGAAGTACATCTGTTGTGTAGCTAAAGCAGTACTTAGAGGGAAATTTATAGCTATAAAAGCTTATGTTAAAAATGAAGAAGACCTGAAATAAAAAACCTAACCTTTTCTCTTAAGAGGTTCAAAAATGAAGAGCAAACTAAATCCAAAATAAGTAGAAGGAAAGAAAAATAAATATTAGAGAATTAAAAATATACATATATACACATATGTGTTCATGTATATGTGTGTATATATTTGTGTGTGTGTATATATATATATATATGCAAAAAATAAATGAAATGAAAATTTGGCTCCTTGCAAAGATCAAGAATGTTGACAGACCTTTAGGTAGACTGATCAGGAGAAAATGAGAAGATTTAAATTATTAAAATCAAGAATAAAAAAGGGAACATTACCATCAACCTTATACAAGAGTAAAGAGAATACTATGAACAACTATTCATATACATATTTACTTACTATATATTATATATAAATAATATCTTTATTCATGTCATCTAATTTAGCTAATTTATGATACATATAACAGTGTGGATGAATATGTGTATGTGTGTATATATATATATTTTTTCAATGCCAGAGGCCTATCACATAAATATTGATTCAGAAAGTCTCAAGTACAAAAGGAACATTTGTATTTGGTGGTTTTTGTAATGTGTTCTCTTTTCTGAGAACTGAACTAATGCATAGTAGTTATTCAAAAGTATTGTTGAATTACAATTGAATATGTATTAGTTAATATAGGTGCAGCTGCATATAAACACAAAACTTCAAAATAGCTATGCATTTAAAGTAAGTAAAAGAAATCCAGAAATATGTAATTTGGGGCAAGTATTTTATTTTGAATGACAAACGGCCCAGTTAAAAACCTCAACTTTGTCCCCCTGGGAAAAAGAGGAAAAAGAATGCTTGGATAAGCCTCTAGAACAAAGGTCTCCAATCATTTTGGCACCAGGACAAGTTTTGTGGAAGATTTTTCCACAGACTGAGGGGTGGGGAGTGGTTTTGAGATGATTCAAGGGCATTACATTTATTGTGCAGTCTATATTATTGTTACATCAGCTCCACCTCTAATTATCAGGCATTAGATCCAGAGGTTGGGGACCCCTGGGCTGGAAAATTTGCCAAACCATACCACAACTTTCAAAACTTAAATTTAAACTTAGTTCCTGGAATATTCTAGGTTGATAGATTATTTTTTCCCTGTTAGAAAATTTATAATTAATTCAATTAATTAATTAATTCAAAAGAATTTACTCAGCAAGTGCTATGAGAAAAAAGGCCAGATGTGCTCCGACCCTCAAGCAATTTGGACAATGAAATCTATACAAACGAAACAATCCAGAAATGCTTTCTACCAGCATTTACTAAAGCACTATGTTTTACGATTTGGCCCACTACTTTATATTTACATTTAAGCTTAGAAAAAATCATTTAGTCAGCAAACTGACTTAAACTAAAATTTTCATTGAAATGAACCACATTACTGTGTTAGCAAAAATTGAGTCTGAAAATTAACATTTATTCAATCACAAACCATTCCAAAATGTGAAGACATAAAAACAAACAAACAAACAAAAAAAAAACAAACCCCAAACTCTCCAGAATTCATTGTTTGTAAAACTTCTTGTAACTTGTTAGGTATGGACAGAACTTTGCAAAATAGCATGAGAATAATTAGCTTCTCAATCTTTCAACTGATGCGTCTATCAAACGGCTAGTTAGGGACTACAGCCTTTATCACATCAAGTCTGCAAATATGTCCCGATTACCACTAAACAGCCTCTTGATGAAGGTGAAAGAGGAGGGTGGGAAAGCTGGCTTAAAACTCAACACTGAAAAAAAATTAAGATCATGGCATCCAGTCCCATCACTTCATGGCAAATAGAAGGGGAAAAAGTAGAAACAGTGACAGATTCTATTTTCTTGGGCTCCAAAATCACTGCAGATGGTGACTGCAGTCAAGAGACTAAAAGATACTTGATCCTTGGAAGAAAAGCTATGACAAACCTAGATAGCACATTAAAAAGCAGAGATATTACTTTCCCAACAAAGGTCTGTATAGTCAAAGCTATGGTTTTTCCAGTAGTCATGTACGCATGTGACAGCTGGACCATAAAGAAGGCTGAGAGTCAAAGAATTAATGCTTTCAAATTGGAGTGCTGGGGAAGACTCTTGAGTGTCCTTTGGTTAGCAAGGAGATTAAACCAGTCAATCCTAAAGGAAATCAGCCCTGAATATTCATTGGAAGGACTAATGCTGAAGCTGAAGCTCTAATGCTTTGGCCCCCTGGTGCAAAGAGCTGACTCATTGGAAAAGACCCTGATGCTGGGAAACATTGAGGGCAGGAGGAGAAGAGGGCAACAGAAGATGAGATGTTTGGATGGATCACTGACTCAATGGATATGAGTCTGAACAAACTCTGGGAGATAGTAAAGGGCAGAAAAGTCTGGCGTGCTGCAGTCCATGTGGTTGCAAAGAGTTGGGCACATCTTAGTGACTGATACACTTAGCACTATAGTAAAGCATTATACTGAGTCCTAGAGATGCCAGGAAGATGCATCCTGCTTTCACAGAGGTCACAACACCCAGTGAAAGGGGATATCGGCATAGACATCAGATCAACCCCAGAATCAAAAGACAGATGGTGCTAAATGTTTTTATTTTTTTTATAATGCTTCCTCTCAGTTCATTTTTTTCCTTCTTAATTTAATTTGGCTGTGTCAGGTTTTAGTTGTGGCACTCAGAATCTTTAGTTGTGATATATGCACCCCAGTTCCCTGACCAGGGATCAAACCAAGGCCCTTGCGTTAGGAGTGCAGGGTCTTAGCCACCAGACTACCAGGTTGTTGCTGTTGTTCAGTCGCTCAGTCGTGTCCAGCTGTTTGTGACCCTATGGACTGCAGCACGCCAGGCTTCCCTGTCCTTCACCAACTCCTGAAGCTTGCTCAAACTCATGTCCATTGAGTCAGTGATGCCATCCAAACATCTCGTCCTCTGTCATCCCCTTCTCCTCCTGCCTTCAATCTTTCCCAGCATCAGGGTCTTTTCCAATGAGTTGTCCCTTTGCATCAGGTGGTCAAAGTATTGGAGCTTCAGCTTCAGCATTAGCCTCTCCAGTGAATATTCAGGACTGATTTCCTTTAGGATTGACTGGTTTGATCTCCTGGCAGTCCAAGGGACTTTCAAGAGTCTTCTCCTACTCAAAGGCATCAATTCCTGGAGAAGGGAATGGCAAAAACTTCAGCTTTCTTGCCTTGAAAACCCCATGAACAGTATGAAAAGACCACCAGGGAAGTTCCCTAAACATTATCATTTCTGTTCTTACTGCTTTAGTTGCACAGGTTTTAATAGAGTAATGTTGTATAGTAAAGAGTGGGATAAAGTGATTTCTCATCAAGGGTAACCAGAAAAAAAAAAATTCAAAGAGCAGGGGTTCTCAAACAGAGGCTATTTTGGAGCCCAGAGAACATTTGACAGCGTCTGGAGATATTTTTAATTGTCACGACTGCAGATGGTGGGATGGGGGTGAAGATTGCTACTGGCATCTAGCGGGTAGAGGCCGGAGATGCTGCTTTAGCATCTTACAATTGGCAGGACAGCCCCCTCAAAGAAGAATTATCCAGCACAAAATGTGAATGGTGTGAGACCGAGAAACTGAGCTTTAGCAAGAAGGAAACATTTGTTGAGCAATGATCAGAATGTTGACAAATGGGTAAATGGGGAATGGGAATGAAAGAGGGCTATGTGAGCAGAGCCAGGCAGGGAAAAAAACGTACTCCCTGTTTAGGAAATGAGGAGGGCTTCAGTGGGAGTATGGATAAGCACCTGGGGTTAGGTGGGTGCAGAAGAAAATAAGGGCTAATGTTTAGGCTGAGGTGGGGACCTCCCTGATGCTCCAATGGATAAGACTCCACACTTCCACTCCAAGAGGTACAGGTTTGATCCCTGGTCGGGGAGCTAAGACCTTGCAAGCCACATGGCCGCTCCTCACTCAGATTTAGGCTGAGGTGGATTGTGGGGGCTCCTGAATGCTTGGGTTTATACTTTGAGCTAGAGTGAGCCATCAGAAGATCTTAAAAACTGAACAACTACAATTATAACTATATTTTAGAAATATAAACAGAGGAAGAAACCTAGATTCTCATAGCAGATAGTAAGACAATTCCTTTGAGAGAGTCACCTTTGTTTGAACATTGTCTATTAAGCTCCAGTTTTTAGAAAGTGCCAACACTGCAAGAAGAATGGAGAAATTCCACATAATTGGACCAGGGTGAGGTGGTATGAGGTGATATAGGATGGGCAGTGAGATGAGAAGGGACAAGAGGGTAGAGGAGAAAGACACTGCTGAATTTTTTACTCTGAAATCCTTCCCCACAGCCTCTGAAGCTACCGTAATATTTACAAAAATCACAACATGCTTGTTACCTTTGGATTTCCTGTGGAAGATGACTTTTGGGAGGTTGAGAGAGCATGATGGTGAGAATGGTATCCCAGTGGCTAGAAACGGGATTTGGATGCTTCTGTAATAAGCAATTTCATCACCCACTCCTTCCTTTCATGTTCTGTATGTAGTCTTGCTGCTCACCTCTTCTCATGCTTCCAATGTTTACCTGCCCTTCTTTCTCCATGACTTGCTTTCCTTCTCTGATCACCCTTTGAAGCCCACTTCTCAAGGTCTATTCCCTGTACTTCAATTTTACATCACCAATATTGTATTGTGTTTACCAACATATTTGTTTTCTCCAATCAGATACTGAATGCTTAGGTTCACTAGAAGAATAGAGATGGTATTTCATTCTTCTTTGACTTTCCAGCAGGTCGCAAAGTATCTAGCACGTTACCCAAGCTCAGGGATCATTCATTGTATGAAATGTGGGTGAGGCTGGTGAGTGGTAGAAAGATGGTAGCTCTGGACCTAGCTTGCTTTTACATGGCTACTGTTAAAATGATACTTTCCCTTCTTATTAATTTTCTGTTTTGAACTTCATCTCCCAGCTTAAATATTTCCTTCCAATGGATGATATTCTATCAGGAGGAAAAAAACCCATAGTATGGTGTTAAGCCTGAGTGAATGGACTAAAATCATGTTTCAATATGCTTTTTAGAAAGCTTTCGTGTTATTAATTTAACATCGACCTGCTTATTAAGATCCCATTATTAAGGAAACAATTGTAAAAATCATTAAGAGCATTTCTACAAATCTAAGCCACTGAGTCATCTTGCTGGTTCTCAATGAGCTTGGGCTGAATATCTCCCATTCAGAGTAGTGGGTAAAATTTTATTTTTCTAATCATCAGTAAACATTTATCTGTGGGCTGATTTTTATGTATTTTTGTTGTTAATGGTGTGAAGAAGGTTCTATATAGTAACAGCTGCTGTACATGTGGGACAGTGCCCAGGTATGGTTCTTGAAGACCCTTTCCCAAAACATCTTTCCCCACACTGGTGGCATGCAGGGTCTCTGGTCTCAACACATAATAAGTATTTCCACTGAGTTAAAGCATGAAGCCTCTAGTCATATTTCCTCCTTTTGGATTAGAGTATAACTTTTGTGGTATCAACAACCTATATTTGGAATGTGAATTTGGAGTGGAACTCTGGACCTAGAGGTAGGGGAGATGTCTCTTGGGTTGTCATTGCTTCTATCAGATCAAGTTTTCTTCTCTCTTACATAACTTTGGTGTGAAGTTTGTGACATCATTACTAGGTACCCCTTATTATTGCTGTCATCTGCTGACTTGAGGACACTCCCCACATTCATTACAGATTTAAGCTCTGAGCTCACTCACTCATTCTAATAATAAACCTATCATAATTCTTAGATCCAAGTAAATGATCATTCTGATACTCTGGCCTTTGACTCCCATGACCTCTTCTCCTCTCATGACCTCCTTCTCTCTCAACCTCAGTCACTCATTCCTACCCCTGACCCCCAGAATGGACCACTCATCCCCTCCCCTAGACCTTGCTATCTCCCATATTTTACTCCCAAGCATCCCACTCTAGGACTCCTACCTCATATCCTTTCAGTTTTCTGTCCCTCCCACTCTGACTTGAAAATACCTTGACCAGACAATTCATTGTCCTACTCACTGTCCACACCCCGCATATCCTAACTTACCTCCTCATCCATGCTAGATTTTATAGTTTATCCTAATAATCACTTATATTACACAGCCGCTCCTGGGCACTTCTCTTACTTCTTTGTCCTTTTTTGGCGAAACTCCAGTCCTGGTTATCTCTTCCCACTCTGCACTTGTTTCCTGGCTGCTGAACTTGGCTGGAGGAAAACACCCAGTGTTGCTGCATGGTCTTACTTTAAATTCATGAGTCAGTAAACTCAAGTGGGCCCAGCAGTTCTATCTCATTTCCCCAGTCTATTCACTTCCACTTCACAAACAAGATTTCAAACCTTCTCTCCCTTCAAATTCTCAACACTTTCTCTTTCTTCATCATTCTTATCCAATGACCTTGATTCTTTTTTCACTGACAAAATGGAAGCAATCAGAAGTGATTTTCCACGTGCTGCTTCCACCACTTCTACCAACCAACTAGCATCTCTGTGCATGTTCCATCTGCCATTCGGTTACTCTGAGCATGCCCCTCCCCTTACCCACCAGTCTCAGAACCCCATATCTACTCAAGGAGATTACTTTGGTAATTTTTCTCCAGAAATTTTGGAAATGCTCTCTATTCTTCTTTATCAGTGCATTTCCATCAGCATATAAACATGTTATACATTTCATATTAATATGCTCTCCCATGACTCAACGTTTCCCTCCAGCCACCTGCCCATTTCTCTTATTCCCATTCCCATGGACAGAAGAGCCTGGTAGGCTACAGTCCATGGAGTTGCAAAGAGTTGGCTATAACTAAGCATATAGGCAGGCGCGCACGCGCGCACACACACCCCTACAGCATTCTATCAAAACAGCCCAGGTCAACATCTTCGGCAGTTTTCGTGTTGTCAAAGCTAATTGTCGATGCTCAGCCCTCGTCTCACTTGAAACAATTGACCATTCCCTTTCTTGAAATGTTTTCTTCATTTGATTTCTGGGATATCACCTCTGGAGTCTTCTCTGACCTCATTGGACACCTTTCAGTCACCTTTAATGGTTCCCCTTTTGAAAAAAAAAATGATTTATTTAATTATGACTGCAAAGGGTATTTGTCGCTGCATCCAGGCTTTCTCCAGTTGCTGAGAGCCGGGTCTACTCTGTAGCTGCAGCGCGTGGACTTCTCACTGTGGTGGCTCCTCCTGTTGTGGAGCACAAGCTCCAGACACATGAGCTTCAGCAGGTGCAGCGCTCAGGCTCTGTAGTTGTGGCATTCGAGCTATAGGTCATGGGCTCAGTAATTGTGGTGCATGGGCTTAGTCGCCCCTCAGCATGTGGGATCTTCCTGGAGCAGGGACTGAACCCATATCCCCTGTGTTGGCAGGTAAATTAAAAAAAAAAAAAACAAAAAACCTTAATTTATTGATTTATTTTCGGCTGACTGGGTTTTGTTGCTTTGCTAGCCTTTCTCTAGTTGTGGCAAGTAGGGGCTACTCTTTGTTACAGTTTGCAGCAGGCTAACTCTCATGCACCACACCATCAGGGAAATCCTAATGGTTCCTTTTTATCTCCCTGGGCTCTTAATTTTGCAGGTCCCCTAGAATTCTACTCTTAAACTTCTTCTGTTCTTTGTCTACTCTTACTGTCTAGATGCTTCTCCAGGCTTATAACTACGTCCTAAGCTATATTAGCATCGTCTGATAGAAATAGAATATGAGCTACAAATGAGTTTTAGATATAATTTTGAATTTTCTAGCTGCCTCTCTTAAAAAAGTGAAAAGAAACAGGTTAGATTATTTTAATGACATATTATTCAGCTAAATTGTAGCCAATATTTTAACATATCAATATTTAATCAATCTTAAATTATTAATTAGATGTTTTCCATTCCTATTTTCATACTAACACTTTGAGATCCAGTGTGCATTCTATACTTAGAGCACATCTCAATTTGGATGAGCTGCATTTTTTTAAGGACTTGTTTTTTTAATTGAAGTATGATTAATTTACAAGTTTCAAGTGTATTGCAAGCTGATTCACATATATTCCTTTTCAGATTCTTTCCCACTAAAGGTTACTACAAGATATTGAATATAGCTCCCCTTGTTATACAGTAGGTCCTTGTTGTTTACCTGTCTTATATATAGTATTGTGTTTATGTTGATCCTAAACTTCCAGTTTATCCCTTTCCCCACTGTTATCCCCTGGACAAGCCAGATTTTAAGGGCTCAGTAACCATGGTGGCACAGAGTCGGACACGACTGAAGCGACTTAGCAGCAGCAGCAGCAGCAGCAACCACGGTGGCTGCTGTATTGGACAGAATGGTTGTCCATAGATGCTGAACACTGGCTTTTATTGAGTGAGATGAAGAGCCATGGGAAAGTTTCAAGGAGGGAAATAACTTGACTTTTTTTCTAGAAGATCATTCTGGCTGCTGAGTTAAAAATAGACTAGATGGGAGCCAGGAGGAAGCAGATAGATCAGGCAAGAGGCTAAATGTGTGAAAAAGAGGAGGACACTGGGGAAATTATACTTTAGGAAATATAACAAGTGGTTATATTTTGAAGGTAGAACAAAAAGGATTTTCAGATGGATGTTACAGAAAGTAAGGAGACCAGAGTGACTCCTGGAGTATTTTTGTTTCTTTAAATTGTGTTATAGTTGATTTACAAGGTTGTGTTAGTTTCAGGTGTACAGCAAAGTGAATCAGTTATACATATATCCACTCTTTGTTTAGATTATTTTCCCACATAGGTCATTACAGAGTACTGAGTTCTTTGTGCCATATAGTAGGTCCTTTATTACTTATGTGTCCTATTCTTTGCGAACTCATAGGCTGCAGCCCACCAGGCTCCTCTATCCATGGAATTCTCCAGGCAAGAACATTGGCGTGGGTAGCCATTTCCTTCTCCAGGGACTTTATATATAGTAGTTTGTAGATATCAATCCCAATCTCCCAATCTATCTGTCCCTCCTGGATTTTTGACCTGAGCCACTGGGAGAATTGCAAGAACAGAGCTGTCTTTAAGCAAGGGGAAGGGAAACTGAAGATGCGCATGTTTGGAGAAGGCAGATTGGTAGCTCAATTCTGGATTTGTCAAGTGTGAGGTTTCTATGAGACAGATAGAAAAGAGAAGAAGATAGTTTCAAATAGTGATATATGTCATGAAAAAAAGAGAACAGCTGTAGAATGACTGAGGAGGTGCTCCTAAGTTGGGCTTATCAGTGGGAGCATCTCTGAGTCAGGAGCAGTTGAGCTGAGTCTGGAATGATGAAGCAAAAATCTGAACCAAAAGCATTTCCATCAGAGGGTACTAAAAAAACAAAAATCCTGAGGCAGGAACATTTGAGGAAGAGACAAACAGCCAATGCTGAAGTGAGTACAATGGAAAGATGGAGGGCTGGGGGCAGCCATCCAGCACCTTGGCAGATGTGGTGGAGGAGCTGGGGTTCTGTTTTACGTGCACTGGGAAGCTTCTGGGAGGTTTCAAGCTAGACGTGGCATGATCTGATTTATGTTTCACCAAGAAAACTCTGGCTCCTAAGTGGTGAATGGATTTATATTATATTACATTAATTATTATCATTATTCTTATTATAGGGGATGAAAGTAAAAGCAAGGAGAGCAATCAGAAGCTTTTCCAGTAACTGGCTCAGACGTTATGGCTCTTCCCACAGCACAGCTCTACCTGTTTTGTACTGTCTTTTGCTGAGTACAAGCAATGTCTGGTGTCAAAAACGAACATTCTCCCTCTCTCTGTCCTCCCCATGCCCAGCACCGTGTCCTGCTCACATTTGTTGTTGATGTTCAGTTGCTAGTCAGTTCAGTTCAGTCACTCAGTCATGTCCAGCTATTTGTGAGCCCATGGCCTGCGGCATGCCGGGCTTCCCTGTCCATCACCAACTCCCAGAGCTTGCTCAAACTCATGTCCATTGAGTCAGTGATGCCATCCAAACATCTCATCCTCTGTCACCCCCTTCTCCTCCTGCCTTCAATCTTTCCCAGCATCAGGGTCTCTTCCAGTGAGTCAGTTCTTTGCATTTGGTGGCCAAAGTATTGGAGTTTCAGCTTTAGCACCAGTCCTTCCAATGAATATTCTGGACTGATCTCCTTTAGGATTGACTGGTTTGATCTCCTTGCAGTCCAAGGGACTCTCAATAGTCTTCTCCAACACCAGAGTTTTAAGCATTAGTTCTTCGGAAATCAGCCTTCTTTATGGTCCAACTCTCACATCTATACATGACTACTGGAAAAACCATAGCCTTGACTAGCAAACCTTTGCCAGCAAACTGATGTCAAGACTCAGTGTGTGTTGTTGGGTGCATTACAAGGCTCTACTCATCAAGGCTCAAAAGCAATTTTTGGACACATTTGTCTTTCTTATATGTTTACATTTTGTCTGTCTCTTAATTGAAGCTCAGTAACTGTTGTCAGGGTGGGGCAAGGCCTCTCTTCAGATAACTGATTTACTGAAAGGGACCTTGAAGAGCCAGAGGTAGTAGGGAGAGTGTTGGCCTTGCACAGGTGGAGGGTAGGGGAAGTCAGGGATGGTGGGACATGTGGAAAGGAGAGAAGCGGGTAGAGACCCCAACCTTGAGCATATCAGAGAAAGATCTGGCCTGGTCTTTAATTTGGCCCAGAGTTGGCCTGCATCCACGGGTGGTGATGTGATCCCTCTGTGTGGGAATGACTGAAACAGTGTGATTATCACAGGACCAGAATCCATCATCCAAATTCTTCATTAAGAAGGTCTTGCTGTTCAGCCTTGTTCAAAACCAAGCCTAGAGGAATTTGCCATCCAGCATCAAAATTCTCTCTGTTGATACTGATGTTGCAAGTCCCAGCAAACTCAGGACGGCAGGCTGAATCCAAGCTTTCTGGCACTCTTCCTTTCCTGGCTGGGACAGATGTCCTCAGGCCTAATAGCAGCCTGGCAGAGGGCTGGAAGTTGGGCTGACTCTCGGCTTTGCTGCATGTGCTGGGTTTGAGTTTAATTCTATCCCATAGATGTTTGCAGACCAGAAGGATGACATTTTGGCCCTGAGATAGAAACCCAGGTGTCTGGCTGGTTTTCAGTCTCAAAAGGCTTGTTCTTTTCCTTTAAGTCTCTGCAGCCCTTTGGAATTCATCTCTCATCACCAGGAAGTTTCAGTGCCTTTAGATTAGGGATCTACACCCACAAATGCTGCTCCACTGGACTCTGATCCTTGGCCTTGGAGAAGAGCCAACAGAGCTGGTTACAAATTCATTGTTAATTACTGTGTGTAATCACAGTAGATCCAAGTATGGAGACACCCTAGTTTGTTATTGTTTGGGATTTGAGATGTGTATAAAATGCTTTTTAAAAGAATGCCATTTTTGCTTTCTAATTAGGATCAGGGGTTTGGAGTAGCCCCATTATGCTGTTATTTAATCATGCCCTTTCCGAGGAGGGAGGAAAGGAAAAGATTTTCCTTTTTCTCTCAACAATTACTCTCATTTCTGCATTAAGAGGGTGGAAACTCGGTTCCTCCCTCATCCCCTTCAGGCAAAGAGTCTATGGCTCAGATTCACAAAGGTTGTTGATTTTGACTTTAAGTTGCCTTGCTTTGTTTTTCCCCTTGTCTGCTGCTCCCTAATACAATAGGTAAGTTCTTTTAGCCAACACTCCCTAAGGGTGGGTAAGAAAGGCAGTCCAGTTTTTTTTCTTAAGCTTTGGGTGATCAGCTTTTATATTTGCCAAAATCAGCCAGGCTGGTGGCATATTTTCCTTTGTTGTTACATTTGAGCTGAACTTCAAGTTTAAATGGTGCCAGAATGGATCCTATTGCTTGCGTTCTTGTGCTTGCATTCTTGTAAGGAACTGCAAAACATTCCAGGTTTGAGAGCCAAAAATCCCCTGAAGATGGCTTGCATGGGGATGTCACTGCTGCCATATTAGCCACTCCCTACTTTGCTAAACACTTGCATTTCTTATATACTGTCCCATCCCTACGGAGCAGAGGTCCTCAATATTTTTGGCACCAGGAACCAGTTTCTTGGAAGGCAATTTTTTCCATGGAATGGTGAGTGGAAGGGGGATGGTTTGGGGGGTGATTCTCTTAAGAAGTGTGCAAGTAGATTCCTTGCACATGCAGTTCTCAGTAGGGTTTGCATTCCCATGAGAATCTATTGCCATGGCTTATCTGACAGGAGGTGGAGCTCAGGCAGTAAAGTGAGTGATTGAAGTGGCTGTAAATACCGATGGATCTTCGCTTGCTTGCCACTCACCCACTGTTGTACGCCTGTTCCTAACAGGCCACAGAGCAGTACTGGTCTATGGCCCAGGGGTTGGGGACCCCTGTCCTAGAGAACTGATGAGATTCTAATATCATTCTTGCCCATCACCTCCCTCTTTTGAGAGGGAGTCAACATTTCCCCTTTCCTACCATGCCCTCCCATTCATACTTTCCTGCTGTACAACCTGAGCCTCAGTTTCCTCATAAGAATGACAATGAGAAATAACTGGCATGCTACATGCCACAGAGTTGTTGAGGATCAAATGAGATCATGGCTATGAAAGTGCTTTATTTCTACAAATGTAAACCACTGTCACTATTATTTGCTTACTGTCCTTTGTTAGCCAGTGTTAGAGAGGAAGAAATTTTCCTCTACTCTTCTGGGGTTCTTCTGGCTATTCTAAGAATTAAACTGACATGAGACAGGTTAATGGAAGAAAATCAGATAAAAGTTTAACGTCAAACCAGTCAATCCTAAAGGAAATTGACTCTGAATATTCAAGGGAAGGACTGTTGCTGAAGCTCCAATACTTCAACCACCTAATGTGAAGAGCTGACTCACTGGAAAAGACCCTGATGTTGGGAAAGATTCAAGGCAAAAGGCGAAGGGGGTGGCAGAGGTTGAGATGGCTGGATAGCATCACTGACTCAATGAACAGGAATTTGAGCAAACTCTGGGGGCCAATGGAGGACTGAGAAGCCTAACGTGCTACAGCCCATGGAGTTGCAAAGAATCAGACATGACTTAGCAACTGAACAACAACAACAAATACGTGGGAGAGACCCAAGAGAATTGTTTGTAACTTGCCGAATGGCTGAAACTCTCACCTTAAATAACATATTCAGCTGAAGACAAAGGACCGTGTTGGGGTTAGTGGTTTAGGACTTCAAAGGGGAAGAAGACAACTGACTTGGAGATGGAAAAGCAAATGTTTGGTAAACACATGTTTGCTGGGCATGCAGAGAAGATGGGACACAGCGAGGGATTTTAACAAGCAGACTTTGCTTGGTTCCTTTCTGTCTATATATTTAGTTTATGCTCTAGCGCAGGGGTCCCAACCTCTGGGCCACAGATGGGTACCAGTCCTTGGCCTGTTAGAAACTGGAATGAGGGGCACACAGCAGGAAGTGAGCAGAAAGCAAGAGAATGAAGGTTCATCTGCTGCTCCCCATCACTCCCATGACCACCTGAATCACACGCCGCATCCCACCACCCCACCCCCAGCTCTGTAGAAAAATTGTTCATGAAACCAGTCCCTGGTGGGAAAATGGTTGGGGATCACAGCTATGTAGTATTATATGGTGACAGCTTCCTTCCTGAAAAAGGTCCTCTATCCACATTCTTTCGGCAGTTAGGGGAAAGGTCAAAGTTTCTTCTTGAGCCTTTTGGGTTTTCATGTAAAATAATCCACATGCCAAAGAGACGCTTTGAGGAGGCAAACTTTGCTCACCTACCCTAGTTACATGACGTAGCCTACCTTGTGTTTCAAAGGTGGAAGCTCAATTGGTCCTGGTAAGTTGAGGACCATTTCAAAGCCCTGAGAAAACGACCCGATATGAAAGTGTATAAGAAAAACTTCTTGTTGCATGGCTGATTCATTTACTATGCATGTTATTTATATTCTTTTCACCCAGGCATGGGTTGTATGTGGCTGCCCTGGCTGTGAAATAAAAGGCAGCATCAGAAGTCCTTTGGGGATCAAGCTTTTCCATCCAAATGGCAGCCACTCAAAATTGGATTTCCCCTTGATTTGCAATAAATGGAGAACAACAGAATGTGATTTGTTCTAATTATATAGCAACAGGAATTCTAAGCATTGCTTTACAAATAGCTGCTTTTGTGTCATATTAATGAGTTTTGAGGGGAAGCATTCTGAGCCTTTGTAGCATATTCTTTGTTTTCTCTATTTGATCCCCTTGCAGAAGATGGATAAACTGAGGGCATGAAAATGAATGTAAACTCTCCAAAGCCGTAGAATTATTGGCTGCGCTATGACAGCTTCTCACCTCCTTCTTCATTTACACATTTTAAATGTTTTCTACAAGCTTGATAAAATATAATTAACTCTATGTTTACAATTTTCACACTGACTTTTACTTTATTTTTGGTTAGTGTTCACTGTAGGTTTCTGAGGACTTAAAGTTACCTGCTAAAACCTACATTCTCTGTCCCGAAAAGAATATTTAACCACTTCTACCAAGTCAGATCTGCTGGGTGAAGCACATTCTGACACAGGAAAAAGCACAAGGAAGTAGTATTCATCAGTGTCTACCCTATGTGGGGTCTCATGCTAGGCTCTTTAAACAGGTCATTTTATTTAATCCTCACATCAACTCCACAAATTATGTAAAATTATTTTCATTTTATTGACAAGTGCACTGAGGCTAGGAAGTTACATCTCTAGGACTTCTCTACCTATGAAATATTTAATTCCCTAGATGTTCTGGTCTATGGCATTTTCATTTTTGAAATATTTATAATCTTTTCAAAATTATAGTCACATCTCTCCCCACTTGACAGACCCCACTGTCTTTGATTTAAAAAAAAGTATACCCTCCATCTACATAGTAGTAGTTCAGTTCAGTTGCTCAGTTATGTCCAACTCTTTGCAACCCCATGGACTGCAGCATGTCAGGCTTCCCTGTCCATCACCGACTCAACACATGTCCATTCAACCATCTCATCTCTGTGGTCCCCTTCTCCTCCTGCCTTCAATCTTTCCCAGCATCAGGGACTTTTCAAATGAATCAGTTCTTTGCATCAGGTGGCCAAAGGATTGGAGTTTCAGCATTAGCGTCAGTCCTTCCAATGAATATTCAGTACTGATTTCCTTTAGGATGGACTGGTTGGATCTCCTTGCAGTCCAAGGGACTCTCAAGATTCTTCTCCAACATCACAGTTCAAAATCATCAATTCTTTGGTGTTCAGCTTTTTTTATAGTTCAGCTCTCACATCCATACATGACTACTGGAAAAACCATAGCTTTGACTAGACAGAGCTTTGTTGGCAAAGTAATACCTCTGCTTTTTAATATGCTGTCTAGGTTGCTCATAACTTTTCTTCCAAGGAGCAAGTAATAGAGACTTAGTTATATTCTAAAAGTTAAATATAAATCTGCAAAAATGCTATAATACAAATAATTTATTAATAATTTTTCATCAAATGCAAAGAATATTAGTGGTCCTGCATATATCATTTTGTGAAGACTTAGCCATTTTAATTATGATTTACATCAGATATTTCAGACTGCATTTTATGGTTTTAATAGAGTATGCAAATAGTACTTATCATTATTCCTTGAATTAAAAGATTCTCTGGGTACAAAGATTTCCGTGTGGCTGGGGAACTACCAGAACGCACACTGATGAAAGTACACTAAGGAAGTACAGACAGTCCTGTGGTCTGAGGCTTTCATTTCTGAAGTCCCATCAGTGTTTTTATCTGCCTCTTCACAGATGAGAAGGTTGTATTATCTCTGCTCAAGGTAAGCCGTTAGTGTTCTTTTTCAGTCAAATCTGAACCACTTAACCACTTTGAGCACTGAGCCATCACCCCCTAGTGGAAACTTGCAAATGACATTTGTACCTAGAAACTGAAGGGCAGAAAAGCAGATGGACTACCTCCTTTTCAATTGTTTTCTGGGGAGGGGAAGAGAGAACTATAATTTGTTGCACAAATACTCTGTACCTGGCTTTCCAAATGCCATTATCTGATTTATATCTCATAACAATCCTGCAAAGAAGATATAATTATCTCCATTTTTTCAACAAGAAGTGGTTAAGTATCTCAAAAGTTATGTGGAGGCCCAGATTTAAACCAAGCTCAGTAGTATTTTTCTGCTACAGGTATATCAGTAGTTCCTCGTTAGGGGGAACAATTACCAGGATTTTCTTCATAGAAGAGTTATCAAATACAATAAAACAAATAACTTTTAAAAATAATATGAAACAGCAAGGACCTACTGTGTAGCATAGGAAACTATATTCAGTCTCTCGCAATAACCTATGATAGAGAAGAATCTAAAAAGAATACATACATATCATATACATTTCTGTGTGTCTCTCTCTTTATAATCCAGGTCTCCCACATAGTAGGTGGATTCTTTACCAGCTGAGCCACAAGGGAAGCTCAAGAATATTGGAGTGGGTAGCCTATCCTTTCTCCAGCGGATCTTCCCGACCCAGGAATTGAACTGTGGTCTCCGGCATTGCAGGCGGATTCTTTTACCAACTGAGCTATCAGGGAAGCTCACATATGTAAAATTTGGAGATGAGTGAAATAGTGTCTACTTATTTAATTTATAAATTTAGATGACATAGGAATTCATAATGACATATCATAGAAAAATATTTATTCAAAAATATGGCTTTTGTGAACTCAGATTTTACCACCCTTTCTCCTTGGGGTCTCAGCACTGACTACCCAATGCAATCTCCCTGGAGATTAAAAAACTTCATGCTGCCTAGAAACATTTAGTCCAGAATCTCTGGGATTGGACACCAGGCATTAGTGATTTGCAAAATCTTCCTTAGGGTTGAAAGGATTAAAACCTCTTATGTCATCCTTCTGAAAATGTGAAGAGTAGTGACCTATTGGAAGGGTTGTGTCTGAACTGAGAAAGCATCTGTAAAATGTACTGTTTCTTTAAGTATCTCCACTGCACCCCTAGTATATCACTCCTTATATCACTATTACAGAGTTAGACACAGGAAGCCCTGGCATAGCCCCAGCAAAGAAGCTGATTGCTTCCGATTGGATGGGACATTACTGGTAATGGGCAGTCTTATTTCTGAATTGAATTTGAGTGCTGGGAAAACATATTGGCTAACATTTCAGTCCTTTGGTTGAATCTATATATTTGACAACAAATGCTGGCTCTTGGGGCTACACAATTCTCATCTCTTTCCATTTCCCCTCACCAGAACAAGCTTCCTCTGTATATTTTTTTAACTTTTTATTTTGTATCGGGGTATAGACGATTAACAATGTTGTGATAGTTTCAGGTGAACAGCAAAGGGACTCAGTATACATATACATGTATCCATTCCACCTCAAATTCCCCCTCACTGCACCCCCCCATACAGGCTGCCACATAACACTGAGCAGAGTGCCACGTGCTATATGGCAGGTGCTCGTTGATAACCCATTTTTAAATATAGCAATGTGTACATGTCCATCCCAAACTCCCTAACTACGCCTTCCCTCTATCCTTACCCCTGGTCACCACAGGTTCATTCTCTAAGTCTGTGACCTTTATGTATTATTTCCTCCGATGGGGAAGAGAACTGGCAGTGACCCTTCTCTCCAGCTATAGGCAACCTGTCTGTGAGTTGTAAGAAGGCAAAAGAGAGTAGGTAGTAAAGACGATAATCCTTCTTCTATGTAGGTAGCCTGTTCCGAAGGCGGTCAATTTTAGAGATGAAAACCAAGAGTACCAGTGGGGAGCAGTAATAATGCCTTACAAGGGTAGGATGTGTTATCACTTTTAAAACACTTGGGTATTCATACTTTTCCTTTGAACTTTTCAAAGAGATTGATGGAATAAATATCGATAGCCTCATTTTAGGGTGAAGAAACAACAGAGATGCTGTTGATGAATCAGTTTCCCAAGAGCACAAGGATAAGAACCGAGGTGGGACTAATACCTGGATCTTCAGGTATTACTCACCTTGAACAGCGTTGAAGGTCATATGATAAACCAGGAGTCCTCAGATCTGCCTATTCACTAGAACAGGTTTGGAAGATCATAAAATAATACAATTACCTCAACTCACCTGGGGGGCTCTAACTCAAAAGGACTGCAGCTCGGGGAATCTGTCATTTAAAATAATTTTCCTGTAGGTGTTCTCAATTCTGACTAAACTTTACCAACACCTGGAGGCTTTAAAAATAAATACTCTTGTCCAGATTGTACCCAAGACCAGTCAAAACAGAATTTCTAGTGTTGGTACCCAGCATCAGGTTTTGTAAATATTCCAAGGTAATCTCAATGTGCCACCAAGCCTGGGAATTTTACAAACTCTTTTTTCCCTGAATTTCATCACAGCAGGTAGGGAAAGACGAGTGTAGAATTAGGAGTGAAAAGACCAGCATTCAAGTTCTGTTTCTGCCTTTTGGGAAAGTCACTTAATCTCCGAGTCTCAGTTTTCTCAGAAAATGCTAGTACTTTCCTTGCAGAGATACAAGGAAAAGTAGATGAGATAATGGACACAAAGTCGCAAGGTACCACCAGTTATCAGCTATTCATTCCTATCACTTTCCAAAGAGCTCCTTTAAAGAAGATGTGTTTTTTTCACCAGCTGTTCCCTTTGTGTCTGAAGGTCCCATCCTCAACCTTACAGAGAGTTAGACCTCTAGGGAGCAGAGCTGCTTCTGTTAGTTTCCACTCATAAAAGAAGGTTTGGAGGTTGGCAGGGTGTCCTCCAGGCTTCTTTTCGCTATTGCCGTTGGCATGTTCAGCACACTGGAGTTATGAATCTGCCAGTTTGCTAAATGTTTACCCAGAAGGGCAATTTTGTTTTCATAATACAGGAACACTTCTATCACTATTCACCTTCCCCACTTCTCCATCTAGCTCGAGTTCCCCTGAATGTGCCCCCAAACACCTCTTGTTTAGTCCCATTCAGCAAATTAGGGCAGGTTCTAGTATGTGTTTATTATCCAGTAAATGCTGAGTTCACTGTTACCCAGGCCCACTAGAGAACAAATAAACCCATACCATAAACACCTACTCCTTGGCCTAACAATTTGTACTGGTTACAGTGGAATCTTCTAATATTAGGAATGGTAGCGTGAGGATAGTTTCATAATGGCAAACACAGGCAAAAGCAATCATGAAATTATGGATGACTCACTGTCAGAGGAACTCTTGAATCATCTTGGTCAACCCCTTAGATTCATTGGATGGGGAAACTTTTGCACCAAATGCATGCTGCGCTATTAGTCTTCTCTCTGATTGTTATTGTCAGCTTTGTCTTGACCATATCAGACATATTTTTAAACCTCTTACAATTCCCTCCTCACTAAGTAAAATATGTGTGTGTGTGTGTGTGTGAATACCTTGCTCTTATTTCTTATATATTTCCTGGCTTCTTTTGCAAACTACACAATGAGCTGAGGACACAGATTACATCTTATTTCTCTTAAGTAAAGTAGTACCTGATGCCTAATACCTTTTCCTCTGACTGACGTGGGAAGCCACAGGGGAACTGGATCTGATTGATGCTTAAAAGCATCCTTCTGGCTGTGTGATAAGAACAGTGGATGGGAGGGTAGGGGTGGAAGTGAGAAAACCAGTTAGGAAGTTATGTCAACAGGACAGGTGGCCCAGACCATGACAATGGAGAAGGTGGAGGCAGTAGAAAAGGAAGAAGTCTGGATAAATATTGAAGGTAGAAGTAATGGGATTTGCTCTCAGATTGACTGGGTCATGAGGAGAATTAAAAATTACTCCAAGTTGTTTGATCTAAACAGCTGAGGGGATGGACAGATGGGGTTGCCAGTAATTGAGATGAAAACATCCAACAGAGAGGATTTATGGTGAAGGGGAAGATGATGTGTCTGTTCTATCTGCCTATCTATCTATCTAATAAGACCAATATTATATATGAGATCAAAATACAGAATAAATAATTTGCTGATAGTCTCATAGCTAATATGCAGTGATTTGACATTTAAAGTATTTTAGACTTCAAACCCCCTACCCAACTAGGCCCTTCTCATATATGTATTATCACTTTTGAGTCTCACAATGACTTTATCCTCATTTTTCAGTTTAAAAAACTGAAGTTCAGAGAGTTCAAGTAACTGGCTTTAGCCACGTTAAGAGAGAAAGCAGAGATTCAAATTTGTTTTCTGATTCTCATGCCTATATTCTTTCTAGGAAACTATCCTCCCTATTATCTATAACTTATCGCAGGGGTCCTCAACCTCCAGGATCTAATGCCTGATAATCTGAGGTGGAGTTCTTGTAATAATAATAGAAGTAAAAGTGCACAAAAAATGTAATGTCCTTGAATCATTCAAAAACGCTTCCTCCTCCCCCTGGTCTGTGGAAAAATTGTCTTTCACGAAACTGGCCCTTGGGACCAAAAAGGTTGGGGACTACTATCTTATAGGATAGTGGCAGAAATTTAATATATGTACCTAGTACATACAATGTCTGACACATTGTATGTTTTAAATAAATGATGACTATTGCTGATTGATGTAGATTTCATTTGTATACATATTGTGTTTCCCCAAAAGGAACTGTTTTAAGTTTATTACAACATAAGGTTTAAAGTAATTCTTTTGTAGCCTCAAACACACCAAAAATATTTATTAATAGTTATTGAATGAATCACAAAGTGTGCAACTGAAACAGTTACAAACAACATACCATGGGCATCTTCACAATGAATATGGAGTTTCCTAGTAGGAGAGACGTAAAAGTAGGAGTGTGTGTGACTGCAGATAATACATGGGGTTACCAGAGTGCCTTTTAGTAAAAAAGATAGAAAGCCTTGCAGAAGAGGCCACCACTCTGCTGCAGAGAAGGCTTTGTCCTTTGCTCCCAAACAACTCTTATCTATTATAACTCTAATTAATTTTGCACTGGACTATCTAGAGTTTTCCCATTTGGAATCAATTTGTTCCCCTCTTTCAAATGAGGTGCTGGGTTCATTAATTTACCAATATCTTGGCTGTGTTCAAATTAAATCTGATGCACCCTAATACCAGGTCTGAGTATTTTCCTACCACACAAAATATTCCACAAAAGTCTTTAAAAACAAATATCATTATATTCTTGTCTAAGAAGAAAGTTCTCAAATCAATAACCTAGACTTTCATTAAATAAAAAAGGAGGCAAGAATATACAATGGAGAAAAGACATTCTCTTTAATAAGTGGTGCCAGGAAAACTGGTCAACGACTTGTGAAACAATGAAACTAGAACACTTTCTAACACCATACACAAAAATAAGCTCAAAATGGATTAAAAATCTAAATGTAAGACCAGAAACTATAAAACCCCTAGAGGAGAACATAGGCAAAACACTCTCCGACATAAATCACAGCAGGATCCTCTATGACCTTCCTCCCAGAATATTGGAAATAAAAGCAAAAATAAACAAATGGGACCTAATGAAAATTAAAAGCTTTTGCACAACAAAGGATACTATAAAAGAGGTGAAAAGACAGCCTTCAGAATGGGAGAAAATAATAACAAATGAAGCAACTGACAAAGAATTCATCTCAAAAATATACAAACAACTCCTGCAGCTCAATTCCAAGAAAATAAATGACCCAATCAAAAAAAGGGCCAAAGAACTGAACAGACATTTCTCCAAAGAAGACATACAGATGGCTAACAAACACATGAAAAGATGCTTGACATCACTCATTATTAGAGAAACACAAATCAAAACCGCAACGAGGTACCATTTCATGCTGGTCAGAATAGCTGCTATCCAAAAGTCTACAAGCAATAAATGCTGGAGAGGGTGTGGAGAAAAGGGAACCCTCTTACACTGTTGGTGGGAATGCAAACTAGTACAGCCACTATGGAGAACAGTGTGGAGATTCTTTAAAAAACTGGAAATAGAACTGCCATATGACCCAGCAATCCCACTGCTGGGCATACACACCTAGGAAATCAGAATTGAAAGAGACACGTGTACCCCAATGTTCATCGCAGCACTGCTTACAATCACCAGGACATGGAAGCAACCTAGATGTCCATCAGCAGATGAATGGATAAGAAAGCTGTGGTACATATACACAATGGACTATTACTCAGCCATGAAAAAGAATAAATTTGAATCAGTTCTAATGAGGTGGATGAAACTGGAGCCTATTACACAGAGTGAAGTAAGCCAGAAAGAAAAATACCAATACAGTATACTAACGCATATATATGGAATTTAGAAAGATGGTAATGATAACCCTGTATGTGAGATAACAAAAGAGACACAGATGTATAGAACAGTCTTTTGGACTCTGTGGGAGAGGGAGAGGGTAGGATGATTTGGGAGAATGGCATTGAAACATATATATTATCATATGTGAATAAAAAAAACAACTAGAAAAACAGGAATAAAATAAATCCAAAGAAAGCAGAAAGAAGGAAGTAATAAAAGTAAGAGCAGAGATCAATAAAATTGAAAACAGAAAATAGAGGAAAACAATAAAAAAACAGTGGTTGATTTGCTGAGATTAGTAACATTGACAAGCCTTTAGCAAAACTAACAGGAAAAAAAATAGATAAGACATAAATTATCAATATTAGGAGGAAGAGGGGGGATATCACTACAGATCCCATAGACATTAAAGAGGTATTAAGGGGATACTATAAACAACTCTGTTGACATAAATTTAAACACATAAATGGAATAGAATAATTCCTTGAAAACAACACACCACCAAAACTCACTCAAGATGAAACAGATAACTCAAATAATTCTATACAAGTTAAAAAAATTGAATTTGTAGTTAAAAGTTTCAAAAAAAGCAATCTTCAGGCACAGATGGTTGCACTGGCACATTCTACCAAATATTTAAAGAAGAATTAATGCCAATTCTATACGATCTCTTCCAGAAATTAGAGGAGAACACTCTCAGCTTAGTTTATAGGACAGCACTACCAAGTTACCAAACTTAGACAAAGATAGTACTACAACAAAACAAACAAAAATCCACTGCAGGCCAAATATACCTCATGCCCATAAATGCAATAGAAAGAAAGAAAGTGAAGTCACTCATTCGTGTCCGACTCTTTGCAACCCCGTGGACTGTGGCCCACCAGGCTCCTCCATCCATGGGATTCTCCAGGCAAGAATACTGGAGTGGGTTGCCATTTCTTTCTCCAGGGGATCTTCCCAACCCAGGTATCGAACCCAGGTCTCCCGCTTTGCAGGCAGATGTTTTAACCTCTGAGCCACCAGGGAAGCCCAATAAAGCTCCATAAAATACCATATTAAGAAAATGAATATAAAGGAGAACAATCATATGATCGTATCAAATACAGATTCAGTATTTAACAAAGTTCAGCATCCATTCATAAGAAAGACTCTGGGCAGGCTAGAAATAGAAGGAAACATTCTTAACCTAATAAAATGCACCTAGAGAAACACCTAGCTAACATCATACTTAATGGTGAAACACTGAATGCCTTTTCCCCTAAAAGTATGAACTATGGAAAGATATCCACTTTCAACACTCAACATTGTATTGGATAGCTTAGCCAGTATAACGTAAGAAATAAAGGCAAGCATATTTTCAGATGCTAAGATTCCCATGCAGAAAATTCCAAGGGGAATCCACAAATGAATTCCTGAACTAGTGAATTTAATTAGATTGCAGGATACAAAGTCAACATTGTGTTTGACAACTAGAACATCACTGTAATGTAAAAAGACTTTCAGAGTAAGAGCCAGAGGGACACAGCTTTAGGAGTGAACGAAAAGTAAGGGAGCATCTTCAGAAAGACTTGGCTTACTTCAATTTGGATTCTTGAATAAGGTTTTGGTGTGAAGATTACTCTCATCTCAAATCACCAAGCCAAGCTAAATTAGAATTTCAGTGAAGCTTTGCATTTCTGGCAAAACATGAAGCCAAGTAATAATTATGTGTGTTTAGGGTTTAGACACAATCCTTTTCTTTTTTTCTTTTGTGAATTAGCAGTCAATTCAGCACTGCTAATTGGGCACTGACAGTGTTGCAGACAATGAAAGAGGTTAAAGATGTACAAGAAATGAGAACCCAGTTTGTTTAACCTATCCTCTTCACTTGAAAGAAGAAGAAACTGAGACTCAGAAATGAAGCAGTTTGGCCAAGACTGTGCTTAATCTGCTTTCCTCCTCTCCCACTATGTATTTTGCTAGCTCTTATATTTTTTCCTTTACATAATGCTCTTCTCCACCACAAGTATAGTATATACATACAGTAGATACTCACAGCCTATTTTGGTCCTTTTCTGAGTGGATTTTGCGCAGCTGGGTGAACCAGAAATTTACGGGAAGATGGGATTACTGTCTCTGGCAGTAAATGGGCAACAGATTCAGTGTGTACAGGGCATGAGTGTAGTATTGATGGATTCATAGGTGTGTGCTCAGTTGCTCAACTGTGTCCAACTCTTTGCAACTCCGTGGACTATAGCCCACCAGGCTTCTATGTCCATGGGATCTCCAGGAAAGAATACTGGAATGGGTTGCCACTTCCTCCTCCAGGGGGTCTTCCTGATCCAGGGATCGAACCCTCAACTCCTTGCACTGCCAGGCAGATTCTTTACCACTGAGCCACCTGAGAAGCCCCTGATAGATTCATAGACTTGGTATCAACAGAAAGAAGAGGTCCAGGTACACTCAGAGGTATTGGAGGTTCTGTTGCAGATCACTACAATAAAGTGAATATCACAATAAAGTGAGTACATGATTTTTTGGTTTCCTGATGCATATACAAGCTATGTTTACACTATATTATAGTGTATTAAGCATGCTAAGAAATTTACATACTTTAATTAAAAAAACACTTTAATGGTAAAAAATGCTAACCATCTTCTGAAAATCCAAGGTTGACACGAACCTTCCATTTGTATTAAAAAAAAAAAACAAATGCAATATCCGTGAAGTGCAAAAAGCAAAGTGCAGTAAGATGGGGTAAGCTTGTGCAAGGATATAGACAAGCATAAAAAATAATATTTAAAAAACATTTATTGATGGATTTATCCAGCCGTGCCAGGTCTTAGTTGCAGTACAGAGGATCTTTTCTGGGGCATGCCTTATCGCGGCATGCAAGCCTTTCCCTGCAGTGTGCAGGCTTCTCTCTAGTCGTGGCGTGTGGGCTGAGTAGCTGTGGCCTGGGCTTCATTGCTCTGTGGCATGTGGGATCTTAGTTCACCAACCAGGGATTGGACCTGTGTCCCCTGCATCAAGAGGCAGATTGTTAACCACTGGATCTTCAGGGAAGTTCCCAGACTGCCTTTTGAAGGCAAAACAAGACCTTTGGCAGGAAAATATTGTGATTGATATGTACAGATGAACAGATATTTGATTCTCCCTCTCACTGGACACTATCCTTCTATCCATCTTTGCTAAAACACTGAAAGTTTCTGTGGTTTACTCTCATAAGAGAGATTGTTCCTTTAACGTAATTCCAAATAGTATTTGGGGGGAACATTGTTGGAAGAATTTTGCTAAAAGATATCTTGGAGAAGGAGAATGGATAACCCTCAATGACAGACTATATTGACAAGTGTAGTGAATACACGTGTTGGTGTTCAAGTTAAATGGTGGATCTCTTGCTTGAGTTCATTGTTGCCTACAAGATGCATAACCTTAAATAAATGTCCTGACCTCTCTAAGCCTCAGTTTCCTCCACTATAACATAGATAATGTGTAAATACTGAAAAGAATACATAGGATGTCCTCCATATAGGACCAGGCTTATTAAATGACCGACTTAATGAATGTTAGGTTTTATTTTTCTATTAATCAGGAGTACAGCTCTCTTCTGTAGGAAATGATTGAAGATGATATAAGCCAACATTTTTGGACACAAATACTTCCTGTTTTTTGTAAATGGATCTTTATGTGACTTAAGCTGGCATGGCTAGTCTTCTCACTGGGAATTGGAGACGCATTTAGAGTTGAATACAAAAGCCTGAGCCCAAATGGGATAAATGATGAGAGGATACTAAAGATATAAATGGACAGATACTCTGCTAGGGGGCTGGGGGTGGGGAAGAGGCATTACTTGTCACATGGCATCAATGTCCCCAGTAGACTGGACCACTGGGAGGACAGGAGATGGGGTGGCACTTTTACTGTCAAAGGGGCCTGGAAGCAGAAAGCAGGGTGATGCTGATCTAATTTCTTTAGGATGATGAGGACTATAATGTTCTAAGAGATCACTCCAGCTTCTAAAGAGAAAGTAGCCAGATCTCATCTTCCTGTCCCTGAGAATTTATGGCATAGGATGCCACCTTTCCAGTGCTTTTTTTTTTTTTTAAGATTTTTTTATGTGGACCATTCTTTTTGAAGGTCTTTATTGAATTTGTTACAATATTGTTTCCATTTTATGTTTTGGTTTTTTGGCTAAGAGGCATGTGGGATCTCAGCTCCCCAACCAGGGATGGAGCCCACCCCCCCTGCATTGGAAGCATGGAGTTTTAACCACTGGACCACCAGGGAAGTCTCTTTCCAGTTCTTTTTATTCACCCATTCCTTTTAAAAAAATTCCTTGAAAACAAAGATGACAAGATTAGAGGTGAATATGGTCACTTCATGTGTTTGCTGTAGATTTGTTCTTGGACTCTGAAGTAGGAAGGTGATGGGGTGGGGAGTGCAATTTATATTCTTTTCATCAATCACTGCTGTCACTTGGATGTTTAATGTATGTGTGCTTACATATGCATGTACCCAGACAAAAGATGTTCTATAAAATTCATTTATGAGGGCTCATAGTTGCACTGCTCAAAAAAATGTCTGGCCTAGCCATTTTTTTTTTTTAATTTTTTATGGGATTTGTAAAAAATTGTGTGTCAGCACAGTTACTTCTCCCCTGAAAGTAAAATTCCTGGGTAGATCAGGAGCTCATTAAGAAGCTCAGTGGTCCTCAGCCCTAACTGGACTATAAACTCAGCTCTACAACTTAAAAAAAATATGTGTCTGGCCTGGGCTCCACTCCACAACATTTAAATTAGACTCTCCAGAAGTAATTCCCTTTAATTTACTCAAAGAATCTAAGATTCTAAAAAATAGAATTGGCACAACATTTCTGTTTCTTACAAAAAAATTCTTGGTATAATGTATCTTCCCTGAATAACTTTTAGAATATTAAAATTTTGCAAACTTTGACCTAGCATATCAATCTTGAAGAACAGGGCAGGAGGAAATAAATGGTCCTGGATGCATGCAAAAATTTATCAACCATGAGTCACTGAAGCCATGTTTTTAATGTTAATTGTAAAAATTGGAAACTACCTAAATGTGTCACAATAGGTTTTTTTTTTAAAGTTATGATACAACCATTTAACTGGCTACTTTGCTGCCATTAAAATAAAGTTATGAGAAATCCTTAATACATACAACATGCATACAATTCCTTTAAGAGAAAGAAAGATGTTATATGTACAGTGAGGAGTACTTTGTAAAAAAGGACATTATATACATAGAAAAAAAGTGGAAGAATATATTCTAAAATAGTAACATTTATAAGATGATAGGATGGAAAATAAGATGATTTTTGTAGTCTTCTAGGCCTAACATTTTCTACTTCAAGCATAGATTGTTTTTCATAATGAGAAAAAAAACTTAATATTATTTTTATGATGAGAAAAATGTTGTTAAGTCGAACACAGTTGTAGAAATCTAAAGGAGATTTATATGAAAACATTGCTCTGTGGAGTCACTGATTTCGTGTTTAAAGTAACTCACATTTCTAATTTTGTATATGTTACCTGTGTGGAAGGATTCCACAGGTAAAATTACCTTACAGTAACAGCTTAGGGAGATCCAAACAGTCCATCCTAAAGGAAATCAGTCCTGAATATTCATTGGAAGGACTGATGTTGAAGCTGAAACTCAATACTTTGGCCACCTGATGCGAAGGGCTGACTCATTTAAAAAGACCCCAATGCTGGGAAAGATTGAAGGTGGGAGGAGAAGGGGACAACAGAGGATGAGGTGGTTGGATGGCATCACTGACTCAAAGAACATGATTTTGAGTAAACTCCGGGAGTTGGTGATGGACAGGGAAGCCTGGTGTGCTGCAGTCCATGAGGTTACAAAGAGTCGGACACGACTGAGTGACTGAACTGAACTGAACTACTTAGAATTTTCTCTGAAGGTAACCATGGGCAGGTCCATAACATCACCCTGATTTAGGATGGAGAGTCTAGAACAATGACTTAATTTGGCAAAGACAGAGAAAGATGGGATTTTATGCTCCATGATTGGTTTTTGCAGTTGTTCTGAATTAATAGGCTGCTTTCTTCCTTAATGATTTATAATTAGGAACAGCTGCCCTATTCACAGGGTTTCTTCCTCCTGTTAAAGCCCCACTCTTGGAAGTTACATCTGACTTTGTATTGAAGAAATGGGTAGAAAAGATAAGGAGGGCTGGTAAATTTATATATGTCTACTTTGTTTTATTTTTTTTTAATAGTATTCTGCTTTAAAACACAAAAGTGGAGATTTCCCTGGTGGTCCAGTGGTTAAGACTCTGCACTCCCAACGTAGGGGGTGCAGGTTTGATCCCTGGTCAGGGAACTAGAGCTCACATGCTACAATTAAGAGCCCACAGGCCACCGCAGATATCCTGGACATGGCAACAAGGACCAGGTGCAGCCAAATAAATAAATAAATAAACTCTGAAACACGAAAGTGAAGTGTCCTGTGGGAGAACTGGATGTGGTGGTAGAGCATTAACATCTTCCTATGAAATGTTTTTCAACATTAGATTGAGAAAACACAGTAATGTTAATTGACTGGGCAATTGATGTAAACAATCATATTAATAAAAATGAGCACACTCCCTTCTCCCAAACCAACTGGTGTTCAGATCAGCTAAGAAGCCAAGGATGCGTTCAAGGCTGCATTGTCTGAGGACATATCCCTGTCCTGTGTGAGATGAACAAATAAGAAGTGTTTGACCTTAGTAGCTTTAAGGCTAAAATGAGAGCATAGTCTCAATCCTTTGTATTGATATATGCTTCTTAATTGTATATGTTAAAAAATTTTTTTTTTTAAATATTTTATTTGGCTGAGCTAGGCCTTCCTTGTGGTATGTGGGATCTAGTTCCCTCACTAAGGATCAAATCTCAGGCCCCCTGCATTGCAAGCAGGGAGTCTTGGCCACCGGAGCACCAGGGAAGTCCTTGGTTATGTATGTTGAGATCAGCTTATTCCCAAACTGATGGAACCAGAAAGCCCCCATGACCCCTCTCTCAAAGGGAATGGTGTATCTCAAAGGGGTGGGCCTCTGCTGATACCTTGAGGAGTTGCTGATAACCTCCCCAATCTCACCTCCCCACAGTCACTACCACCCCACGAGTGGAGACTGGGTGAGCTTTGGAGAGGGCAGAATTGGACTGTTGGAAGATGAATCTCGGAAATCATCTGCCTACTTGTATAACTTCCCAGATGATGAAGCTCACACCAGGTTAGCCAAGAACACCCAGAGTAGGAATGTTGGAAATCAGATTTTGCTAAGCCCGTGTTCTTCAAGTGATTTCTTTCCCCCATACAGAAAACAGGAAGAACTGTAGAGAAGAAGACAGTGTCTGTCCCCCCAAACTCAAGGGCTGATGTGAGATCTCATAGACTAGTCACTGTGGGGAAAAAAGGAGGGGGAAAATGGCAGGGGAGAGGGATGGAGGGGAGCAAAACAGCACAGTTACCAAGCTCAGGTGTGCGGTGACAGGTCAGTCTGGGGTGATGGGAGCTCGGATGGGAGAGAGGACCAACTATGAGAATGTAAGGGAAGATTTTACCACGCTTGGATATAGGCCAGGTTCCTCTGTTCTTTGCTAAATTAAATGAAATATAAAGCCCTTGGCACCGTCCCTAACATTTGGTAGAGCCTCGGTACACAGGAGCTTTTACTAACCACAGACTGGACTTAACACAAGCTACAAGTGAGAGAGTCCCAACACTTGAATAAGCCTTAATGAATCTGCCATGGTCACACTGTTAGGCTGATCCTATATTTTTGTGGGGCTGACACAGAGCTAAAGGCATATCAAAACAATATATTATAATGATAACATGTTTTTAGAACATATTAATACTTGCCCTTAAAAACATTGCTTTATCACCCTCTGTCAACATATCTACATATACACATACACACTCAAATCTCTCATACATGCACAAGGCATGTTTGCATTATCTAGAAGTAGATACACATATTCTAAGCTATCATCAAGTTTATATGTACTTAAGGCCACATGAGTTTTATCTAGGTATATCTCTCTACAATGTACTATATGTCTATATGTAAATTTATACATTATTCTATCACCAATCATGAATTTCTGGCTACCACAGGAAATGGTCTGTGTGTTTATGACCAATACAAGTACAAAAGATTTTAAATATTTAAATTGCATCAGTACATAGTCTGTGAATAAAAATGACATAACTTAAAATATAGCCTTTGACATTTACATAATGCTTTCATGATTTTTGAATAAAAACTGATCTATACATTCATTTTGGGGAAGTAAGTTTTATAAACGTGATAAATGAGTTTTTCCCCTCAGTCCGCAAAGTGACAGTGTAAGGAAATGGGATTTCTTTTGCCTGAAGATGAAACTACCCAAGGGGTATAATATTTCCAGAATGGATATTATAGAAGTGGTGGGAAGCTGCTGTATTTCATTTCCAATGAAGCCACAAGAACATGATTGTAGCAGGAAGTTGTGGTTTGGGCTTTAAAATGACTTTCTTGTGAGGTAGCATAGAAGGAATTTATGTATTCTCTCTCTCTCTTTTTTTTCTGTCTCAAAAAGGCAATCAGTTATCTGAGATTTATTAAGTCAACCTATTCTGCAGCCCTGTTCTAAGAAGAAATGTCTCCATCCTTCTCTCAATAATCTCTGTTGAGATGGTGGGTGGGTGGAGGAGGCAAATTTTATGTCACCATGACCCTGGTACTATTTTCTTTTCCCCCAGAAACACCAGCTGATGGGATCAGAAGTGGGAATAGTAACCAAGGGGAACCAATCAGAAAAGTCTGAGATATCATGTGGGCTGGCATTAAAATATGAGCTGGACCTATCCTATTTACTTTCTCAAGAAATTGCTAGAATGTTTGCAAATGAAGCAATTAAGGGATTAATCTCCAAAACATGAAAACAGCTCAATCAACTCAATATCAAAAAAACAAATGACCCAATCAAAAAATGGGCATAAGTTCTAAATAGACATTTCTCCAAACAAGAAACACTGATGGCCAAAAAGCACATGAAAAGATGCTCAACGTCGCTAATTATTAGAGAAATGCAAATCTAAACTACAGTGAGTTATCACCTCATACCAGTCAGAAGGGTCATCCTCAAAAAGTCTATAAACAAAATATTCAGGAGCGGGTGTGGAGAAAAGGGAACCCTCCTACACTGCTGCTGGGGAATGTAATTTGGTGCAGCCACTATGGAGAACAAACAGCCTACGGAGGTTCCTTAAAAAGCTAAAAATAGAGCTATCATATGACACAGCAATCCCACTCCTAGGCATATATCCAGAGAAACCATCATTTGAAAAGATGCATGTACCTCAATGTTCATTGCAGCACTCTACAATAGCCAGGACATAGAAGCACCTAAATGTCCATAGACAGACACATGGATGAAGGAGACGTGGCATACACATACGATGAAATAGTACTCATAAAAAGGAATGAAATAGGTCCGTTTGCAGAGATGTGGATGGACTGAGAGACAGTCATACGGAGTGAAGGAAGTCAGCAAGAGAAAAACAAATATCGTATAATATTGCTTATAGGTGGAATCCAGAAAACTGGTACAGTGTGAACTTATTGGCAAAGCAGAAATAAGTACAAAGGTGTAGAGAACAAACTCACAGTTATCAAGGAGGGAAAGAGGAGGGGGGTGAATTGGGAGATTGGGATTGACATATATACACTACTACGTATAAAGTAGATAAATAATGAGAACCTTACAAATAGCTGTGAAAAGAAGAGAAGCGAAAAGCAAAGGAGATAAGGAAAGATATAAGCATCTGAATGCAGAGTTCCAAAGAATAGCAAGAAGAGATAAGAAAGCCTTCTTCAGTGATCAATGCAAAGAAATAGAGGAAAAGAACAGAATGGGAAAGACTAGAGATCTCTTCAAGAAAATTAGAGATAGATACCAAGGGAACATTTCATGCAAAGATGGGCTCGATAAAGGACAGAAATGGTCTGGACCTAACAGAAGCAAAAGATATTAAGAAGAGGTGGCAAAAATACACAGAACTGTACAAAAAAGATCTTCATGACCCAGATAATCACATTGGTGTGATCACTCATCTAGAGCCAAACATCCTGGAATGTGAAATCAAGTGGGCCTTAGAAAGCATCACTACAAACAACGCTAGTGGAGGTGATGGAATTCCAGTTGAGCTATTTCAAATCCTGAAAGACGATGCTGTGAAAGTGCTTCACTCAATATGCCAGCAACTTTGGAAAACTCAGCAGTGGCCACAGGACTGGAAAAGGTCAGTTTTCATTCCAATTCCAAAGAAAGGCGATGCCAAAGAATGCTCAGACTACCGCACAATTGCACTCATCTCACACGCTAGTAAAGTAATGCTCAAAATTCTCCAAGCCAGGCTTCAGCAATATGTGAACCATGAACTCCCTGATGTTCAGCCTGATTTTAGAAAAGGCAGAGGAACCAGAGATCAAATTGCCAACATCTGCTGGATCATGGAAAAAGCAAGAGAGTTCCAGAAAAACATCTATTTCTGCTTTATTGACTATGCCAAAGCCTTTGACTGTGTGGATCACAATAAACTGTGGAAAATTCTGAAAGAGATGGGAATACCAGACCACCTGATCTGCCTCTTGAGAAATCTATATGCAGGTCACGAAGCAACAGTTAGAACTGGACATGGAACAACAGACTGGTTCCAAATAGGAAAAGGAGTATGTCAAGGCTGTATATTGTGACCCTGCTTATTTAACTTATATGCAGAGTACATCATGAGAAATGCTGGACTGGAAGAAACACAAGCTGGAATCAAGATTGCCAGGAGAAATATCAATAACCTCAGATATGCAGATGAAACCACCCTTATGGCAGAAAGTGAAGAGGAACTAAAAAGCCTCTTGATGAAAGTGAAAGAGGAGAGTGAAAAGGTTGGCTTAAAGCTCAACATTCAGAAAACGAAGATCATGGCATCCGGTCCCATCACTTCATGGGAAGTAGATGGGGAAACAGGGGAAACAATGTGAGACTTTATTTTTTTGGTCTCCAAAATCACTGCAGATGGTGATTGCGGCCATGAAATTAAAAGATACTTACTCCTTGGAAGAAAAGTTATGACCAACCTAGATAGCATATTCAAAAGCAGAGACATTACTTTGCCAACTAAGGTCTGTCTGGTCAAGGTTATGGTTTTTCCAGTGGTCATGTATGGATGTGAGAGTTGGACTGTGAAGAAGGCTGAGCACCGAAGAATTGATGCTTTTGAACTGTGGTGTTGGAGAAGACTCTTGAGAGTCCCTTGGACTGCAAGGAGATCCAACCAGTCCATTCTGAAGGAGATCAGCCCTGGGATTTCTTTGGAAGGAATGATGCTAAAGCTGAACCTGCAGTACTTTGGCCACCTCATGCAAAGAGTTGACTCATTGGAAAAGACTCTGATGCTGGGAGGGATTGGGGGCAGGAGGAGAAGGGGATGACAGAGGAGATGGCTGGATGGCATCACTGACTCTATGGATGCGAGTCTGAGTGAACTTCAGGAGTTGGTGATGGACAGGGAGGCCTGGTGTGCTGCGATTCATGGGGTCGCAAAGAGTCGGCCACGACTGAGCGACTGACCTGAACTGAACTGTTTAGCACAGGGAACTGTACTCATTGTTCTGTGGTGACCTAAATGGGAAGGAAATCTAGAAATGAGTGAATATATGTATATGTGTGACTGATTTACTTTGCTGTCTAGCAGAAACTAACACAACATTGTAAAGCAACTATACTCCAATAAAATTTTGAAAAGAATAAAACAACTACAAATGGCAAAAAAGAAAACAATAGAAAACACGCATTTTAACAATGGCAGCAGAAATTGAAAAGAAGCCATTAAACAGATGAGGGTTGTGACCAGCCATTTACTTTAAAAAATAAAAAAAAAAAGCAGGCAATGAGTAAGCAGAGGAAATGATGGCTAAAGAAAGGAGATTGAAGAGAGAAAATTAGTAAGAGTGTTCACGTGACTGAGAGAGCTTTCTAATTCATGAGGCCTTTTCCAGACTATTGTCAAGCACCCTACCCCCTTTCTCCTGAAGGAACTTGAGTCTCTGTATCAGTTGGATGATTTTGGCCACAAGGAATAGAAAAGCCAATTGAAGTTGATTTAAGCTAGAGACTATTTATTATCTCACATAATACAATGTCTGGAGACCAGAATGTTTTTAAGGATGGTTCTGTGATGTCATTAGAGACAGAGTTTCATTTTATAAAGACAGAATATACAGTATAGCTATTTGCTATACTCAACATCTTGGATTTTGGCAAAGACTTGTTCCATCATTGATGTCAGATTCCTTTAACAGCACCATTTATCAACCTTATTTTCTCAGAGATATATCCTCTAGAACCTCCTAAATGGCACCAATATAGACTAATTTCTCTCTAGGCTCCCCCACCCAGTTCCCATCCTGAAGTCTGTCTCCACCATCATCCTGGAGTCTCCTGGGTCTACTTTTTGTGTTGAATACCCTGCTTCCCAGATTTCTTGTCTTCAATTCTCTTGGATTATTCCCTTGGTAGAGTAAATCCTCTAGTAGCTTTCAGAGACAGTGTACGCGGGAAATACATTTTTTGAGACCTTGAATAGTTGCAAATATCTTGTTGTATTCTAATATTTAATAGCTTGGCTGGATATACAGTTTGTAATTTTCACTGAGAGGTCTGAAGACTCTACAACCTCCCAGCTTCTTATGTCACTGTAGGGAAATCCAATGTCATTTTGTTTCTTGTTCCTTAATATGTAATATGATTTCCTCCACCTGTATAAATAGACTCTCCTTATCCCCAGTGCTTTGAAATTTCATGATGATGTGTCAGTGTCTTAGTATGGACCTATTTTTATTACCTGGCACTTAGTAGGACACTGAACCTCCCTGGTAGCTCAGCTGGTAAAGAATCTATCTGCAATGCAGGAGATACTGGTTCAGTTCCTGGGTCAGGAAGATCCTCTCGAGAAGGGATAGGCTACCGCCTCCAGTATTCTTGGGATTCCCTGGTGGCTCAGATGGTAAAAAATCTGCCTGCACTGTGGGAGACCGGGCTTTGATCCCTGGGTTGGGAAGATCCCCTGCAGGAGAGCATGGCAACCCACTCTAGTATTCTTGCCTGGAGAATCCCCATGGACAAGAGGAGCCTGGCGGGTGATAGTCCACAGGGTCACAAAGAGTTGGACGTGACTGAGTGAGTAAGCACAGCACAGCACAGGACCCTGGAAACTTATAACCTCTGATAATGGGATTTTTAAAAAGTTATTCTTTCATTTTCTATCCCGCTAGGCTTGCTTTCTCTTTTCTAGAATTCTATTATTTGGCTACCGTACATTTTTTGCTCTACTATTGCTCTTCCTCTGTCCACCTTTGCTTCACCTCTTGATCTATTTTTAGGAAGATTTCCTCAGTTTTAAAATCTAATCCTTTTATTGAAAACACTCTCTCATTTTTAATTTTCAAGAGGTATTTTTTATTCTTTGAATCTCTCTCTCATCTCTTTTGTAAAAAATAGCATTTTGTTCTTTGTATCTAGATGCAAAATTCACCCTTACCTCTCTGAGGACATCAATTATAGTTCCTTGAAGTTTTTTTCTCCTGTATCATAGCTGTCTCTTCCAAACTGTTTTTCCATATTTGCCTTAGACTCTGTTCTTTATGTTAGAGACTTCCTCTTATGACCCTTTACAGTCTAAGCTTAGTTAAGAGTGGGCTGCTTAAAAGCTAGTTGAAATTCTTTACACATAACTGGATCTTATTAACTGAGAGCTTCAATGCTGTGTGATCTGGCAGGGAAGATTTACTAGAAGAATCCTTGATAATATAATCTTTAGCGTTTGGGGTTTTTTTCCCTTTTCTTGGCAAGATCAGTTATCCAGAGAAGAATCCTGCTTGGAGGATATAATCCTGGGGCTACCAGCATGTTGGGAATGCTACTTGTGGAAGAGGTCTGAGGATCTCAATAATGAGTATGTAGAATTTCATGTATTTCCTTGGTATGCCCCACTTCACCTCCATCTTCAAATTTTCTTGCTGTTCCCTAAATGAAAGGTTCTCTGTCCCCTCCTGGAAAGTAGCCTGTTAGTATTAGAAGAGGTAATTAGATATACAGAGGGGATTTTAGATGTCTTTTTCCCCCCTTTAACAGACTTTTCAAACTTCCTTTGTTTTCAGCCTGGTCTTTACCTCTGTGACCAGAATTTCTTCCTTTTCCTGATGTTTTTGAGAATTCTTGTGAAACTGATTTTTTTTTTTTTCCTCAACTTTCTCCACTGATGGCTTAGGATTCTTAGGATTCTTAGATCTGCAGTGGGTTCCTACTTTTAAATGTTTAGCATTTACAATTTTGTTGGTCTTCTACCCTACTTTCCTTGTTCTTGCAGATTTATTCTTGAAAGAAAATTTCTTTACTGACACTTTTGACCAAGCCACATGGCATGTGGGATCTTAATTCCCTACAAAGGATTCAACTAGAACCCCCTGACTTCGAAGCACAGAGTCTTAATCACTGCACACCCAGGGAAGTACCTCGTTATTGTCCTTTTAGTGGGGCTTTGGAGGGAACCAGTGGTGAATACATGTATTCAACCGACCAACTGTATTGTGAATCCTATAAGACATCTTTTTTTAAGAATGAAGACATTTTCCGAAAGTTTCCCCATTAGACTTATTCTTTCATTGGTTAGAATGGGGCTACCTGGTAAAATCTAAACCAGTCACTGACAAGGGGAATGATGTCACTTAGATTATACAAACTGTAGTTCATTCCTTGGGGGTAAGGAGGAGTCCCTTCCCTTATCCTCTTCTATGGAGTGTGAAAAACAAGAGTGCTATTCAAAATACTCAGCATCAGATATAGCCTGCTGCTGCTGCTGCTAAGTTGCTTCAGTTGTGTCCGACTCTGTGCGACCCTCTAGACGGCAGCCCACCAGGCTCCCCCGTCCCTGGGATTCTCCAGGCAAGAACACTGGAGTGGGATGCCATTTCCTTCTCCAATGCATGAAAGTGATATAGCCTAGCACCTACCAATCAGAATGCTGCTGCTACTGCTACTGCTGCTAAGTTGCTTTAGTCGTGTCCAACTCTGTGCGACCCCATAACGGCAGCCCACCAGGCTCCCGCGTCCCTGGGATTCTCCAAGCAAGAACAATGGAGTGGGTTGCCATTTCCTTCTCCAATGCATGAAAGTGAAAAGTGAAAGTGAAGTCACTCAGTCGTGCCCGACTCTAGCGACCCCGTGGACTGCAGCCTACCAGACTCCCCCATCCATGGGATGGAGAAGCCTAATCAGAGCAAATGAAACCCTATGAATACCCAGGTGGAATCTGATTCAGCCAACAAGGAAGGAAATGAAAGCAGATTTGTGCAGGTCCTCAAGGATGGCTGCAAAATCCTCTGTTCCTGGCACCTAAACAGCAATCACAAGAAAGAAAGCACAAAACTGCTTTGGTGTGTGTGTGTGCTAAGCTCAGTTCTGTCTGACTTTTTGTGATCCCATGGCTGGTAGCCCACCAGGTTCCTCTGTCCATGGGATTTTCCAGGCAAGAATAGTGGAGTGGGTTACTCTTTCCTACTCCAAGGGATCTTCCTGACTCAGAGATTGAACCCATTTCTCTTGTGTCTCCTGCATTTGCTCTTCACCACTGAGCCACCTGGAAAGACCAAGTCACCTCATAAGGGTCATCCCAGCCTATAAGTTGTCAACTCAAAGAGAATTGCTCCATTTAATAATTTTTTCTTAGAGCAATCTACCAACCTGAACTGGACACCAGAGGGCTAGAATAAGTAAGTACAAATTACAGAGTTGAGGCACTTTCCAATTCTGGCATAACAGAAGGTTTTATGGACAAGGTTGCTCCAAGCCTTTAAGAATGAACTTTGGAAGAAAGGTTTTGCCTCAGAGGTGTTTACAATTAATTGGCTTTATCTCATTTGCCAGCTCTTGCTTGATGTAAAGTAAGTGTTAGTCGCTCAGTCGTGCCTGACTCTTTGTGACCCCATGGACCGCAGCCCACCAGGCTCCTCTGTCCATGAGATTTTCCAGGCAAGGATACTGGAGTGGGTTGCCATTTCCATCTCCAGGGGATCTTCCCAACCCAGGGATCGAACCCAGGTCTCCTGCACTGCAGGCAGATTCTTTACCAACTGAGCTCTTGCTTGATGATGTCTGTCTAAAAGACTAGCCTGGGTAGAACTCTGGGACCTGACCGGGATCAGCTAGAAAGAGCACTGTGTTCATTTAGCCATGTGAGTGTGGGTATTGGTATGGGTAGTGGGAGCACACAGGCTGTGTGTTTTATCTCTTCTTTCAGGCCCTTCCCATGCGGGTCAAAATTTCATGGAATTACCTGAGCTGGATGCTTCCAGTGGCAAATTATACCTAGGACAAGGAGATTATCTTTCTTCTTGGATGACATTCTCAGTCAAGGAAGAAGAGCATCCTGGAGGAAAAGATCGTAGTGTTTTGCTCTTATCAGGGTCAAAGGGTAAAGAAGTTTTGTTGAGCTTCATCTTGAGAAGGAAGCTAGAAGACAGAGGTTCAAGGGTGTTTCAGTTACTATGAAATGAAACATGGATGAAGAACCGTAAAATGTCTCCAGAGCTCTATGACTCACAATGCCAAGTTGACTCTGTTTGTTTCCTGGAGCTAATTAGCAGTCAAACAGCTTGTGTGTTTGAGGTCAGCAAATATGATTGTGGGTAGGGAGAGCAACTATACTTGAAGCAACATGATTCAAAGGATGGAGTGGGTGGTGACAGTTATCACAGGAGAGGAAAGCAGGTTGAATCTCTGGCCCCTACCATAAAGAGGAAAGAGAGTGTGAGGAAAGGCTGAGAGGGAGCTTTGAGCTGAGTAATAGAAAGGCTCTCACGGAGGTTTCCAGAGATAGTGCCTTGTACTATATGATGCATGTTCTCCCTGCAATATCATGCAATTCTCTGACGTCTCTGTGGGTGAGGTGCAGTTGACATTTTTAGCTCTGTTTTCCTAATATGTAAATTAATTTTCAGAGAATGTAAAGTCACCCAAAGTACACAGCTTGATAGAATTTGGTCCAAGACCAGAAACAAGTCCACCTTACAGCTCAGGGCTATCTCTCTATGTCTTAATGCCATTAGGGACCTAAAACAGCACTTCCTGGTCTGGAGACTGTCTAGGAGTGTGAGTGTGAGTAAGGAAGAGCGTTCTAAGTAGAAGAAACAGCCCTTGCAAAGCCCTGAGGAAGGAGGAAGCTAATGTTTTCCAAGATCCAAAAGCAAGGCAACAAGATTAGAGCAAGAGAAGCGACATGACCATTGGTGTGAGTTAAGGCTAAAATATGTAGCAGGGGACAGATTGGGAGGGTCCCTGAGGGCTAGTTTCCACTTCTTCAGCTAGACCTGCCTATCTCCATCAGCAGATTCCCTCCTAAATAGCATCAGCAAGCTCTCTTCTTGGGTCTTTTGTTACAGAAAATGGTACCAACCTTTGAGTCACTGGTGGCAGGCTGGGGGAGGACATGGGATTATTGTAAGTACATAACTCTTTTGGATACCAATCAGTCTGAATGAATAACATTCTGTGCTTTTATGTACTATTTTTTTCAAACAAATAAAGATACTGTAATGAATAAAACTAAAATTAATTTCAAAGGACTCCTGAATTTTTAGGAGCTTTGAGCTAGTATGTGTATGAATCCTATGTCTTTGGCCCCATCGGCCTGTGACAACAAATACAGTTGCAACCCCTTTTGCTCTACAAATTGCAGCTTGAAAACCGCCCTACTCAAAATACATCCTGAGTGTTTGCGTTGGAACAGGATAGGTCTCTTGGGTTTCTCATCTTGTCTCCACAGTTTTTTCTGCTATGCTCCTTCTCTGGTTCACTTCACCTCTAACCCACCTCTGTTCATTCGCACCTTCTACGACCCCACCACCACCTTGATGTCTTCCCATCATTCACGTCTCCTCTGCTATCTTTGCTCATCCCCACTGGTCATGTCAGCATCACTCCTTTTGGGTGCAAAGGCTCAAATAATTTGCCTCCTGCTTGTTCTGGAAGACTGGCATTACTTCCCGAGATTAGAGGGTGGTCTTGGGGTGAACCTCCCTTCCAGCTACCATCATCTGCCCTCTGCATCTGCAGTTGCAACCAGTGTAACTAGTACCAGCACAGATGCCCATTGAAAGCAAAGACTTGTGCCTCCTACCTTGTGCCAGGACAACTTACTCTCAGCAATGGAACTTCTCTGACTTCACAAATCCTTGTGAATCCAAAGGATTCCAGTCCAACTGGCTCTGCAGAGAGAGGAAGCTTTTTATTGCTGTAGTCCAGGCGTCAGCAAACTATGACTCAGGGGGCCAAATCCATTGTCTGTCTGTTTTTTGTAAATAAAATTTTCCTGGAGTACAGCTACGTTCCTTTATTTACATATTGTTTATAACTGCTTTCCGCACTAGAGTGGCAAAATGGAAAGGTTGTGACAGAGGCAGTACGGCCTGCAAAGCCGAACATATTTGCTATCTGAATCTTTACAGGAAAAAGTTTGCCAGCTCTTTATCGAGTCATTAGGTCTGCCATATTTTCTGTCTGGAGAGTCACTTCAGCCCAGTAGAAGCATCATTCCCGTCAGTGGAAAATTATATTCCTCCTTGCTAAGCTATGTTCTTGTCTCATGGATGCCACTTAACAATCTCATTCTGAAAATAGATGGATGATTTTTCTAAAAGCTGTGCTTTTCCGTCTTATCGATGGCAACCTTGTTACTTGTACTTTTTGTATGAATCAACAATAATATTAACACAATCATGTTAATAGTTTTGTTACCAATCTATCTTATTATCTATCCATTTATATATCGTATCTACATAAACATAATTTGAATTACATATACACATACACATTTGTGTAACACAATATTTTTGTACAAAAATATGACTAACTTTATTGACTGAGCACTGAATCAGAGATATTATTGTTTTAAATGTTGTCATTTATTTAACAACTCTTCTATTATTGTATATTTAGGTAGATCACAAATTTAAACTTCTCCATGTTAACATATTTTCTCCATAAAGACTTCATTTTCACTTCAGCAAGAGTCCCTTGGAAGGCTCCCATTGGCCCGTGTATGATCTTGTGACCATCAGTGGAGAAATACTATGTATAGGGAATGATGTTGTTCCGTTTCTCAGTTGTGTTACTGTGTATAGGGAATAGCATTTTCAAACTGACCATGTTGGGGGTCAAAGGCCAACACTGAAATTTGAATTTGGAGTCAGCTCCACACAATATGAACTAAAAAAGAAAGGACTCTTACATAACATAAGTCCTCTGTTGCTGTTAAGTCACTAAGTCGGGTCTAACTCTTTGTGACCCCATGAACTGCAACACATCATACTCTCCTTTCCTTTACTATCTCCCAGAGTTTGCTCAAATTCATGTTGATTGAGTTGATGATGCTATCTAACCATCCCATTCTCTGCTGTTCCCTTCTCCTTTTGTCATCAATGTTTCCCAGCATCAGGGTCTTTTCCAAACAATCAGCTCTTTGCATCAGATGGTCAAAGTAATGGAGCTTCAGCTTCAGCATCAGTCCATATTTCAGGGAATGAATCTAGTTCCAAATCCTTCCTTTCAGTTCACATGGTTATTTTGTCAGTACTTAACATGTGCTGAGCCAATTCCAAGATATAACAAACATAAAGAAAGGTAGATAGCTGTCCGGTGGCTTCATGATCTTAAAAATGCCAATTTTGTGCTTTTTATTCACTTACCTAAACTGTTTGAGGATATTTTCATGGAATGAGAGGTGATAACTCTCTCCTGCTCTCCCCTCTAGAGTTCTTTCTCTGTTCATCCTATATGCTTGTGTGCTGATGACTCCCAAATTTACAGTTTCCATCCTGTAATCCACATAGTATTCACTGCCCACTGAGTTTCTCCAGCTGGATATTCCCCAAACACTTAAAGTCCAATCTATTTAAAAACGGAACCATTTGCTTTATTGCCCCTTTTCCTTTTCTTCCTCCCATATTCTTTGTGCTGATGAATGGCCCCATCAATCACCTCTTCAAATAAGCAAAAGTGTGAGAATCATCCTGAAGTCATAAAATCTTCCTATATTTTTACGCTACAGTCTATCAGGAGTCTGTCTCTTAAATACATTTTAAAAATTCCTTATCTCTTCTACATTCTTACTTCCTTAGTTCAGGCTTTTAGTTTTCACATTGACTAGTCATTTCCTGGCGTCTCCCTTTGCTTTAGTCTTGTTATGACTTAATTCTTCAAGGAAAGAACCAACTGACCATCATCTTCCTACCCTCTGTTAGGCGCTGATGTGAGGTGGGCGTATGGAGATTCCTTGTTGAATATACATTCACTTCTAAATACAGAGGACAGGCAGGGCTGCATGTGTCTCTTCCTTCTGACACTCCTTCTGAATTAAGGTTTTCTCTTATCAATATTTTCCTTCTGGGTTTTAGAAAATTCCTCCAGTGCTATGGAACAGTGGTCCCTGATCTTTTTGGCACCAGCGACTGGTTTCATGGAAGACGATTTTTCCACAGATCCAGGGTGGGTGGGGGAGACAGTTCAGGCAGTAATGTTAGAGATGGGGAGTGATAGATGAAGCTCACTCATTTGCCTGCCACTCATCTCCTGCTATGTGGCCCAGTTCCCAACAGGCTGTAGACTGGCATACCGATTTATGGCCTGGAGGTTGGGGCCCTCTGCTATGGAAGACCCTCAAATGAGGTTTCTATTAAGACTCTGAGAAAACTGGAAGCCTTTTAAAATAAAAAGTTGTAGCTTTTCCACAAGCACTGCTATGGCTCACTTTGGGAGGTGGGAAGGCCTTCTGCTGGGGTGAGAATACAAGTCAGGCTCCTGAATTTTAATAACAGAATGTCAGTCTTGCCACCTGACAGCCTAAAACATATGCCTAAAGCATATGGATCTCTTTTCAATCAACACAGTGTCTTCACTTCCTCTAAAGAGCTCAGTCTTGGCCTGACTGATACTCAGCCCTGTCAAAAAGCTTAGCTGAGAAGAGTGATATTTGAGGGATATTTGGAGCTGGTTAGCCCCTACATTTTCGCCTTAAACCAAGTTAAAATTTTGTTTGGACTACAGCTCTAATTCCATTAGAAATGTCATCACTGGATAACATTTAAGTAATATGCTATCTGGTTTTAGGCAGGGATGGAAAGACATGTCTACTTTTGAAGACCCACCTCTAAAGTATTTTTTGATTATTTTACTAAATGTACCATTAAGAAAAAAATGTTTCTAAAGAAGTGGAATTTTTTTTAAATTTTATGTAATGACAGCTATACTGGTTCTGTTCAAGACAAAGTTTTGATCTTTGATCCACTCCCTTCTTCTGGGAGTAACAGTTATAAAAAAAATAATAGTAAAAGAGAAACTTTAAATGACAATAACACTCTAAAGAATCAAAGAAATGTTTATTTGGATCAGAAATAGAACAGAAATACAAACCAACAAGTGGGGCCACTCCTGAGGTTCTGCTGAACTCTGGCTCTGTAAAAAGGCAGAGGCAACTAGAGTAACTCCCATGGAGTCAAAAGCTATTAAGATGTCAAGCAAGTGGGGATCAGACCTGGGATCATTCTTTAAAGTTAGGGTATAGGGTACCATTCCATGAAAGGAAGCTTACAAAAATCACCCCTTTTGCCTACCACCACCTGAGTATACAGAAAAGTAAGATGCAGACACAGTTTTGAAGCCAGGATGTTAGCCAAAAAAGACTTTTGCCTCAGTGACCAGTGCTCTAATGTCACATTCCTGCCACATTATCTTACCCCTATCCCATTAGCGTGTCCCTATGGGGCACAGTACCTGATGTATCTTGATCTAGATAAAGATCTAGCTCTAGCTTGGAAGCTTACCAGGGTTGGGTGGGAGCAATTGAAAAACCACCAAGGGGAAAAAAAGAAAAGAAAGAAGAAAGGATAGAAGGAGGAAGAAACTCATTAATAACTGACAAAACTTCCTCCTACTCAAGATAAGCCTGAAAATCTTACTTTCATTATTCATGAAGAAAAAAATGCTAAGAAAAGATAGCCATCAAAATATTGATAATTTATAATGACTAAATCATTCATTCTTTTCCAGATGAAGTGAAAATAATAGAACAACTGAAAAAGTTTTTATGGTAAGATATAAACAATAACAGTCATATCTAAATACAGCCTATTAGAAGTTCTGGAAGTAAAATTGCATAATCTTTAGAGAAGGTACAATCAAAGCAATTAAGTAGTGAAGCAAAAAAGTAGAACTGAGAAATTTGTGGAAAAAAGCAGTTTGAATAAATGGAGGGAAGACTGAGGAGGTCTAGAAGAAGCTCCAAAAAAATTAGAATAGAGGAAAGAGTGGAGAAGCAATAGATGAAGAGATTCTAGTAAGCATTTTTTCAGTGCTGAAAATCCTCAGATTAAAAATGTAATCCATGTTCTAAGAAGGATATGTTAAAATAAATGTGTGCTTAGATGTATCATAATGAAATTAAAAATACATAGAAAATAATAAAATTTATTGGTGAAAATCAGATTCTTGCAGGAATGACCATTAGACAGGCAGCTGACTTCCCACTGGCAACTACAGATATCAGGTAACAGTGGAGCTATATTTACAAATTGCTGAGAAAAAAAAAAAAATCACTCTCAATCTAGAATCTCATGCCTGGCTAAAAAAACTGAGAGTAAAATATCAACATCAGTTCTGAGACCCAAACACAATAAAACTTTCCTGCACACACCTAGGCCAATTAATCTTTGACAAAGGAGGCAAGAATACATAATACAGAAAAGACAGTCTATTCAACAAATGGTGTTAGGAAAGCTGGACAGCTGCATGTAAATCAATGAAATTAGAACACTCCCTCACACTATAAACAAAAATAAACTCAAATTAGCTCCAAGACTTAAATATAACACATGACGCCATAAAACTCCTAGAAGAGAACATAGGTAAAACATTCTCTAACATAAACAGTTCCCCAAGGCAATAGAAATAAAAGCAAAAATAAACAATTGGGACCTCTTGAAATGTATAAGCTTTTATACACCAAAGGAAACCATAAACAAAACCAAAAGACAGCTTACAGACTAGGAAAAAATATTTGCAAATGATGCAACTGACAAGGGCCTAATTTCCAAAATATACAAAGAACTCATACAACCCAATGACAAAAAAAAACAAGCAATCCAACCAAACAATGAGCAGAAGATCTAAACAGACATTTCTCCAAAGAAGACACACAGATGGCCAATGGGTACATGAAAAGATGCTCAACATAACTAATTATTGGGCTTCCCTGGTGGCTCAGAGGGTAAAGTGTCTGCCTGCAATGTGGGAGACCTGGGTTCGATCCCTGGGTCGGGAAGATCCCCTGGAGAAGGAAATAGCAACCCACTCCAGTATTCTTGCCTGGAGAATCCCAGGGATGGAGGAGCCTGCTGGGCTACAGTCCATGGGGTCGCAGAGTCAGACACGACTGAGTGACTTCACTTTCATTAATTATTAGAGAAATGTAAATCAAAACTACAATGTGGTATCACCATCGAAGGCCAGTCAGAATGGCCTTCATTAAAAAGTATACAAATAACAAATGCTGGAGAAGATACAGAGAAAAGAGAACCCTCCTACATAGTTGGTGAGAATGTAAATTGGTATAGCTACTATGGAAAACATTCTGGAGGTTCCTCAAAAAAACTAAACATAGAGTTACTATATGATGTAGCAATCACTAGGCATATATTTGGACAAAACTATAATTTTCTATGTTTATAGAAAGCTGCTATTCTTATAGCAGCACTATCTACAAATAGCCAAGATATAGAAACTACCTAAATGTCCATTGACAGAGCAATTGATAATGACAATATGGTACAGATGGAGTGCTACTCAGCCATAAAAAGAATAAAAAATACCATTTGTAGCAACAGGAATGGATCTAGAAATTATCATACTAAATGACATAATTCAGAAAGAGAAAGACAAATACCATATGCTATCACTTATATGTAGAATCTAAACTATAACACAAATGAGCCCATCTATGAGGCAGAAATAGACACATAGACATAGAGAACAGACCTGCGGTTGCCAAGGTGAGGGGTGGAGGAGGGACAAACTGGGAGTTTGAGATGCAAATACTGAGATAATACATACGGCCAATGCAATTCTTGAGATGCAAACTATTATCTAGAGAATGGATGAACAATAGGGTCCTACTGTAGAGCGCAGGGAACTAGATTCCGTATCCTCTGATAAATCATAATGGAAATATGAAAAAAACATATATTTATGTATAACTGAATCATTTTGCTATACAGTAGAAATTAATACACATTGTAAGTCAATTCTAATAAAAATAATTGCTTAAAAAAAGACTTTCCTGGAAAGAAAAAATTTCCTTCTCAGTAATGTCTTCTCACAGCATCATTCTCTTGGACACAAGCTGAGTTAAGATAAATGTGGAATGTTACATATTAAGAGACAATTATCTGCATTATTTACTGTGAACTTTTTGATTGGTGGGAGTCCATCTGGACAGAGGTTTCTGTAAGTGAGTGTACAAGCCTTGGGTCTGTGTGACAGGTACAAAATAAAAGACTGATGGGAAACCAAGGCACCAGCCTCTCTGAGCCAAGTTAAACCACATGCATGTTGAAGGTACCCCTATTTGTTGCACACATCCTGTTCAGGTAAGAGGAGAAATAAGAAGCTATGTACATATATAGTTCAGGGCCTCCCCAGTGAGAAGAATACTATTTCTCCTGAATTGTTCTATAAATCTAAATAAATGTAACAATACATTCAGTCTTACTGTGTTATGTGCGTTATGTGAGTTTGATTGCTTAATTGTGATCACTGCTAATACACACTCATTAAAAAGGAATAAAAATATTTTCCTACGTACCAAGAGAAAGGAAAATTTTCACTCACAAGCCATCCTGAAAGAACTAGGAAAGATATGATTTAGCAAGAAGAAAATTGAACTCTCTGCTGTGATGCCAGCAGAGAAACTGAAAAGGGTCAATGAAGCAGAATCCAAAAAAGTGAAACTAAATCTGTAAACAACAGTAATAGAAAAAGGAATCTTCACTGGATACTTAGTGTTTTATAATAATATTTTTATCCTGTTTGAAATGAGGATAAAGATACTGATGCTGAATGATTTTATACTCTTCTCGAAACACTTATAAACTATTTTTAAAATTTAAGAACCACCATTAAAGGGATGGAATCCTCTCGACAGCTTTCAAATTCATTGAGGAAAAAAAGAGAAAACAAAATTTTAGTAGTTCATCAGAAAGTAGGAAAGGTAATCGGAGTAACTAGAAGCAAAATGAAAGGGTAGAGCTAGATAACCGGTGTGTTTCCCTTTTTTCCACAGCCGTCAGGAAGCCAAGATAAAATTTTTTTCTCAACTATTTCATCCTGTGTTCCTAATATGTTTTGTCTTTCCTTTTACAAAATAAATTTTCATCTTTTTAATCTTCATTTAAAATATCTACATATTCAAGCTAATTTTCTTTTTGTATTAAAATCATAGAATTTTGGACCTGGGAAAATTCTTAGGCATATTCTTGTCCAGGGATTAAAACACAAAGCAGATATGGTATTGTGATCTTATCTTGTGCTTAAGGCTGGCATTACTAATTAAATATAGTGTTTCTTCTCACTAACCATGGTCTTAGAGGACTTCTCAAAGTGTCTTCCTATTTCATTTTGTTGGCTCGAGAGATGAAACCTATTTACCAATCCAGATAGAGTCCAATTATGTCTGACAGAGGAAGAAGATGAAACAGAGAAAAGTGAGGCAACTTGCCCAAGGTCACATAAAAACTGAGAGGAGAACTAAGCCTACCAAGTCCAGTGTTTGCTCTTCTACATCAGACTGAGTCAGTAAATCCTGGAGATGTCCTCCAGTCAAAGACATTTCTAGAAACCCTAAGAATTTTGTGATTACTCTCTTGAAATCTTATTTTTAATTCTTTAAAAAAAAATCAGTTGTAGTCTTCAATTCTGGATATGATAGGGCAAACACATCCATTTTTTTTAACATAAATTTATTTATTTTAATTGGAGGTTAATTACTTTACTATATTGTATTGGTTTTGCCATACATCAACATGAATCCGCCACAGGTATACATGTGTTCCCCATCCTGAATCCCCCTCCCTCCTCCCTCCCCATACCATCCCTCTGGGTCGTCTCAGTGCACCAGCCCCAAGTATCTAGTATCATGCATTGAACCTGGACTGGCGATTCGTTTCATATATGATATTGTACACGTTTCAATGCCATTCTCCCAAATCATCCTACGCTCTCCCTCTCCCACAGAGTCCAAAATTTAGAAAGATGGTAAACACATTTCATTTTACTCCTCCCACTAATCACAAAAAAATAAACCCTGACAAAATACATAAGCTTGGGACTTCCCTGACGGTCCACTGGTTAAGACTTTGTGCTTCCAATGCAGGAAGCATGGGTTTGATCTCTGGTCTGGGAGCTAAGATCCCACATGCTTTGTGGCCAAAAAACCAAAACCTAAAAAAAAAAAAATCCCAGAAACAATATTGTAACAAATTGAATAAAGACTTAGAAAAATAGAAAAAATATATATAAGCCTGAAAAATGGAGGAAGGGGTGGTAGATTGCCTAGGGACCTCAGGACTTGGGGAATTTCCTGGAAGTGCATCCCCTGTGGCTTTTTCTTGCCTCCTATTTGTCCTGTCCTTGGAACTAGGAAAGCCTACAACCTGGAAACAGGTGCAGACAAAAAAAAAAAAAAAAGCCGCAAATGCAGGTGGGACTTTCCAGCCACAGAGCTGTGAACTGTTCTTCGAGAAAACTAAGGCCTGAGAGTCAGAAACCTTCACTCATACTTGTCTGCTCTCAAGATGCACACCTTGAGCAAACCATGCCCCTCCTCCACCCTGATGGGCACTGCAGGGGAGAGTCCATGGGCAGGACCCTGTTGTCCAGACACCTTGCAGCAAGGAGGCAGTGGTCTTCCCTTGCAAACCTGTGGGTAGAATTCGGACTTTCGTCCCTCGATTAGTCTGCTTGAGCTGCCATAACAGAATACTGCAGACTGGGTGATTTAAGCAACTGAAAGTTATTCTCTCATACTTCTGGACGCTAGAAGTGCAAATTCATGCCAGCAGGGTTGGTTTCTGGGAGGTCTCTATTCCTGCCTTGCAGAAAGCTGCCTTCCTTACTGTGTCTGCATGTGACTTTTTCCCCATGCATGTGCAGAGAGAAAGGGAGTCTCTTCCCCTTTTTAAAAAGACACTAGTCGTATCGGATTCCTTAGTGGCTCAGTCAGTAAAGAGTCTGCCTGCTATGCAAGAGATCCAGGTTTGATCCCTGGGTCAGGAAGATCTCCTGCAGAAGGGAATGGCAACCAACTCCAGTATTCTTGCCTGGAGAATTCCATCGACAGAGGAGCCTGATGGGATACAGTTTATGGAGTCACAAAGACTTGGCCATGACTGACTGAGAGACACGCACAGTCCCACTGGATTAGGGCTCCACCTTTACAATGCCACTTAACCTTAGTTACCCCGTCAAGGCCCTATCTCCAAAGACAATTATACTGAGGGTTAGGAGTTCAACATATTGGTTGTGGGTGAGCACAATTCAGTCCATAACAAACACTGTTCTTCGGTAACGAAGAGGTGACCCTCTCTAGTGGAACCTGTCTGTGGAAACCTGACCTCCATCCCTGTCTTGCACTAGTGAGGAAACAAAATTGTTGTTTCATTTCATCAGAAATAAATTTTTTTGTTTTCTGTAAAACGCCTGCTAAAAAGGATGAAAAAGCAAGCCACGGACTGAGAGAAGATATCTTCCCATCACATTTCTGTTAATGAATTTGTACTCAGAATACAAAAATAATTCTTTTAACAGTAAGAAAACAAATAATCCAGTTAGAATATCGGTAAAAGACTTGCATGGATACTTATCTGAAGAGGACATACTGAAACAGTGTTCAACATCATAAGCCTCCTTGAAAATGCAAATTAAAGCTTTATGCACTATTACACACATAGAAGAATAACAAAAATAAATCATACCAATAGTGCCATGTGCTGATGAGAAGTGTAAACTGGTATAGTCATTTCAGGAAAAGTTTGACAGCTTTCTACCAAGTTAAACATACACGAACCATATGACTCAGCAAAAGAAAAGTTAGATTCACACAAAAAGCTGTACATGAACATTTACTACAACTTTCTTTGTAATGGTCAGAAATGCAAAACAACTCCAAATGTCCTACAGCAAGTAAATGGATGAACACACTGTGGCACAGCTTATACTATAGAATAATACTCAGCAATTAAGTGGGATTAATTACTGATACATTTAACAATCTAGGTGAATTTTAAAGCTGAGTGAAAGAAGCTTATCTCAAAGGGCAATCAATATATGTTGTATTTCCATTTATATAATATTCCTGAAGCAATGAAATCATAATGGTGAAGCAGGTAGTGATTACTAGATGTTAGCTTTGGGGATGGGATACGACTAACCTAAGGCATAAACCAAGGGAGTTTCTTTGTATTGAGAGAACGTGGTGATGGTTACATCACTGATAGAATCACACACTTGTACCCACCTCCCACCCCTCCACACACACACACAAGTCCAGGCAAAAACTGGTGAAATCCAAATAAGTTCTTTTCCTGAGCATAGTGTTGTACCCAGGTTAATTTCTTGGTTTTGGTAACGCACTATGGTTATGTAAGATACTATCCTTAGGGAAAACTGGGTAAGGATATATGAGAGTTCTATGCAGTGTTTCTAGAATCTCTTGTAATTGTAAACCTGTTCCAAAATAAGAAGCTGTAATAAAAAAAAAAATCAATTGTAACAGATTTTTGAAAATATTCTAGTCTCAAGCCTGGAAAACCACTGCTCTTATCTGCTATCTAACACTAGAAAATATCTACTGGGAAAGTACCTATAGGCAAAAATAAAGGCCTGTCTAGCTCCTCAACATTCTTTTTGTCTGCTTAGGGCTTAGGAGAATAAAGCAAAAAAGAGGAAATGGTTACTTGAGACAGTTACGGCAGTCGAGGTGGGATGGTTTTTATATACCAACTCTCTGAGAATAAATCCCATTTGCTCGTTGTAGAATGACCTCATATTGTATTATGAATTTTTCTTGCTAGATTTTCACATCTATACTCATACAACATCTTATTCTAGGCAGTCTTCACTTGAATATTATTTTTGTTAAAATATCATGCTTCAAAAAGCTCTTTCCTATCATTTTGGTCAGTTAATTGAGAGCTAAACTGAAGGGAAGCCTACATGTTTAAAACAAGCTTTTGTAAAAGTTGGAGCCGACACGCTTTTCACTATTTTTCTTACCCTAAATACCTCATTAGTGTTATCACATTCCTGAGATACCTAAAATAGTTAGAAGTGTAAAAAGCACAGTATTGAGAGACCTTAGGAGACTGCTTTGTGAAGCTCTCAAAAAATGTTAGCTGGGAAATACATAAAACAATTCTATTTGTCAGGGTTAAGGTCATGGGAAATACATCTGTTTGCATTTGTAGAGTGCCATAGCAAAAAGTAGCGTGCAGTTACATCATCTGCTAAGCATGTATATCACAAATTGCTTGAAAGCAATCATCATAATTTTCTGGGTCCCACCAAAATGTTATGATTAAACAGCCACAACAAAGGCTGTGCCCAGAAGGCCCCGCTTTTGTTCTGAGTTGGGCTTATTTGAAGAAAATGGAATGTGATTTTAATAAGAAGCCAGGGCCGGCTCTGTCTCTTCAACTCATTAGTCTGCTGTAATGTGCAAGAGGCAGGGGGGTGGCAGCAGGGGTGGGGGTGTGGACAGGCAAGGGGGAGGCTTGTAAGTTCCACACGACACCCTGGGGCTTGACAAGGAAAGAGGGGGTGACAGGTGCAGTGGAGACAGATGAAGTCCTCCATCAGATGAGTCCCGTGGGGTTGGAGCCCTAGGCTTCAGGGCAAAGAACTCTCCAAGGGTGGGGAGGGGGTACACTCCATCATAGTCAAGAATTCCAGTGATACATTGTTCATGAGAAAAATCAGACAAGGCAATTACAGAGAAGAGCAGGAAGCCACCTCTGTCTTCCAATCAGATTTTCAATATTTAACCATCACCTCTGAAGTACCATTGGGCTCAGTGAATTATGCAGTATCCACAGGCTGTCCAAGGAGATTTGCTCTTAATAATGGATTTTTGCATCACAGATGAATAGGGCTTTATTGTCATCTCTCTTTCCTGTGGTTACGTCTACCTAATTTGCATTTTCACCCGTGACTTTGGCTTTATTATAAGAAATGTGAAAATAGGAAGAATCCTCTCTTATGATCGTAGTGTACTAGTGCCCAAACTGGTTGATCCTATATTAATTAAAATGCTTGTTTGGGTATTTTGTTCTCACTTGAATGCAGGGCTTCAAATATATAAGTCATATCCAGTCAAGTTCAAACATGCTCTTTTGCTTCGGAAAATAAAAACTGGCACTGGCCTGCTCGGAGCCGAAGGTGACAAAATGGAAACAGGTGTAGCCGAGATGGAGCAAATAAAAAGTGGGAATCCAAGCACATAGAAACAGAGAGTAGAATGGTGGTTACCAGGGGCTGGTGGGGCAGGACTTGGGGAGATGTTGGTCAAAGGGTGCAAATTTGTAGTTAGAAGATAAACACTGGAGATCTAATACGCAGCATAGTAATTATAGTCAGCAATATTGTATTATATACGTTAGAGTTGCTAAGAGACTAGACCTTAAATGCTCTCAACACCTAATGCTACAGTGGTAAAACTGTAGTCATATTGCAGTATAGAAATATATCCAATAAACTCATTGTACAGCTTAAACTTATACAATGTTATATGTCAATTACATCTAAGTTAAAATAATTGATTGTTTGACATTAAAAGAAACAGTGGAAAAAATAAATAGTGGGAGCCTGGGGCATTTCTCAAAACAGTACTGGAGCAAGTGGTGGCTGGGAACTGCCTACTGTCCTGTGAGTGGTTTTGATGCTATAGGGAGGTCATTCCATGGAGCACATTACTCTCAGGCTGTAGGGGTAAGGGTGATGAGCTTTTTTCCTGCAGAAGGAGAATGCTCACTTGTGAAGGGACTGCCTTGGCTTTGGCTTTTTCCGGGCACAATGAAAGTGTTAGGATTTCCAGATGTTAAGGATATTAATTTTCAGGCATTAAGGATGTTGTAATGAACTCTGCTTTCGAAGACTTCTGATCCTTAAATATAATTCAAGGACAGTAGTGGCTTATTTTCATCTGCATATATTCTTATTCCTTCATTTATCTTTTGTCAGTTTCCTTTAGATATAGTTGACCTGTAGCATTGTGTAAGTTTAAGGTGTTGATTTGATAACTTATATATTGTAAGATGATTATCACTGTGGTTTAGCTCACACCTTTATCATTACACATAATTACCTTTTTTTTTTTTCTGGTGAAAACATTTAAGATCTACTCTCTTAGCAACTTTCAAACCCATAATAGTGTATTATTAAGTATAATCATCATGCTGTACGTTAGATCCGTAGGACTCACTCATCTTATAACTTTGACTTAAACTTTAATCAAAAGTGTGTGCTTTTGACTAAAATCTCCTCATCTCCCCCAGTCCCTGGAAACCACCACTCTGCTCTGTTTTTATGACTTTGGTTCTTTTAGAGTCCGTATATAAGTGATACCATACAGTATTTAGGATTTGTCTTTCTCTGTCTGACTTATTTCAATTAGCATAATGCTCTCCAAGTTCATCCATGGACACTGAGGTGGCTTCCATATCGTGGCAACTGTTTTAAATTCTGCTAGGAACATTGGGGTGCATATATTTTTTCAAATAAGTTTTTTTTTTTTTCAGATACTTACCTAGGTGTGGAATTGCTGGAGCATATGGTAGCTCTATTTTAAGTTTTAGCATAATGCCCTCAAGTTGCATCCATATTGTGGCAAATGGCAGGATTTCCTTCCTTCTCATGGCTGAGTAGTTTTCCATTGTATGTAATCTGTTGATGGAAACTTAATTTGTTTCCATATTGCGAATAATGCTGCAAGGAACATGGCAGTTCATGACTTTATTAAGGCTGTGCTTGGAAAAGGGAAGGACACCTATATAATGAGCAGTCTTCTTTCCTTCCTTCCTTCCTCTCTCCCTCCCTCAGCAGAACTTTATGAGTGCCAGCTATGTGGTGGATAGGTACCGTGCTAGGCTCTGGGGAAATCACAGCTAACAAGATTCAGGCTCTGTACAAGGGGTAATTTTTATTATCTAGAATGAAATATAGAAAAATAAATAAGCAACTGCAACCCAGTATAATAAGTGGAGTAGCATCTTATGAGGATAATGATAACAATAATAAGGATTTAAATTCATTAAATATCCTCACAACTATGCGTTGAGCCAGGGTCTAGTACTATTCCTATTTGACTAGTGAAAAGCTTGAGGTTTAGTCAGTTTTGCAAGTTCATGCACTTGGCAAGTGCCAAGCTGGAATTTGGATCTTGGCCCGTCGAATTTGGATTCTGTCTGAGAAGTCATAGAATTTGAGAACTTTGACGCTAATCAGTTGTGCGGGAAAACACCATGATGGGAATGTGCAGCTAACACAGTCTTGGAAGATGCAGTGGGTGGTCAGGGAAGGCTTCTTAGACGAAGTTACAGCTAATCTGAGAACTGAAGAAAGATTGATAGTGGAAAGAATAAGACCTGAAAAATAAGATAAATTTAGGTCTGAAACCTGCCTATCTCCACTGCCTAGTTTGGGTGAAGTTTTGACTTCTCAGCCTTAACTGCCTTACCTAACAAGGCTGATATTATCCTCACTTGAGAATTGTTAAAATGAAATGAGACAGCATACGTGAAAGTTCTAGCATAGGGCTTGGCATTAGGAAGATACTTGGTAACTGTTTCTTTTCTACACTATGCCGAGAAATAATATTTTGCATTTCACTATGTGCCAGGGAACATGTGATCTGCATTAAACCCAAGGCCATGGAATAATTCAGATAGTTTAAAATGAGAGTGTAGAATACATATTTTACTTTTTATTAGCACTAACCCTACTATTTCCTTGGTTATTTGGGAGTGTTTCATTTATCTGCTTGCTTAACAACTCATTTGGCTATCGCTGGATATATTTTAAGATAAACATTCATGGAGGAAAAAAAATGTTTGGCTATTTCTCAGAAATAACAGAGTCTAAAAGAAACATTTATCAAAACAGTTTAAAAAAATCTCTGTGATTGGTTGCTGAGATAAAAGAAGACACGAATCTAAAGCATAATCAACTTGCTAACTGATTCTCAAGTTCTTGGCCATTTGCAACATTTTTAAAAAATGTATACTTTATGATAGAATCACTTCCAGATGTCAGAAACTCCTCCACACCATTTAATAAAACATTAGATGCTATTGAAACTGATGCAATTAGTTTAGGACAAATGGATATACTGCAGATACTTCAAGATGGACAGTTCCTAGCAAGATTCATATTTATCATTAAAACTTTTTTCTCTTGTGTGTGAAATCAGCTAGTGACATCACTATTCTCTTCACTGCTCAGGCTAAAAATGTTGAGTGATTTCAGTCTCCTGTGTTAAATCAGCTGTTAAACATGGTAGGCAACTTGGCAGGCCCAATTCTTATCCTATGGTGTAACAGATTCTCTTCCCCTCCCCCGGCCCCCCCCCCTTTTTTTTTACTTTTGTGGCTGCATCACGTGGCATGTGGAATGTAGGATCTTAGTTCCCTGACCAGGGATTGAACCCATGCCCCTGCAGTGGAAGTGTGGAATCTTAACCACTGGACCACCAGGGAAGTCACAATAATCCCTTGAGTGTAGGGAGGACCTATGAATAGATGGATGTCACTCCAATGATTAGGTTACATTATATTGGCACAGGGCTTCCCAGGGGGCACTAGTGGTCGCCTGTCAATGCAGGAGACATAGGAAATGCAGTTTTGATCCCTGGTTGGGAAGATCCCCTAAAGCAGGGCATGGAAACCCACTCCACTGTTCTTGCCTGGAGAATCCCATGGACAGAGGAGCCTGGAGGGCTAGAGTCCATGGGGTTGCAGAGTCAGACAGACTGAAGCGACAACACACAAAGGAATTCTGCAGATGTCATTAAGTCCTTAGTCAGTTAATTCTGAGTCAATCAAAAGGGGATTACTCTGAGTAGCCCTGACCTTGAGCCCAGAGGAAGCAGCAGAGATTCTTCTGTTGCCCTTGAAGAAATGAGCTGCAGTGTTGTGAGGGGAGGGGTTCTGTGGCAAGGGTCTGAGAGCGCCCTCTCACAGTTGAGAGGTATTCCCCAATGATAGCTGCTAAGTAAATGGGGAACTCAATCATATAACCACAAAGAAATGAATTCTGCCAACAATCCAGGTGACCTTAGAGGTAGAGTCTTTCCCAGATAAGAATTTATCCAGCCTCCAGATAAGAACACAGACCAACTGACACTTCAACTGTAGCCTGTGAGACCCTGAGCAGAGACCTAGCTAAGCTGGGTCTCATGCCCAGACTCATGACCCATAGAAGCTGAGATAACACAGGTATATTGCTCCAAGTGACTAAGTTTGCCTTAATTTGTTATACAGCAGAGAAAATGATCCCCAAGTTCCTCTAATCCCCCCTTCCAATGTCTTTATCAATCCCATTTTCTGTACTGTCAGTGACCTCGTGCCCGTCATCTGAACTAATGCCTTCCTAACTAGCCTTCCGGCTGTCAGTTTCTCACTTTTGCAGGAAATTTATTGCCCCTATATTTTATCTTCCAGAAAGTTTCGATTATGTCTCCCTCTCAAAAAGTGTTCCTTGCTCCCACTTTCTCCACAATCAAGGATGTACAGTTTAGTCACTTTTGCCATAGGTTTTGGATTTAGACAGCTCCAGATTTGAATCTAAATTCTCACACTTAACTAGCTGTGCGAACTTGGGTATGTTACAAAATCTCAAACTGAAGTCTCAGTTTGCAAAGTGGAAATCCTAATTATATCATTCTTCTAGGGCTATTGTAAGAATTAAGTGAGATAAAGCATATAAAGTTAGCTATATTTGCTCAGTTCATAACTATCATTGTGGTTATTATTGAATTAAATTCAAACTCCTTATTCTGGTATTTAGAGTCACAGATGATCTTCAAGAACTTTCTCAGTCACATTTCCTTCTATATCTTTCCACAAATTACACTCATCACCCACACCAGTCTAATCAATGTACTTGAAATTCTTGGTTTCACATTAGGCAATCCATTTTTTCCCAGTGTTTTCTTCCTGCCGTTCTGCTGCTGCTAAGTCGCTTCTGTCGTGTCCGACTCTGTGCGACCCCATAGATGGCAGCCCACCAGGCTCCGCTGTCCCTGGGATTTTCCAGGCAAGAGTACTGGAGTGGGGTGCTATTGCCTTCTCCATCCTGCCATTCTACAGCTATCCAAATTCCACAGATTATTTGAGGCTCAGCCTTTATGAGACCTTCCCTCTGACCAGTGGAAATCTTCAGCTGGCACCCACTGCTCTCATCATGCTACATATTCAATGACTACGGATATTCTGATTTATCAGAGGTCTGTTCTGATTGGTAGTATAGGTGGGTGTGGTTAGTAGTAACCCTACCTACAGTCCTTCCCTTTCTTTGATCTCTTAACTTAAAATTATTATTTCCTCTCTTTGTGTTCCTGCAGTAATTTTCTTGAACCTGTGTTTAGTATTTCAAACTATATTTTGAACTTCAACCTGCTCACATGATTGTCTTCCTCACTGTATAAAAAGAAGGGGTCATCTTTAGAGTCTCAGTTCACTAGGCACATAATAAATGCTCAAATCCTTATTGGATGATTAAGAAGTAGTTTCATTGGCCTACTTGTCTGTCTTCAGAGGAATAAAGCAAATTTTTGTAATGGATGATGTCTACTAATAGTTGACTGGCTTCAGCAGCACCTTATTTGGCTTAAATAATTAAATATTCTACACAAGAAAGCATCAAGGTAAACTACGTATGATTTACAAAGCACAATAAAATCTATAAAGATGTGGATTGCCGATTTATTTAAATGAGCATATCTCTACATTCATATCAGTGTTTGTCAGAATAGCTTCAGCAATTGATTTCTGCAACATATCTTTTATGTCAAGCAATTGCATTTATGATCCTCGAAAAAATCTGAAACAACACTGTGTCTATGGAACTGGAGATGTGAGTCCATGTAAAGTAGAAACTACGTCTTCTCTCCCTTCTAACCCATCTTTTGGTACATACTCTCATGGCCTGGCTTCCTCTTCTCTTTCCAGTTAAACACCATTCTTTCAGGGAAATGTAGGTTTCAAAGAGAAAACATGTAGCTCTGTCTTCTCTTTTTCATCTGGTAACGTGTGTGTGTGTGTGTGTGTGTGTGTGTGTGTGTGTGTGTGTGTGTGTGTTAGCCTCTCAGTCATGTCCGACTCTTTGCAACAGCAGGGACTGTGGCTCGCCAGGCTCCTCTGTCCACGGAATTCTCCAGGCAAGAATACTGGAATGGGTTGCCATGCCCTTCTCCAGGGGATCTTCCCGACCCAAGGATCAAACCCGGGCATCTTGCATTGCAGGCAAGTTCTTTAAGGTCTGAGCCACCAGGAAAGCCCAGTAACTTTGTATAATAGTCCCCAAAGAGTACATGTATTCTGTTCCACATCTTCTTCCCAAAAAAATGTAGCTGAAGAAATCTTGTCTTTAGAAATATAACTTCATTTCCTCCTGAGCACTATCCTTCTAAAACTTCATTCTTAGGGGTTTGTGATAGCCTTTCGTGTTCATGCTTAGTCATAGCCTCCTTTATTCCACATTCTATTCATTTTAAATCTGAGCTATCTAGTTTCTTTCATGAACTTACTTCTTCCTTAGAATTTGAGAGAGAGTGTGTGTGTATATGCATTTAAAAAAATGCTTACTATTTATCAAACATAGTACTAGGTAATTTACATGAATTTTCTTAGTTAATTCTCCCAAGAAAACTATGTGGCATATATAATTACTTCTTCTTTTTTTTTTTTTTAAATACAAGTTTAGAAGTTAAACGATTTCCCCAGGCACTTTGTGCTTTTCATACTATTCTCATTGTGCAAAGGACAGCCGAGATTTAGAGAGGTTAAACATTTTGCTCAATGTCACACAACTAGCGAATGGCATACTTGGCATCCAAACCTATATTTTTCTTGAATCTGTAGTCAGAGCTCTTACATTCTGTGCTATAACTCCTTTTCCTTTGAAGCTTTGACATCTGCTTCTTAAAATCTTCAGCACGCATCAGCCTCTGCCCTATATTTCCTTCCCGTATTACAAATTCCAAAATGATGTGGTAACCATTTAGTTCTTCCTTGTTAGAGAAAAGGTGGTCCAAAATATTAGTTTCTTTGGTGTAGTTTCTGTTATTTTGGAGATAATTTCAGTAAGTAAAACAATTTTTAACCACCTTACTTTGAGCTGTAAAAGAATCCTAGTAGATGTCAAGAGAGTTGAGATTGCTCATCAGTGTAAAACTTGCCTCTGTGTGAGTTTTGTCATGGAGGCAGTCCATCATTTTAGTATATGATAGTTCCCTAAGATTGTGCAGGAAATCAGATGTACAGATATTAAATAGCAGACTTGGACATTATAATGGAGGACTGTTTCCAGAATAATTAAAAATTCTTAATTATACCACAGTTTTTGATTTAAAAAGTTGAGTGTTTCTGCTTTTTTACATATTTTAATTTTTTTTTTCCTGTACAACTAAGCATCAGCTGGAAAGCTTAATCCCCATGCTCTCAAGTGAATGCAAAGAACTGCTACTTTTAAAAATAAATGTTTTCTTTCTTTCTTTTTTGGCTGCACTGAGTCTTCATCGCACATGCTTTTTCTAGTTGCAGTGAGCCAGGGTGACCCTCTAGCTGCAGGCAAAGGATTCTCATTGCAGCTATGTTACAGAGCATGGGTTCCAGGGCACGTGAGCTCAGAAGTTGCACCCCTGGGCTCTAGAGCACAGGGCGCAACAGTTACGGCACGTGGGCTTAGTTGCCCTGTGGCATGTGGGATCTTCCTAGATTAGGGACCAAACCCATGTCTCCTGCATTGGCAGCCGAATTTTTTACCACTAAGCCACCAGGGAAGCCCAAGAATTACTGTTTTTTTGAAACAACTTATGGCTTCTATCTTGGTTTTAGTTGTGCTAAGCTTATGAGAAATATACTTATTCATAGCATTGATACTAATCTTTCTATTTCCCACTCACATTTTAGAGAACAACCAGAAAGATGTAATAGAATACTCAGATAATTGCACAAACACTCTAGTAAGGGCAAAGGTGGCTACATAGCTGAAACTAAGCCGTTTTGGCCAACCAGCAGGCATTGTGATAGCTTGAAACATTTGTTGTAAAGCTCATGGATAACTGTCCAAGTTCAACATATAAAGGTAAGGTGAAGAGTCTCAAACTGTAATTATGAAAACCCAGGGTTCCTAGTTTATTTTAAGAAGGCATAATCACTCATAACTTCCTTTCTATTAAGTGAGTAGTAGCATGATTCTGGCGGAGAAGGCAATGGCACCCCACTCCAGTACTCTTGCCTGGAAAATCCCATGGACGGAGGAGCCTGGTAGGCCGCAGTCCATGGGGTCGCAAAATTGGAGAAGGAAATGGCAACCCACTCTAGTGTTCTTGCCTGGAGAATCCCAGGGATGGGCGAGCCTGGTGGGCTGCTGTCTATGGGGTCACACAGAGTCGGACACTACTGAAGCAACTTAGCAGCAGCAGCATGATTCCATAACTATCATTTCTTATTTTATCCTCACTGAAATGATTTTCCCTCTTTCACTTTCAAATTTAAGACTCCCCAGTAATCTTATACCTCATTTATCCTGGGACTTTCTCCCTTCCTTTTATATTTTATCCATTTCTTTCCAAGAAGATATTTCCTTTGGCTCTCATATTCTTGACATGAGTTTCACCAAATATCAGGAATGCCTATAAGTTATAATTAGTTTCTTAAAAATCACATTTTTGTTATCTGTTTTAGTCAATATTATTTATTAGCAACTAACACATGCCTGGAAAATCCCATGGATGGAGGAGGCTGATAGGCTGCAGTCCATGGGATCGTGAAGAGTTGGACACGACTGAGTGACTTCACTTTCACGCATTGGAGAAGGAAATGGCAACCCACTCCAGTGTTCTTGCCTGGAGAATCCCAGGGACAGGGGAGCCTGGTGGGCTGCCGTCTATGGGGTTGCGCAGAGTCGGACATGACTGAAGCGATGCAGCAGCAGCAGCAGCAACACATTGCTTAAGAAAAAGCTCATTGGAAGGGAACAAGAATGACTCACTAAAACTTAGTATAAGAAGTAAAGCTGCACTTTTTGAGGGTCCAAAACCAGCACTTGCAAAACCAAGAGACAAGGAATTGCTCTTTATCTCTGTGGGTTTACAGGCTACTAACTTGGTGGTTAGATCCTTTGGTTTTATAGGAGCCAAAACCAATGAACCATTCTCAGAATGGTTCAAAGAGCTCATGGGATGCTTTTCCATTATTCTTGTAAATAAATATTTTTATCATTGTTAATTTTTCACATTTTCACAATCTCCAATAATTTACTGGGTATGCATAACGTCCCCCTTCACATATCACTGTCTTGTCGTGGTGAAGGGGCTTGTGTAACTCAGTGAAGCTATGAGCCATGTCATGCAGGGCCGCCCAAGATGGATGGCTCATATCAGAGAGTTCTGACAACATGTGATGCACTGGAGGAGGGAATGGCAAACCACCCCAGTACACTTCCTATGAGAACCTCATGAACTGTATAAAAGGTCAAAAAGGTATGACACCCAAACATGAGTCACCCAGGTCTGAAGATGTCCAATATGCTACTGGGGAAGAGCGGAGGAGAATTACCTTTATCCCCAGAATGAATGAATCAGTTGTGGATGTGTCTGGGGACAAAAGTAAAATCCGATGCTGCAAAGAACAGTATTGTATAGGAACCTGGAATGTTAGGTCCATGAATCAAGGAAAACTGGATGTGGTCAAGCAGGAGATGGTAAGAATAAACATCAACATTCTAGGAATCAGCGAACCAAAATGGATGGGAATGGGTGAATTTAATTCAGATGACCATTATATCTATTACTATGGGCAAGAATCTCATAGAAGAAATGGAGTAGCCCTCATAAGCAATGAAAGTCTGAAATACAGTACTTGGGTGCAATCTCAAAAATGACAGAATGATTTTGGTTCATTTCAAGGCAAGCCATTCAACATCAAGTAATCCAAGTCTATGCCCCTACAACCGATGCTGAAGAAGCTGAAGTTGATCAGTTCTCAGAAGACCTAGAAGACCTCCTAGAACTATCACCTCAAAAAGATGTTCTATTCATCATCAGGGATTGGAATGTGAAAGTAGGAAGTCAAGATATACCTAGAGAAAGGCAAGTTCAGCCTTGGAGAACAAAATGAAGCAGAGCAAAGACTAACTGAATTCTGCCAAGAGAATGCACTAGTCATAGAAAACATCCCTTTTCAGCAACACCAGAGGCCACTTTACACAGTGACATCATCAAATGGTCAACACCAAAATCAAATTGATTACATTCTTTGTAGCCGAAGATGAAGAAGCTGTGTACAGTCAGCAAAAACAAGACCTGGAGCTCACTGTGGCTCAGATCATCAGCTTCTCATAGCAAAATTTAGGCTTAAACTAAAGAAAACCAGGAAAAACACTAGGCCAGACAGGTATGGCTTAAATCAAATCTCCATATGAATTTGCAGTAGGGGAAACAAATAGATTCAAGGGACTAGATCCAATTAACAGTGTGCCTGAAAAACTATGAACAGAGGTCCTTAATATTGTTTAGGAGGTGGCAAACAAAACCATCCCAAAGAAAAAGAAAAGCAAGAAGGCAAAGTGGTTATCTGAGGAGGCTTTACAAATAGTGGAAACATGAAGAGAAGTGAAAAGCAAGGAAGAGAGGGAAAGATGCCTCCAATTAAACATAGAGCTTCAAAGAATAGCTACAAGAGATAAGAAGGGCTTCTTCAATCAACAGTGCTTAATAATAAAAGAAAGCAACAAAAGGGGAAAGACTAGAAATCTCATCAGGAAAATTGGAAACATCAAGGGAGAAATCCGCCCAAAGATGGGCACAATAAAGGATAAAAATGGCAGAGACCTGAATGGCAGATGCTGAAGAGATCAAGAAGAGATGGAAAGAATACATGGAAGAACTGTATAAAAGATCTTAATGAACCGGATTACTATGATGATGTGGTTAGTGACCCAGAGCTAGACATTCTGGAGTGCGAGGTCAAGCGGGCTTCAAGAAGCACTGCTGTTAATAAAGCTAGTGAATGCGATGAAATTCCAACAGTTATTCAAATCCCTAAAGGATGATGCCATCAAGGTTGTGCATTCATTATGTCAGCAAATCTGGAAGATCCAGAAGTGGCCACAGGACTGGAAAAGGTTGATCATCATCCCAGTCCCCAAGAAGGGTAGTACCGAAGAATGTGCTAACCACTGGACTACTGCACCCACCTCCCATGCTAGTAAGGTCATGCTTAAAATCTTATATGCTAGGCTTCACTATTACGCAAACCAAGAACTTCTAGGTGTGCGAGCTGGGTTTAGAAAAGGAAAAGGAACTAGAGATCAAATTACCAACATTTTCTGGATTATAGAGAAAGCAAGGGAATTTCAGAAAAACATCTATCTCTGTTTCACTGACTATGCTAAAACCTTGGGCTGTGCGGATCATGACAAACTGTGGAAAGCCCTTAGAGAGACGGAAATACCAGATCATCTTACCTGTTTCCTGAGAAACCTGTATGCAAGTCAAGAAACAACAGTTAGAACCCTGTGTAGAATGACTGATTGATAAAGATCGAGAAAGAAGTACGACAGGGCTGTCTGCTATGACCCTGTTTGTTTAACCTATACATTGAGCATATCATGAGGAATGCTGGGCTGGATGAGTTACAATTCAGTCCAGTTCAGTCACTCAGTTGTGTCCACTCTTTGTGACCCCATGAACTGCAGCACACCAGGCCTCCCTGTCCATCACCAACTTCCGGAGTCCACCCAAACCCATGCCCATTGAGCCGGTGATGCCATCCAACCATCTCATCCTCTGTTGTCCCCTTCTCCTCCTGCCCTCAATCTTTTGCAGGATCAGGGTCTTTTCCAATAAGTCAGCTCTTCGCATGAGGTGGCCAAAGAAGTATTGGAGTTTTAGCTTCAGCATCAGTCCTTCCAATGAACACCCAGGACTGATCTCATTTAGGATTACTGGTTGGATATTCTTGCAGTCCAAGGGACTCTCAAGGGTCTGCTCCAACACCACAGTTCAAATGCATCAATTCTTTGGCACTCAGCTTTCTTTATAGTCCAGCTCTCACATCTATACATGACCACAGGAAAAACCATAGCCTTGACTAGACAGACCTTTGTTGGCAAAGTAATGTCTCTGCTTTTGAATATGCTGTCTAGGTTGGTCATAACTTTCTTTCCAAGGAGTAAGTGTCTTTTAATTTCATGGCTGCAATCACCATCTGCAGTGATTTTGGAGCCCCCAAAATAAAGCCACTGTTTCCCTATCTATTAGCCATGAAGTGATGGGACCAGATGCCATGATCTTAGTTTTCTGAATGTTGAGCTTTAATCTAACGTTTTCACTCTCCTCTTTCACTTTCATCAACAGGCTCTTTAGTTCTTCTTCACTTTCTGGCATAAGAGTGGTGTCATCTGCATATCTGAGGTTATTGATATTTCTCCCAGCAATCTCGATTCCAGCTTGTGCTTCCTCCAGCCCAGCATTTCTCATGATGTACTCTGCATATAAGTTAAATAAGCACAGAAACAATATACAGCCTTGACGTACTCCTTTTCCTATTTGGAACCAGTCTGTTGTTCCATGTCCATTTCTAACAGTTGCTTCTTGACCTGCATACAGGTTTCTCAAGAGGCAGGTCAGGTGGTCTGGTATGCCCATCTCTTTCAGAACTGTCCACAGTTTATTGTGATCCACACAATCAAAGGCTTTGGCATAGTCAATAAAAGCAGAAATAGATGTTTTTCTGAAACTCTCTTGCTTTTTCCATGATCCAGCAGATGTTGGCAATTTGATCTCTGGTTCCTCTGCCTTTTCTAAAACCAGCTTGAAAATCTAGAATTTCACGGTTCATGTATTGCTGAAGCCTGGCTTGGAGAATTTTGAGCATTACTTTACTAGTGTGTGATATGAGTGCAATTGTGTGGTAGTCTGAGCATTCTTTGGCATTGCCTTTCTTTGGGATTAGAATGAAAACTGACCTTTTCCAGTCCTGTGGCCACTGCTGAGTTTTCCAAAGTTGCTGGCATATTGAGTGCAGCACTTTCACAGCATCATCTTTCAGGATTTGAAATAGCTCTACTGGAATTCCATCACCTCCACTAGCTTTGTTCGTAGTGATGCTTTCTAAGGCCCACTTGACTTTACATTGCAAGATGTCTGGGTCTAGGTGAGTGATCACACCATCATGATTATCTTGGTCAAGAAGCCCTTTTTTGTACAGTTCTTCTGTGTATTCTTGCCACCTCTTAATATCTTCTGCTTCTGTTAGATCCCTACCATTTCTGTCCTTTATTGAGCCCATCTTTGCATGAAATGTTCCCTTGGTATCTCTAGTTTTCTTGAAGAAAACTCTAGTCTTTCCCATTCTATTGTTTTCCTCTATTTCTTTGCACTGGTCGCTGAGGAAGGCTTTCTTATCTCTCCTTGCTATTCTTTGGAACTCTGCGTTTAAATGGGTATATCTTTCCTTTTCTCCTTTGCTTTTTTGCTTCCCTTCTTTTCACAGCTATTAGTAAGGCCTCCCCAGACAGCCATTTTGCTTTTTGCATTTTTTTTTTTCCATGGGGATGGGCTTGATCCCTGTCTCCTGTACAATGTCACGAAGCTCGGTCCATAGTTCATCAGGCACTCTATCTATCAGATCTAGTCCCTTTAATCTATTTCTCACTTCCACTGTATAATCATAAGGGATTTGATTTTGGTCATACCTGAATGGTCTCATGGTTTTCTCCACTTTCTTTAAGTCTGAATTTGGCAATAAGGAGTTCATGATCCAAGCCACAGTCAGCTCCCGATCTTGTTTTTGCTGACTGTATAGAGCTTCTCCATCTTTGGCTGCAAAGAATATAATCAATCTGATTTCGGTGTTGACTATCTGGTGATGTCCATGTGTAGAGTCTTCTCTTGTATTGTTGGAAGAGGGTGTTTGCAGAAGTTTATTAGCCTTTGTCCTGCTTCATTCTGTACTCCAAGGCCAAATTTGCCTGTTACTGCAGGTGTTTCTTGGATGAGTTACAAGCTGGAATCAAAATAGGCAGGAAAAACATCAACAACCTCAGATATGCAGATGATACCACTCTAATGGCAGAAAGTGAAGAGAAACTAAAGAGCCTCTTGATGAGGGTAAAGGAGGAAAGTGAAAGAGCTGGTTTAAGACTAAATATTGAAAAACTAAGCTCATGGCATCTGGCCCCATTGCTGCTACTGCTGCCAAGTCGCTTCAGTCGTGTCCAACCCTGTGCGACCTGGCAGCCCACCAGGCTCCCCCATCCCTGGGATTCTCTAGGCAAGAATACTCGAGTGGGTTGACATTTCCTTCTCCAATGCATGAAAGTGAAAAGTCAAGGTGAAGTCGTTCAGTCGTGTCCGACTCTTCGCGACCCCATGGACTGCAGCCTACCAGGCTCCTCCGTCCATGGGATTTTCCAGGCAAGGGTACTGGAGTGGGGTACCAGTGCATGGCAAATAGAAGGGAAAATGTGGAAGTAGTGACAGATTTCCTCTTTTTGAGCTCCAAATCACTGTGGATGGTGACTACAGCCATGAAATCAGAAGATGATTGCTTCTTGGCAGGAAAGTGATGAAAAACCTAGAAAGTGTGTTGAAAAGCAGAGACATTACTCTGCCGACAAAGGTCCCTATTAGTCAAGGCTATGGCTTCCCAGTGGTCACGTGTGGTTGTGAGAGCTGGACCATAAAGAAGGCAGAATGCCAAAGAATTAATGCCTTCAAACTGTGGTGCTGGAGAAGACTCCTGAAAGTCCCATGGACAGCAAAGAGACCAAACCAATCAATCTTAAGGGAGAACAAGCCTGAATATTCACTGGAAGGACTGATGCTGGAGCTGAAGCTACAATATTTTGGTCATCTGATGCAAACAGATGACTCATTGGAAAAGTCCCTGATGCTGGGAAAGGTTGAGGACAGAAGGAGAAGAGGGTGTCAGAGGGTAAGATGGCTGGATGGCATCACTGATGCAATGAACATGAACTTGGGCAAACTTCAGGAGATGGTGAGGGCCAGGGAGGCCTGGCGTGCTGCAGTCTATGGAGTCACAAAGAGTCGCACACGACTGGGCGACTGAACAATAACATGCATAATGTCATCTACCTAATAGATCCTGAATAAATATGTGTTGAATAAATAAATGTTGTACCTATTACAGTGCTGTCACGTATTCCTTCTTGGATGTCAAAAAGATGTGACAGGGACATTCGTCACTCCACTGACTGACAGGATTTATTTGACAGATCTGGCACTTAATCTTTGTGTTTCCTGCAGATCTTAATTTTCCATATAGTGCATGAAAGTCTTAGAAGATCCAATAATACTAGTTCAGGATAATTATCGTAGAAAATCATTTTTCTTTGAAAGCCAGGCTTCCCGATTTGAAAAAAAAATTTTTTTTTTAATAATTTAACAGTTTGAATTAAAGATCTGAATTAAGGAAATCTTTGTAAGGGTAAACTTCATTTAAAAAGCTAGATGGTACAAATTCCAACTCTACTTGAGTGCCAAAAACTTAATGCTTTAAGACACCCTGATGGTGAGACAAGGTCAATAAAAGCTGGAGGAAATAGTAAGCAGTTCCTTGGCAAAACTGTCATATCAAATTCTCCTTGTCTCAGATTTCTTCCTCCACCTATTGTTCCTGATCAGGTTTGGTCCCTGGGACCCTGATTCAGGGACCTGCTATTCTCAGCATCTTTATCAAGTCCTTTCTGATTCCCAAACTCTTGCAGTTCTATTCTCAACTCCAGTTTCTTTCTCTAGAACTTATCTTGAAATATCTCTTGATATCCTTCTGTGAAAATACAAATTGTGACCAAACTAGAAGAGTTAGCTCCTCCTCCCACATTACAGATGAAGACTGGTTTCTAATCACACATTCTTGTGACAGATTCAATCCCCTCTTGTGAGGGTACAGTATTAATCATTAGCATATTCCCAAGCCTGGGTTCTTGTATCTGCTCTAATGAAGAAATACAGTTCATTTATTACTATTAACATCAATGGCAGAGTTACCATATAATGTATTGCCTCCACTAGGAAATATCTGAGACTGAAAGGAAGCACTAGTAAAAATTGCTCAGGAGTAACAGGTACCCATCAAGGTTGCTGGGTAAACTGGTACTATTTGTTACTCTAATTACTAGTGATCATCTGGTTTCTCTAAGAAAAAAGCTTCCATTGAGATTCATTTACTTTTCTTGATGTGTTTACATCTCTCTTGGACTTTGCTAATTTTTGGAAAGGAGTGATTCAAGAAATAGGTTAAGGACCAGACTTTTTAAGTGAAGTGAAGTCACTCAGTCATGCCTGACTCTTTGCGACCCCATGGACTGTAGCCCACCAGACTCCTCTGCCCATGGGATTCTCCAGGCAAGAATCCTGGAGTGGGTTGCCATTTCCTTCTCCAGGGGATCTTCCCGACCCAGGGATCGAACCCAGGTCTCCCATAGCTTTAACCTCTGAGCTACCAGGGAAGCCCAAAGCAAACAAAGAACCATCTCAAAGGCCTTAGACTTTCAAAAATGAGGAACATTTGACATTTCATAAGTTACTGAACAGGGACACTTTTCTTTTTAAAATAAAGAATTGACAGGGAAAGAGACACAGATGTGTATAATGGACTTTTGGACTCAGAGGGAGAGGGAGAGGGTGGGATGATTTGGGAGAATGACATTCTAACATGTATACTATCATGTAAGAATTGAATCGCCAGTCTATGTCTGATGCAGGATACAGCATGCTTGGAGCTGGTGCATGGGGATGACCCAGAGAGATGTTATGGGGAGGGAGGTGGGAGGGGGGGTTCATGTTTGGGAACGCATGTAAGAATTAAAGATTTTAAAATTTAAAAAAAATAAAAAATAAAACAAAACAAAACAAAAAAAATAAAATAAAATAAAGAATTGACTATAGTGTCAGAAGGAGTTAAATACTTCTTTCTTCATTCACGAGTAATTATTAGCTTCTTTACATGAAGCCTTTAGCTTCTTTTGAAAAGTCTCTATAACTTGGTCCAGCAAGGACTATAATTTAAAGTTCTTTTATAGAAACATACATTAAAAATTAACTAAGTAGTTTAGCCTCTTTTGTGTAGCAATTTCCAGACTTCTGAGTTTAGGAGAATTCTTTATATTCACATATATAATCATAGAATGTCTAAATTGATATGTATCTCCAAAACCATCTTAATCTCCAACACAGCAGCATAGCTGAATATTTGTGTGCTTAGCTGCTCAGTCATGTCCAATTCTTTGCAACCCCATAAGCTATAGCTTGTTAGGCTCCTCTGTCCATGGAATTTTTCAGGCAAGAATACTGGAGTGGGTTTCCATGCCCTCCTCCAGGGGATCTTCCTGACCCAGGGATCGAACCTGTGTCTCCTGCATTGCAGGCAGATTCTTTACCAGCTGAGTCATGGGGAAAACCCATAGCTGAATATTTGGGGAGCTAAAAAATTACTTCTGTCTCTCCTATTTCCAGAAATTCCGATTTAAGCAGTCTGAGACGGGTCCCAGGAACAGACATTAAAAAGAAAAAAAAATGCCCCGGGGGGATTTAAATGAGCGATTGGGAACAAGGACCTCTGATTTCACTCAACTCTTTCATTTTCCACCTTCATCTGTCACTGTGGGTTAACAATCCAAATATCCCTGTGAATTGTGAGAGGTTTTCAAAAGGGCTCTGTGAATGTGACATCACCTTCTTTATTTAGAACTGATCACAATTTTTATGGCTTTCAACAGATGTCTTGGTTTCTGGAATTATCCTTTCACGTCACGGAGCTTCTAAGGCACTTGCTGCCAAAGAGCCGGAAGGTATGTCTCTTTTTTTCATTTTCCAGGTAGTAGAGCATATTTTAGCTTTTTATTTCTTGCCAGAGCTTTTGTTTCAGTTTCTTCATGTATCTTTTTTGTCCACTGAAGTTTGTCATCTAACACTTTAGACTATGTGGATTGTATCCCTGAAGATCTCACAACTTCAAACATAATTTTTTCTTACCTTTATGCTTGAGTGATAGTCTAGCTCAGGGGTTGGCAAACTATGACCCATGGGCCACATCCAGTTGGCTTTTTGTAAATAAAGTTTTATTGGCATACAACAAAACCCATTTATTTATATATTTTCTATGACTGCTCTCAGGCACAAGAGGGGAGTTGTGACTGAGACTGCATGAACCACAAAGCTGAAGGTATTTACTACTAGTCCTTTACTGAAAATGTTTTCTGATCCCTGCTTTAGCTGGTTTTAACTCCTTGATCAACAAGGTGTTTGTAGGCATTGCTCCCTTATCTTCTAATGTTAAATGATGCTGTGGGGATGTCAGAGGTCAACTTCATTCCCATCCATCCTTCCTTTACCTACAAGATTAGGCCTTTTTGTCTGGATGCCCAAAGGATACTTTTCTTTGAAATCCAGTAACTTCTAGGTGTCAGTTTTTAAGATTTATTTTCTGGGAATATTATATTTGACTCTTTTTTGCTTATTTTTTTAATGCTATCTTGTTTCTATACAGAACTGAACATCTGTAATCCAAAAAGACCAATTATACACATTTTAATCTAACTTTGGCTTTTATGGTGCTGTCTTTTTTCAAATTTATTTTATTTTGCTCACTTTTTACCCCCATCCTCAGTATACCCTACGGTATTCACATATATCTATCTATTCCTTCCTACTTTGACTGCTGCATTCTGCTTGAAGATAGTTAAAAGTCATTAAATTCTTGGGGTATATGGCAATATGCTTGATCAAAAGTTTATCTGCTTGATAGCAACTTTTTTGCTAAATGATCTTCATTTGCCATTTTTTCTTTCTTTCCTTTTTTTTTTCTTGTAATATTTTTATGTTGTTTGTGTGCCGGTTCCTTTTTAATGACTTGTTACCTCTGAACAAGATTCAGTTCTTTCTGGACTAGCTACTTGCAGAAGGTTCATAGAGACAAAACAAGGTTGTATTTTTGAGTTATAAAGAATTCTTTCTAGTTCACAGTTGTGGTAGAAACTACTAACTGTATTCTCCAACATCCATTTCTTTCTTCTGTAATAATAGTAACCAGATTCTGTTCATTGTCATTGTGCCCAGCCAAAACTCTAAAGTTCCCATCTTTCTTTATAGCTGGCTATGGTCAGGCAGATAGACTAAGCTCTATTGATGCAAAGAAAGTGTTGAGTGTGGCTTCCGGATAAGCTCCTTAAAAGTGAGAGGAGAATAAGGCCTTCTTCCTTACTGCTGTAGCCTGAAATATAGATGTAATGACTGGTGCTCCAGAAGCCATCTTAAACCATGAGATACCTTGAAGACAGAATCCACATACAGAAGGAAGCAGAGCAGAAAGCTAGGAACTGGGTTCCCTTATGAGACCATGAAGATGTTGTACAAACACTATTTTTGAAATTCTTTAAATGAGAAAGAAATAGCCATCTGTCATATTAAAGTTGGGAGGTGGCGGTTTCTGTTATATAGCTGAGCATTATGTTAACTGATAACGGTAGTAAAACATCCCTCAGGTTTGCATGAATGAATACATGTGGCCATGCACAAGAGTAGCTTTTGCCTTTGTTTTTTTCACTGCTAGGAAAAGCTGATAGCTGGCGATTTACGTCTCCACTTTGCTTCATCTCACCCATATATTGCTTCCAGTTAAAAGGTCACATTTGTGTGGTTCTGCTTTCAGCCCATTTCCCTACTTCTCCAAGCTGACAAATGAGGACCAAAGAAGCTTCCATTGCAAGCCTGCATGTTCCATGTTTATTGTTTAAACAAGGAACTGCTGGCTTCTCTCCTCAGGGTCTCCCATTTCCTAGGAGAACAGTGCTCTAAGATTTTGCCTTAGCTTGCATTTCCAGGTGGGTCCTGGCCTTGTCTTCTCACTGGCCTCCCTGGCGGTTTTGCATTGAGAATCCCCTTCCTCATATATCTTAGTTCAGATGTCTAGCTGTTTCCTAGTTTTGTCAGAGGTGGAGCTTTGTTCCTATTATCCTGCTTCTTGCTGGAGGGCAACTTTGCAGAAAAAAAGCTACACAGATGTCTTTACTCCTCCATTTTAAAATCAGAAGTCTCCTTGCTTTTATTTTTAAAATAACATTTTTATAAATTAGAAAAGAATGTATGCTCCTTATGGAAATACTAGAAAATGCAGGAAAAAAAGAAAGAAGGAAAAATTACTAATTTCACCAGTCTAAACTTCTGTTACCATTTTAGAGAACATTCTTTCAAATTTTCTTTCAATCTTTCTATCTATAAGTATATTGATAAATAGAATATATGTGTGTATATATACGCACTTTTCACACACATGTTATTTTTTAACCTATTTATTTAGCTTTTGGGGAATATGACAGATTTTTATGCAATAGTCTACAATATTATTTTTAATTGCTCTTTGGCATTCCAATATATTAATATAAGTTTTATTAACCAGTCCCTTAGCTTTGGGCACTAATCTTTTCCACACATTGGCTATTATATAAAATGCTGCAACACTTTTTTTTTTTTTTTCAATAAAAAATGAGCTAAGTATTTTTTTTTTTTTTCACATTTCCTTAGTAAAATCTTTTTATGGTAAAACTTCAGCTCAGGTCAAATGGTCATTCATTATAAATTAGTAGTAGAGTGAGAGGTTCTTATTATTCAAGGTCCATGATGATGTATAACGGTAAATGTGAGCCTGCATGCGTGCTTAGTAGCATTGGACTCTAAGGGTCTGTAGCCTGCGAGGCTCCTCTGTCCATGAGACTTTTAAGGCAAGAATAGTGGAGTGGGTTGCCATTTTCTCCTCCAGGGGATATTCCCTACCCAGGGATCGAATCCACGTCTCCTGCATTGCAAGTGGATTCTTTACCCACGGAGCCAGGAGGGAAGCCCAGGGTTCAGCCATTACTCCAGCCCCACTAGAGTTGAGGCAATGCTCTTCGACACTGTGACAGGCTCAGGCTGACACTCTGTGTGTGCTCAGAGGCACGGAAGGCCGCAGACTGCCAAGGACTGCGATACCTGCCCTGCTGGGCATTCCTAATCTGTAAAGGCCTCCTCTGTCTACCATGGGGGTCCTTTTAAAAAGTCTTTAAAGGAATTTTAAATTTAAAGAAGAGTTGCAACCACATACAGAGTTCCCTCACCCTATATTTCTTAGGATAACCATCCTAGATAACATAATATAATGATCAAGAACAGAGTATTATCACAGCACTATACTGGCAGCTCAGCTGTCAGACCCTGTTTGAATGTCATGACTGAATGATTAAACAGTAACAACAACAATTTTTCCCACTAATGTCCTTATTTCGTACCAGGGATCCTGATGATGATCCTACCCTCTCTTTAGCTGTTACTTCTTTGTCTCTTCTAATCTGTAACAGTTCCTTGGTCTTTCCTTATCTTTTCTGACTTTGGTATTTTTGACAAGTACTGATCAGTGAGTGTGTAGGATGTCACTCAATTTGGATTTGTCTGCTATTTTTCCATGATTAGATTGAGGCTATGCATTTTTGGCAAGAATACTACAAAAATGCTTTTGTATCTTTTCTCAGTACATCCTATCAAGGGGTTCAATGATGTTGATGTGTCTTATTGCTGCCAATATTTTTACCTTGATTACTTGGTTAAGTTAGTGTCTGACCAGTTCTTTCACTGTCAAGTTATTACCTTTCCTTTTGTAATTAATAAGCATCTCAGGAGAGACACTTTCAGATTATGCAAATTCTATTCCTCCTCAAACTTTTGCCCAGTAATTTTGGCATCCATCAGTGTGTCTTGTCTGAAGCAATTTCTCTGATGTTTGTCTAATGGCGACTCTATTATTTCCCTCTTTCCTTCCACATTTATCAATTGGAGTTTATTGTGAAAGACAGTAATCTCATTCCCCCATTTATTTATTATGCCTGTATGGAGACATAGATATTTATTTTATTCTATGGATTAAAATCTAATAATAACATTATTGGGCTTCCCTGGTGGCTCAGCAGTAAAGAATCCTTCAGCAATGCAGGACATGTGAGTTTGATCCCTGGGTTGGGAAGATCCCCTGAAGAAGAGAGTGACTACCTGCTCCAGTATTCTAGCCTGGAGAATTCCATAGACAGAGGAGCCTGGTGGGCTACAATCTGTAGGGTCGCAAAGAGTTGGACATGACGGAAGTGAGCACACAATATATCATTATTAGATAACATCAAGGACTCAATGGACATGAGTTTGAACAAATTCCAGGAGAAAGTGAAGCACAGGGAAATTTGGCGGGCTGCAGTCCATAGGGTCACAAAGAGTCGGACACACTTAGCAACCAAACAACAACAATATCATTATTTATTGTTCAATTTATTCCAGCTTTAGCCATCGGGAGCTCCTTCAGGTTGCCTCCTGTTTCTTCCACATGTTCCCATCTTATTTCCAACAGTTTCTTACTAGCTGTCACCATAATAAGTTCCAGGATCATCTTGTGTTTATTCTGCCCCCAATTTGAAATCAACTGCTCTCCTAAGAGTTTGTGTTTTTAGAGATCAAGATTTGGGCAATGAGTGTGTTCATTATTCTTTGGTGTGTGTGCTCAGTACATCTGACTCTTTGTGACCCCCTGGACTATAGCTCGCCAGGCTCCTCTGTACTGGGCTATTATTGCTTCCAGGCCTTCTCAGCAGACAGAACTAGAAAATATATTATGAAACAACATAAATATATATATATATTTCTGTATTTATATGTTTATATATATAGTAAAGCCCATGAATCTATGCTGATACCTTTGATTACAGTCCAGACCACAGGGTTTGAACTAATATTTATTTGTCCTTATTTATAACTTCTTTTCCCAACAATAAGAAACACAGCTCTCATTACCTACAATTTATCTACCTATTTGTTAAATTCTAGTGTATGCAGAAAGTTGTTTCAGAATTTCTAACCCTTACCCCTGTGAAAAATGCTTTCACTAACTAGATTACAGCATCTATGCTATTGCCTTTGGGTTTTGAATCATCCACACAAAGCCTTTCCCTACACTGAGGTTAAACAGGAATTTACCTGTGGTTTCTTTAGTACTTGGATGATTTCATTATTTTACATTTAGAGACCTAATCCACTTGGAGTTTTTTAATATAAATGATATGAGATATGGTGTAATATGATTATGATGTGGAATAAACATCCACAAAATAATCATTTCATGGATTATTATGATTACTATTGTTCTGGGGGAGGAAGCCATGGTCAAGTTGAGAAAACTGAATCACATCAAGCATCTTCTCCAACCATAACACTATGAGATTAGAAATCAACTACAAGGCAAAAATCTGAGAAACAAACACATGGAGGCTAAACAATATGCTAATAAACAGCCAATGAATCCTGAATAAATCAAAGAGGAAATGGAAAAATACCTAGAGACAATTGAAAGCAAAAACACGGTGATACAAAACCTATAAGCAGTCCTAAGAGGGAAGTTTATAGTGATATAGTTTTACCTCAGGAAACAAGAAAAATCTCAAATGAACCACCGAACCTTATACCTAAAGCAACTATGGAGAACAGTTTGGAGGTTCCTTAAAAAACTAAAAATAGAGCTACCCATATGACCCAGCAATTCCACTCCTATGCATGTATCCAGATAAAGCCATAATTCAAAAAGACACACGCACCCAGTGTTCATTCCAGCACTGTTTACAATAGCCAAGATGTGGGAGCAACCTACATGTCCATCAACAGAGGAATGGATAAGGACGTGGTGTATATACACAGTAGACTCAGCCATAAAAAGAAAATGATGGCATCTGCAACAACACGGATAGACCTAGGGAGTGTCATACTGAGCGAAGTCAGACAGATAAAAACAAATATCGTGTGATATCACTCATATGTGGAATCTTAAAAAATATATTAATTAACAAGACAGAAGCAGACTCATAGACTTAGAGAACAAACTTATGGTTATTGAAGGGGAAAGGTGAGGGGTGATAAATTAGGAGTTTGTAACTAGCATACACAAACTATTATATATAAAAATAGATAACCAACAAGAACCTACTGTATGCACAGGGAAACCTGCTCAATACTCTGTAATAACTTAAATGGGAGAAGAAATTTGAAAGAGAATAGATATGTGTATATGTATATCTGAATCACTTTGCTGGACACCTGAAACTAAAACAAGATTGTAAATCAACTATAGTCCAATATAAAATAAAAAGTTTTTAAAAGTCTCCCTCACCATTTATGCTGCCCACTGATGGTGATGACTGTTCGTTTTGCTCACAGTACCTGGTACAGAATAAATTCTCAGTCTATGCTTGCTGAGTAAATACATGACTGCATGCAGGCTTGTCATTCTTCAGTCATTACCTTCTGGGAGCCACTGTGACTTTGATACTCAAGTCACCAGGAACACTTGCTCTGAGGTGCCATCTTATGCGGACCGATAGCTGGGACCCTGAGAGACACAGAAGTCATGGAAGTCACACTTGTGCTTTGTGTCACTGATGCCAGTTTCACTCCTGGATCCAGGGAGGTGTGGTGCAGGGAAAGAGGCAGGTTGGGAAGAATAGGGGAGGGGGGGTGGTGGTCTCTAACAGTTGTTCCCTTAGACTTGGCACCTCTCCTGTAAACCTCATCACACTTATTACCTATTGAATATCATCTTGTTCAATGTCTTATTTTCCTGTTATACAATAGGCTCCCTGGGAGTGAAGACTATATCTTCTTTACTTATTGCTATATCACAAACACTTAGGGTAGTATCTAGAACACACTAGATACTCAATAAATATTTATCAAATAAATAAATAGATGAATAAAATGTGGTCTAGAGTTTTTGTGCCCAGTAAAGTAGCATGTGAGGTATCAGGACACATAACATACAGTTTCCACCTGCAAGTAGCCTGCAACATAGGTGGATATTTAGGAACACACAGAACTCTAATATACAGCTCAAAGAGACTTCGCAGCAGGAAACAAGTGTAAACCTTTGCTCCCAGTGAGTTGCCTGTGCTCCTGTGCTTCAGTGACCAATAAAAATTGTTCTCTTCTACAAAAAAGAAATAATGCGGCAATATGGATCAACTTCAGAGAAGGCAATGGCACCCCACTCCAGTACTCTTGCCTGGAAAATCCCATGGATAGAGGAGCCTGGTAGGCTGCAGTCCATGGGGTCGCTAAGAGTCGGACACAACTGAGCGACTTCACTTTCACTTTTACTTTTCACTTTCATGCATTGGAGAAGGAAATGGCAACCCACTCCAGTGTTCTCGCCTGGAGAATCCCGGGGACGGGGAAGCCTGGTGGGCAGCTGTCTATGGGGTCGCACAGAGTCGGACACAACTGAAGCGACTTAGCAGCAGCATGGATCAACTTAGAGATTATCATGCAAAGTGAAATAAGTCAGAGAAAGAGAAATGTCTTATATCACTTGAATCTAAAAAATGATATAAATGAGCTTATTTACAAAACAGAAACTGACTCACAGACTTAGACAACAAATTTGTGGTTACCTAAGGGGAAAGGTCGGAGAAGGCAATGGCACCCCACTCCAGTGTTCTTGCCTGGAGAATCCCAGGGATGGAGGAGCTTGGTGGGCTGCTGTTTATGGGGTCGCACAGAGTTGGACATGACTGAAGCAGCTTAGCAGCAGCAAGGGGAAAGGTGGGGAGAGGGATAAATTACGAGTTTGGGGTTAACATGTACACACAGCTGCTGCTGCTGCTAAGTCACTTTAGTCATGTCTGACTCTGTATGACCCCATGGACGGCAGCCCACCAGGCTCCGCCGTCCCTGGGATTCTCCAGGCAAGAACACTGGAGTGGGCTGCCATTTCCTTCTCCAATGCATGAAAGTGAAAAGTGAAAGTGAAGTCGCTCAGTCGTGTCCGACTCTTAGCGACCCCATGGACTGCAGCCCACCAGGCTCCTCTATCCATGGGATTTTCCAGGCAAGAGTACTGGAGTGAGATGCCATTGCCTTCTCCGATGTACATACTACTATACATAAAATAGATAATCAACATGGACCTACTATATAGCACAGGGAACTTTACCCAATATTCTGTAATAACCTATCTGGGAAAAGAATTTGAAAAACAATGGATATATATATATATACAAATTGCTTTCTGTACACCTGAAACTAACATTATATAAATCAACTATACTCCAATGTAAAGTAAAAATTAAATTAAAAAATCTTCTAGTAGTGAAAGAACATAGGACTGAAATAAAGTCCAGGATATAGTGTCTTAACCTCTCCAGGATTCTGTTTCCTCATCTGTGGAATATAAGTGGCGTTGGACACTGGAGTAAAGACTAAAATAAACTTTTTCATAAAATTCTTAGAAAATGTAAATTGCAAGATGAATATACAAACGGAATAGGTAAGCAAGCATTTTCAGCCCAAAGGTGTTTCAAAAATATATCTTCACAAGGCTGCCCCCCAAATGGAACATATCTCATATAATTACACATTGAACTGTATGTGAACCTAAAACATATAAAAGGAATATTTCAAAAATTTTCATACAACACAAAATAAATCCCTGAGAAGTTAGAGAACAGTTTCTTGGCTAAAGAAAGGAGTAGTTGATATTAGTTGAACTGTAAATATTCAGCAATTTAATAATGATTACAGTTGAATACAAGAAAGACATGAGGAAGGGCATGGGCTGCTTTCAATCAGGGGAGTGTGTTGTGCTTGGAGCCATGAGAATTACGTGTGAGTGGTCAGAGTGCTGGAAAAAGATGGAACTGAAATAGGCTGTCAAGAATGCATGAATGATTAATATGTAAGTGCAGTGATGTGGATCAGAATATATTGCACATTTGATTGAGTGGAAAAAGCATGTGTGTGTGGGGGGTACCTAGTATGTATATGTATACGTGGGTCTGTTTTAATATCATGTATTAATAGACACTAGTCAGATCCATTAAGAGGCTGTCACCAAGACTCATCAATTTTTCTTACATTACATTTCTTGTATCCACGCTTCTTTTTCATTTCCTCTGCCTTTTCTGCAATTTAAACCCAACATTTCACATCTTGGCATGAATTTTGCAATAGTCTCCTAATTAATCAACATGTCAATCTTCACCAAATCAAAATGACCACAGCTAATGCCTGCAAGACAGTATTTCTAAAGCATCTCTTTAATTATGTCATCTCAACCCCATATTCTCCTTCTCCCTATTCCCACAAAAGTGAAAGTGAAGTTGCTCAGTCGTGCCCGACTCTTTGTGACCCCGTGGGCTGTAGCCTACCAGGCTCCTCTGTCCATGGGATTCTCCAGGCAAGAATACTGGAGTGGGTTGCCATTTCCTTCTCCAGGGTATTCCCACAAAATGGCCCAGAACAAGTGGGTTTCAAACTGTGTTCCAAGGAATATACTTAGTATGCTCCAGAACTAAAAGCTGTGTTTATTTTTACTTAGCCATTGTCTTTCCAGGATCTAGCACAATACCTGGGGCAGGATAAGTGTCCAATAATAATTACTAAAATAAATGAATAATGAAGTGACTCTTCAGTTGCCAGGAAATGGAATTAGGGAAGACCAAGGTACTGGATTCTGGGCCTCCTGCTTCCTCTCATATCAAAAGCTCCATCATTATCTACTAATTATGTTGATAGTCCCAAGTTAAATTTTGTTTGAAAGAGTCCTGTTGTTTCAAGCTTTTTGTTTTATTTTGAAAACCAATGAACTATGCATGTGTCTCTATTCCTGCCTTGGAAATAGTTTCATCTGTACCATTTTCCTAGATTTCACATATATGCGTTAATATAGATTTGTTTTTTTCTTAACTTCACTCTGTATGACATACTCTAGATCCATTCATGCCTACAAGTAGCCCTATTTTGTTCCTGTTAGGGACTGAGTAATATTCCATTGTGTATATATGTACTACATCTTCTTTATCCATTCATCTGTCACTGGAAGGTAGGATAAATAGAGAGATTGGGATTGACTTATGTACATGACTATGTGTAAAATAGATAGCTAGTGAGAAGCTGATATAAAACACAGGATATTCAGCTCAGTGGTTTGTGATGACCTACAGGGATGGGACTCGGGGTGGGGTAAGAGGGAGGTCCAAGGTGGGGGGATACATGTATACATATGGCTGATTCACTTCGATGTACAGCAGAGACTAACAACATTGTAAAGCAATTACATTCCAATTTAAAAAAGGAAAATCAATGAACTAGGTAAAAACGTCTTATCTCTTATATTCAAAACCTCGAGTAAACCTTCTAAAATTAAATGAAGAGGACAGCATCAATTTTTTGCTCAGCAACCCTCCCCTAAACCCCATGGCTCTACAGCTGCCATATTTGTTCCTATATGATTGCTAGAGTTGCTTTGTTTGGAGTTGGGCACCTGACCCCAGCTAGGCTCTTCATTATCCTTTCCTGGGGTTTAAAACATTTTTTAAAAAACAAACAATCATTCCTTTTCTGTGGGTGAAAACTGTGGAAGAGATAGAAGCAAAGACACAGAGAGAAAGGCAGATGAGAGACAAAAAGCATCCTGATGGCCTTTGAGCCCCTGGTTCTATATATTCTTTGGACATCAAAAGTTGGGTTCTATGGAAGCAGACCCTGAGATGGAGCTGGGGTGGAGAACATTGAGTAGGAAGCAGTACTTATAGAAAGGAGGGGAGGAAGCATGATTGCGTAGAGGGCCAAACTGAACTGCAAGGCAGCTCTAGGAAAGCTCTGGCTGACCCCAGAGAGCTCTGTAGCGTATGTCGTCCCTTGGAATTGTCCTGCATTGGCTGAGATGGCCTGGGCTTTATACTCCCACAGTGACTGGTCACTGGACGTGGGCTGCCCAGGGAAGAGCATGTTCTTGGGAAAGGCAGCTCTGTGTAGCTGAGAAGAAGCTGACAGCTGAAAGCTCCCTACGGACCACATTGCCAGCATCTGGAACAACACATCCTTCCTTGAAAGGAGTCTGGGCCATACATCTTGGGTCCACCAGAGGCACACCTTCAGTCTACCTTCCTTCTGCTTGATATTCAACTCTTCCTTTTGATTATGGGACACACTCCATTATGCTGTCAACACATTTCTATTTTTGCCAAATCAAGGTCAAGGTAGATTTTTACCACTTGCCACCAAGAAAGCCCTGACTAATATCCTCTCTAGACCTTTGGCCTTGAAATGCCTGCATTTTTCTTCTCTACCTACTCACCATGCAACAAGTTTCCTGAGCATCCACTATGTACCAGGCAGGAATCTAACTCCCCTTTTCCAAAAGCGTAAGCTGCTGCCCCCCAGCCTTTAGGCAGACTCTCCCTACTGATGGACCCTTAGTGGCCCTCCTTTGAATGCCAATTGTGTGTGTGTTGCCTCAACCATTCACTCTGCACCACTTTGCCTCTTCCTGGACCCAATTTTCTTTAGGGGAACGGCTTTTGTGACACTGTGCTATGAAACGAAGGGCCTCGTTGAGCAATGGGATGAGACAGATGCCCAGGGAATTTGTCTTAACCTCGGCTCATTACATTTCTGTCTTCTTTCTTTGAGATTCTCAGGGGAAATTTCTTTTCTATCTCAGTCTCCACAGCATGTGCAATTCTGAATAACTGCTTGGTGTTGATCTCACCACCCTGTGAACTGTGTAACTGGCTAACTTGCTCTTTTCACAGTAGTTGCTAGAGAGCTGGAGGCAAATCCGTGAGGCCCTCCTAGCCAACCAGTAACATTTGATGATCATGTGACTAAATGTTGCCTCCAGGTAACTGAGGCTGAGGACACATTTTATTTGTTCAGTTAGGGTTTCTTAAAAATAGAAACTGAATGTGTTCAGGCCAGGCCTATAGTCTCTTGTGCTTACGTGCTTAGTCGCTCAGTCGTGTCTGACTCTTTGTGACCCTGTGAACAGTAGCCCACCACGCTCCTCTGCTCATGGACATCTCCAGGCAAGAATACCAGAGTGGGTTGCCATTTTCTTCTCCAAGATACAGTCTCTTGGTTGCCACAAACATACCCATTCGCTGATGTAAATACCACTTGTCATTTGAAATGTGTATGCTACCAATTTGCTCCCTAAAAGTATTTGATTTTATAATTCTTCAACTGTTCAGTTCAGTTGCTCAGTCGTGTCCAACTCTTTGCGACCCCATGAATCGCAGCATGCCAGGCCTCCCTGTCCATCACCATCTCCCGGAGTTCACTCAGACTCATGTCCATCGAGTTGGTGATGCCATCCAGCCATCTCATCCTCTGTCGTCCCCTTCTCCTCCTGCCCCCAATCCCTCCCAGCAACAGAGTCTTTTCCAATGAGTCAACTCTTCGCATGAGGTGTCCAAAGTACTGGAGCTTCAGCTTTAGCATCATTCCTTCCAAAGAAATCCCAGGGTTGATCTACTTCAGAATGGACTGGTTGGATCTCCTTGCAGTCCAAGGGACTCTCAAGAGTCTTCTCCAACACCACAGTTCAAAAGCATCAATTCTTCGGCACTTAGCCTTCTTCACAGTCCAACTCTCACATCCATACACGACCACAGGAAAAACCATAGCCTTGACAAGACGGACCTTAGTCGGCAAAGTAATGGCTCTGCTTTTGAATATACTGTCTAGGTTGGTCATAACTTTTCTTCCAAGGAGTAAGCGTCTCTTAATTTCATGGCTGCAGTGACCATCTGCAGTGATTTCGGAGCCCCAAAAAATAAAGTCTGACATTATTTCTACTGTTTCCCCATCTATGTCCCATGAAGTGATGGGACCGGATGCCATGATCTTCGTTTTCTGAATGTTGAGCTTTAAGCCAACTTTTTTGCTCTCCTCTTTCACTTTCAACTGTGGTATGCCTTAAAAAAAATTAATGGTATGTTTAATTTGTGTGTGCACACATGATCAGTTGTGTTCAACTCTTTTGACCCCATGGACTGTAGCCTGCCAGGCTCCTCTGTCCATGGAATTTTCCAGGCAAGAATGCTGGAGTGGGTTGCCATTTCCTATTCCAAGGGATCTTCCCCACCCAGGGATTGAACCTGTGTCTCTTGCATCTACTGTATTGGCAGGTGGCTTCTTTACCACTGCGTCACCTGGGAAGACCATAACCTATACACATTATCCCATATACTTGAAATCATTTCTATATTATTTACAATACCTAATACAATGTCAATACTATGTAAATAGTTATAAATACAATGTAAATAGTTATCAGCTCTAGGCAAATTCATGTTTTGCTTTTTGGAACTTTCTCGGTCCCTCCACCCATATTTACCATAGATGGTTCATTGAATCCACAGTTGGTTGAATCTGAAGACGTGAACACCAGATAGGAGGGCTAACTGTACTAAAACAGGCACCTTTGGAGGAAGCGCACAAACTGAGGAATTGCTTTCTCTTCTCCCCTCCTTCTTCTTCCAGCCTTGCTGCTGATCTTGGCAGGGGGAATGGGGGCGGGCAAGCACTGTGGTATCAGAGGAGTCTAAGCTTATGGCTGCTTTAACGTTCAGACATTTCCCAATATTCAAATTCACTGAGAAATGCTTTTAAACTTATAAAAAAAAATAGAGATCCAATTCCACGCTTGGAGTGAAAACCTTTAAACACCAACCTAAAAAAAGAAGCTTTGCAAAGAACCTATATAGAGAGCCAGGTTGTCCCAGGAGGTGAGGTTAGACGAGGCTGATGTCTTCTCCACGTATAATTAAAGTGTGTTAAAAGTCTTTCCAACTTCTGTTGCAGCAGGCCTGGGGAATTCTCCCACGTGCAGCCACACTTTTGATTGAGGGTGTTAACTCCAAAAAGCTCTTGTGAAACGATTGCCAGGGTGGAGTGAGGCTGGGCTAGAGCCACACTGCAACACAGCTTCCCCTAGAAGCCATTAGATTCTGGAGAAGTTGGAAGCAAGTTCAGAGCCATGTAATCCAACTTGTAGAGGCCAAGGGGACCTCTCACTGCCCAGTGGCTTCCATCCTCTGTAGGAGCTGATGCCAGGATGGGAGTCAGCCCTGTGATTAGAAGAGTCTATTTTATTGAGAATGAAGCATCACTCTCTGTGATGATTGCCTTTGCATTGTGATTTGCCTTAACATACTGTGAATGAAAAATATTGCCTGCCATATTAGTAAACAAAGGATGCTGTGGCCATCAAGCCATCATGTTACAGCCATGTCAATGGTGAGCCCTGAAGGAACACAGGATAGAAACAGGATGCCCACCATCAAGCCATCAGCAACTGCAGCCACCCCTGTCCCTCAACAATGCACCCTGAGAAGACTCAGGATGAGAAAGCACAGGATACTGGCTCTAGATAGCTGACGTGCACATCAAAGAAATGATTTCAGTGAGCCCAGACTCTTGCATCTTCTCATACATAGCAAAGTGCTAAACTCTGTAACTTCTTTAATTAGCAATCATTTTTCAATGTTCTGACTACCTGGTCTTTGTTGCAAAAACTCATATAATATTCTGGGCTCCTCCCTTCGCTACTTCGGAGCAGCTTCTCAGAGCTATCTAAGAGGCTGTGTCCCAGGCTTAAGTCCTCAGTTTTGTCCCTCAAATAAAACCTAATTCTCAAGTTTCAGATTGTGCATTTTTTTTCAGTCACAATACATATCTAATCCTAAATATATGCACTCAGCTGATCCTCACTTGGCTAGGATTTAAAAGGACCTGAAAATGGGATGGGGTGGTTTTCATGACACAGGAGGGGTTCAGGCTATTGGAGGATGCAGGTCTAAACGAGACTGGGCAGAGGTCTGTAACCTGCAGGAGTGGTGGGGGCAGCAGCTCTGCAGTGGGTCAGGCAGCCAGCATGCAGCAGGAGAGACCTGAGTGATACCCGGAAACAGGCTGAAAAAAGGTCCAGTGGACTGACCTTGCTTCCCCTGGGATCTCCCCCAGTCTGCTGCCTCAGGCATCAGAATTTACCGATTGCTGGGCTAGATGTTCAGTCAGTTCAGTTCAGTTGCTCAGTCATGTCCGATTCTTTGCGACCCCATGAACTGAAGCACGCCAGGCCTCCCTGTCCATCACCAACTCCAGGACTTTACTCAAACTCATGTCCATTGAGTTGGTGATGCCATCCAACCATCTCATCCTCTGTCATCCCCTTCTCCTCCCGCCTTCAATCTTTCCCAGCATCAGGGTCTTTTCAAATGAGTGAGCTCTTCGCATCAGGTAGCCAAAGTATTGGAGTTTCAGCTTCAACATCAGTCCTTCCAATGAATATTCAGGGCTGATCTCCTTCAGAATGGACTGGTTGGATCTCCTTGTAGTTCAAGGGATTCTCAAGAGTCTTTTCCAACACCACAGTTCAAAAGCATCAATTCTTTGGCACTCAGCTTTCTTTATAGTCCAACTCTCACATCCACACATGACCACAGGAAAAACCATAACCTTGACTAGACGGACCTTTGTTGGCAATGTCTCTGCTTTTTAATATGCTGTCTAGGTTGGTCATAACATATCTTCCAAGGAGCAAGCGTCTTTTTATTTCATGGCTGCAGTCCCGATCTGCAGTGATTTTGGAGCCCCCCAAAATAAAGTCAGCTACTGTTTCCACTGTTTCTCCATCTATTTGCCATGAAGTGATGGGACTGGATGCCATGATCTTCATTTTCTGAAAGTTGAGCTTTAAGCCAACTTTTTCACTCTCCTCTTTCACTTTCATCAAGAGGCTCTTTAGTTCTTTTTCACTTTCTGCCATAAGGGTGGTGTCATCTGCATATTAGGAAACCTTAGTCTGACCCTGGCTTATCTTTACTAGTTCAGTTACCTTGGGAAGATCATTTAAGCTCATCATACATCAGTTTCTCATCTGTAAAACTGGGTTAATAATGCCTAAACTTTCTACTTTGTAGGCCTCTCTCAAGGATCAGATGGGATAATGCACATAAATTTTAGTAATGATGAAGGGCTTTAAAGCACATATATGGGGTAATATTTGAGTTAAAGCTCGACATTCAGAAAACTAAGATCATGGCATCCAGTCCCATCATTTCATGGCAAATAGATAGGGAAACAGTGGAAATAGTAGCTGACTTTATTTTTCTGAGCTCCAAAATCACTGCAGATGGTGATTGCAGCCATGAAATTAAAAGACACTCACTCCTTGGAAGAAAAGTTATGACCAACCTAGACAGCATGTTAAAAAGCAGAGACATTACTTTGCCAACAAAGGTCCATCTAGTTAAGCCTATGGTTTTTCCAGTGGTCATGTATGGATGTGAGAGTTGGACTGTAAAGAAAGCTGAGTGCCAAAGAATTGATGCTTTTGAACTGTGGTGTTGGAAAAGACTCTTGAGAGTCCCTTGGACTGCAAGGAGATCCAACCAGTCCATCTTAAAGGAGATCAGTCCCGGGTGTTCATTGGAAGAACTGATGTTGAAGCTGAAACTCCAATACTTTGGCCACCTGATGCGAAGAGCTGACTCATATGAAAAGACCCTGATGCTGGGAAAGATTGAGGACAGGAGGAGAAGGGGGCAACAGAGGATGAGATGGTTGGATGGCATCACAGACTCAAAGGACATGGGTTTGGTTGGACTCCAGGAGTTGGTGATGGACAGGGAGGCCTGGTATGCTGTGGTTCATGGAGTCACAAAGAGTTGGACACGACTGAGTGACTGAACTGATGGGGTAATATAACCCGTCTCTGCTTCAATTTTACGTTCCCGTCTTTAGTTTTCTTTTTATTATGTCAAAACTTATTTACAGTCTTCTGTATAATGTTAAGTCACACATTTTAAGGTGCATCCTATTCTTTTTGAAATATGATATACAGTAAACATCCTCAAAATTTTTATTTAATGGAAAGTTATGATTACTGTTGTCTTGAGGAAACATACTAAGGGAATTATACATGGACTATATTATATAGGAAATAAATTATGCATGGATTACATTATATATATTATATAGAGACTATATTAGAGAAAATATATTAGGGAATATGTTATACAGTCTACTATGCTATATTATATTCTTGATCTAGGCTTTTCTGTAAACACTCTAAAAGTCCTATTTTCTGTACTAAATGGGAAACTCCTTTACCTTGAAACATGTCCCTCACCCAGTTCTGTAAAAAGGAAAGCTCACCGGGAGTTGCTGCTGAGTCCTGGTCCCCAGAAGGAGCATTCTAACCTATCTCAGCTCCAGGAGAATCATTTGCCTCGCCTCTGAGGTGAGGTCTGTCCGTGAGTGGGTGCAGCCCAGTGCGTGGCTTCCTTTTATTCTCTCTGTTTTATAATTGCTACCTGTAGAGTCCTTGGCAAACCTGATTGGCCTTCTCAGTTCCTACCCACACCTGTGTGAGGTGAGGCAGGCCTGTTCTTCTGGGGCGGGTGGTTAAACCAGGCCCTGGGAGACTTTGTGTTGGGAGACACAGGCTAGAGGCAAACAGACCTGACTGAAGGCAGTTCCACCAAGTATCCAGGGCTACACTACTTGTTTGGTCTTGGGCAGTTTAAACTCTCTGAGTCTCAATTTTCTCGTCTATAAAGTGGGGAAAACAATAGCAGCTACAAAACCAAGTTTTACTATCAATAAAGGTATTAAGCTGTGGCACCCTTACCCATTTATTGTCATTAATAACCTATTCCCCACCATACCCTCTCATGTGAAAATCTGCAACCCAAGCATGGCTCAAAAGAAAATATTTTGTGTTATGGGGAAAGAGGAATTCAGATGAAAATTTTCCGTCTAATATTTGGAGTCTGTTTTCTGAATCTAGAAATTAAATATTCTTATGACCTTCATAGGTAAATGAAAACACAGTTATGTCATTTTAAACCAAAAAGGTGGCTATGACCTCTTGATGTATGATTTTTAAAAGCTGTGAGGACTGAGCCAGTTAGCTGTCATTCTAATCAGGATTCAAGCCTAGCTGGGGAATTTGATTCACATGCAGGCTCTGAACCCAACAGTTGGTAAGCTGAGCTTCGACAAAAACTTTATTAAAGAAAACCACTCCTCCTCCACCCTTTACTCACATGGGGATTGCACCTAGCACTTGGTTCTTGCCCTTTTTATGCACACATCATGACATTTATAATTTCACTCAGCACAGCTGGATGACGGTGATCCTCTCTCAATTTACAAAGACCTACTTTACAAGAAATATAAGAAAAAGGCCAGAATAATATTTAAGGACTACTACCAAATGCATCGGAGAAGGCAATGGGACCCCTCTCCAGTACTCTTGCCTGGAAAATCCCATGGACGGAGGAGCCTGGTAGGCTGCAGTCCATGGGGTCGTACAGAGTCGGACACGACTGAGCGACTTAGCAGCAGCAGCAGCAGCACCACATGCATTCACTTAGAACTGTCACTCTCCTTGCTACCCTGGTTCCTGGAATTGCACCTGAGATCCATACCTTTAGGTTCACTAGTTCCTGCAAAGACTTTGAGGCAAGTGCAAACATCATACTCTGTTCGCAATACATGGGAACACTTGCATGCGTGTCTGTATGGCCCGCCCGGTCCAAGGCCCTCCATGAACTTTGCCCCACTTCCCCCTCCCACCTCTTCCTGTTTCACTCTGCCCCAGATCGTGCTGCTCCAGCCAGCCAGGCCTTCCTGTTCAAGGGAAGTAAAGCTTGTCTTGCCTCAGGATATTTACACTTGCAATCCTTTCTTTTTTTAAAAAAATCAACTTTTACAGGAGTACAGTCAGTTTACAACATCGTGCTAGTTTCTACTGTACAGCAAAATGAATCAGTCATGCATATACATATTTGTCCTTCTTATTTAGTCGCTAAGTCCTGTCTGACTCTTTTGTGACCTCATGCACTGTAGGCCACAAGGCTCCTCTGTCCTTGGGAATTTTCAGGCAATACTGGGGTGGGTTGCCATTTCCTTCTCCAGGAGATTGTCCTGACCCACGGATCAAACCTGCCTCTTTTGCATTGCAGGCAGATTCTTCACCACTGAGCCACCAGGGATGCCCACATCTACACATATCCCCTCCCTTTCAGACTTCCTTCCCATTTAGGTCACCACAGTGCATTAAGTAGAGTTCCCTGTACTATTCAGTATGTTTTAAATATTCTCTGCTGACTGACTCCTCGATAACAAATGGCACCTTCTTAGCAAGATATTTCTGGAGGAAGAAATGGCAACCCACTCCAGTATTCTTGACTGGAGAATCCCATGGACAGAGGAGCCTGGCAGGCTACAGTCCGTAGGGTCACAAAGAGTCAGACACAATTGAGCAACCTAGCAGCAGCAGCAAAACATTTCCTTATCGTCACTCTCAAGTGGCACACCTTCGGTTTTTCTGTAACACCTCTGTTCTTATTACTTTCATAGCACTTATCACCGTGTCTCAACAATTTTAATTTCTGGAGGTGACTGAGTGATTTTAAAGATACTACACTGAGTGATTTTTAAGATATTACAACACCATAAGATAAGGTACCAGGGACTTCCAGCTACCAGGTGAAAACTTCACCTTCAAATGCAGGGAGTAAGCTAAGATCCCACGTGCCTTGTGGCCAAAAAACCAAATCATAAAACAGAAGCGTGCGTGTGTGCTCGGTCACGTCCAACTCTTTGTGATCCCCAGGACTATCTGTAGCCCACCAGGCTGCTCTTCCCTGGAATTTTCCAGGCAAGAATACTAGAGTGGGTTGCCATTTCAGGAAAAAATTTCCTGCCACTCCAGAAAAAAAAAGGGGAAGTAATATTGTAACAAATTCAATAAAGACTTTAAAATGGTTCGCATCAAAAAGAAAAAAAAGGTACCAATTTCCAATTATAAAATAAATAGTCTTGGGGATATCATGTAGAGCATGGTGACTATATTTAATTATACTGCAATAGATATAACAGAGGAACTAAAAAGCCTCTTGATGAAAGTGACAGTGGAGAGTGAAAAAGTTGGCTTAAAGCTCAACATTCAGAAAATGAAGATCATGGCATCTGGTCCCATCACTTCATGGCAAATAGATGGGGAAACAGTGGAAACAGTGTCAGACTTTATTTTTGGGGGCTCCAAAATCACTGCAGATGGTGATTGCAGTCATGAAATTAAAAGATGCTTGCTCCTTGGAAGGAAAGTTATGACCAACCTAGATAGCATATTCAAAAGCAGAGACATTACTTTGCCGACTAAGGTCCGTCTAGTCAAGGCTATGGCTTTTCCTGTGGTCATGTATGGATGTGAGTGTTGGACTGTGAAGAAGGCTGAGCGCCGAAGAATTGATGCGTTTGAACTGTGGTGTTGGAGAAGACTCCTGAGAGTCCCTTGGACTGCAAGGAGATCCAACCAGTCCATTCTGAAGGAGATCAGTCCTTGGATTTCTTTGGAAGGAATGATGCTAAAGCTGAAGCTCCAGGACTTTGGCCACCTCATGCGAAGAGTTGACTCATTGGAAAAGACTCTGCTGCTGGGAGGGATTGGGGGCAGGAGGAGAAGGGGACGACCCAGGATGAGATGGCTGGATGGCATCACGGACTCGATGGACGTGAGTCTGAGTGAACTCCGGGAGTTAGTGATGGACAGGGAGGCCTGGCGTGCTGCAATTCATGGGGTCACAAAGAGTTGGACACGACTGAGCGACTGAACTGAACTGAACTGAATAGATACTTGAAGCTGCTGAGAGTAGATCTTAAATATTTTCATCCCAAGAAAAAAATTTTGTAACTACTTATGATGACAAATGGTAACTAGATTTATTACGGTGATCATTTCACAATATATACAAATAACAAATCATTATGTAGTACTCTTGAAACTAATAAGATTGTATAAGTCAATTATACCTAAATAAAAATTAATCAATTTTAAAAGAAAAAAAATCATAAGGTACAGGAAACAAAAAAAATCATTAATATGCACATCTTGAAATAATCTCATCTATTGATGCATTATTTTGCCTATTCCAATAGAAGGTAAGCCCCATGGAGGTGGAAACATCATTCTTATTTTTCTTTATTATATTGCTAGTGTTTAGGACAATACCTGGTATATAGATAGTAGGTGTTCAATTAATATTTGTTGTATTAATGAACACTTATGAGCTTCCAAAGTCAGAAACTGTGTGGTCTGCACATTTGTATCTTTCTTGTTGTTCAGTTGCTAAATCATGTCAGACTCTTCACAACCCCGTGAACTGCAGCATGCCAGGCTTCCCTGTTCTTCACTATCTCCCAGAGTTTGCTCAGATTCATATCCATTGAGTTGGTGATACTATCTAACCACCTCATCCTCTGCTGCCCTCTTTTCCTTTTGCCTTCATTCTTTCCCTGAATCAGGGTCTTTTCCAATGAGTCAACTGTTTGCTTAAGGTGGCTGAAGTATTGGAGCTTTAGCTTCAGCATCAATCCTACCAATGAGTATTCAGGGTTGATATCCTTTAAGGATTGGCTGGCTTGATCTCCTTGCAGTCCTAGAGACTCTCAAGAGTCTTCTCCAGCACCACAATTCAAAAGCATCCATTCCTTGGCATTCCACCTTCTTTATGGTCCAACTTTCACATCTGTACACGACTACTGGAAAAATCATAGTTTTGACTATACAGACCTTTGTCAGCAAAGTGATGTCTCTGCTTTTTAATATGCTATCTAGGTTTGCCATAGCTTTCCTTCCAAGGAGCAAGCATCTTTTAATTTCATGGTTCACAGTCACCATTAGCAGTGATTTTGGAGCCCAAGAAAATAAAATCTGTCACTGTTTCCACAAAAAATAAATAAATAAAAATAAAATACAAATAAAACTTGTGTCTCCTTATCCCTCTCCATTCTTACACTTCCCCTAGCACAGCACAAAATACATAGTAACTATTGTAAGTAAAAAGGGTGGCTGAATTCAACTGAACTAAGGATGTTAGTAGAGCATTTTAATTCGTGTAGTTTCAAATAGTTATAAAAAATTTATCTATTTGTGGCAGATGAAGTAGATGGAATGGCACAGAAAATCATGAATTTTGGCAGATGTGGTATTTGGAAGAAATAAGATAAAACAGATTTAAGACATATGCCCTCTTTAGTCTGGGATTAGCAATAGCATCTTCACATCCAGGGCCTTTCCTGAATAGCTCAGTTGGTAAAGAATCCTCTGCAATGCAGGAGACCCTGGTTCCATTCCTGGGTTGGGAAGATCCACTGGAGAAGGGATAGGCTACCCACTCCAGTATTCTTGGTCTTCTTCTGTGGCTCAGCTGGTAAAGAATCTGCCTGCAGGGCAGGAGACCTGGATTTGATTCCTGGGTTGGGAAGATCCCCTGGAGAAGGGAAAGGCTACCTACTCCAGTGTTCTGGCCTGGAGAATTCCATGGACTGTATAGTCGATGGGGTTGCAAGGAGTCAGACACGACTGAGCAACTTTCACTTTCACTTCAAATGCAATGCACCACAGGTTACAAAGACCCCCTCATCTCTGCACTCAGGAGCTATTTAAACTAATCTCTTAAAATACAAATACAATAAACCAGACCTTAAAAACATTTATCTCTAGACAGCAGGATTATGAGTATCTTTGCAGTTTTCTGCATTTTCCATATTTTCTACAGTAAACATGCATGATTTTTAAAAAGAGAATAAAAAATCATTCACAAAGAAATTAACATTTCAGTTACATTTTATTCTGGTGTCTACCCTAGAACACACCAACAGATTAGTAAAACTAACAAAAGAGCCTAAATTCTGCAGTGTTTTTTCTAGATCCTTCTTTATTTATTAATGTCTCAGAATAAATGTGAATTCTTAAATTATCCTTCATGAAATCTATTCAGAGTTTCCATTAACTCCAGCTAACAAGAGCAGAGCACGTTACCATGTCATGCAAGAACAGAAAATAGCCTGGTAAATTCTCCAGGTCCCCCTACCAATGTCAGCCCTGCCAAGTTCCTTACTGACGTCCTCGAAACTGACATTACCCTTTCATTGATGTCACTGAATCAGGAAGCTGAAAAGCTGTTGCAAAAATGACTGTTTCTATTGCAAAGGTTTAAAACTTTAGAGATTGAAAGGTTAAAGTTAAAAATATGTATTTTAATTTGAACAACAGATGGCCTTGGAGTGACTACAAGGCTGAATTAACTCTCGAGGCTCTATGGCTGTTTGTGGAAGGAAAAAAAAAAAAGACAACCAAAAGCCTTAAAAAGCCCACACTGGAACACACAGCTCAAGTGCTGGTGACATCAGCAGAATCCCTCTGTTGAATTAGAGTACCGAATTTGGCTGCAGAGCCATCTGTTAGCCTCCAGATAGAATAATCTTCTATGAAATTATACTGCATCATTTCACTAAATGAACCTTTCCAATTTTTAGGACCTCAGCCTCATAGCTTGCTTATCTCCTGAAGTTGTCATGGCTCCCTGAGCCCCTGAGATACACAGGGTTCCTACTTGCTAGAGTCTACCATGGACTGTCCTTTGAAAAGGTAGCTCCAGTTCTATGGAAACAGAGTGAGATTGGGAATTTCATAAAGTGTGCTCATCACTCAGTCATGTCCAGTGCTTTGCGACCCCCATGTACTAGAAACCGCCAGGCTTCTCTGTTCGTGGAGTTTTCCAGGCAAGAATACTGGAGTGGGTTACTGTTCCCTCATCCAGGGGATCTTCCTGATCCAGGGATCGAACCCATGTCTCCTGTGTCTCCTGCACTGCAGGCAGATTCTTTACCCACTGAGCCACTGGGGAAGCCTGTGCAGTTACTTGCAGGAGGTTTATTAGGAGTAAGGCAGGGTGGGGCAGAGGGGAAAACTAACCTACAAGGTGGTTCGTCCTCAGGCTTCCACCATCCTATGAGGAGCTCTGCTGCCAGGAAGCCCCCTCAGACTGTCCCAAATGGAGCCAAGGAAGCTGGCCAATATAACCTCATATCAGTGGTCATCGGACACAGGCGGCTCCCTGAAAGAGAGCATCACCTTGGATGAGAAAGTTCCTTGTGACTGAGACATTTTCCATCCAGAGAGTTAGTCAGTATAACCAACAACTGAGAGATGAACACCTTGACCCCATAGGGGATCTGAATAAAGCACTCCGGTCTTTATTCCATGCCCACCCACCCAGACCCTTCAGTGACTATGGCATCCATATCCTTGCAAGTCAGCTCTTTTCCTCCCTCTCAGCCTTGGCCAAACTTCTTTCCAGTGTCTGAATCGCTTAGGGACAAAACTCAGTTATCTCAAATATTAAGGTACGGGTTCAATTATTTATTCCTTGAACACTACCAATCATATGCTGAGAATAAGTCCCCTCTGCTTGTCAGGGAATAAGAAGGGGTGTTAAGAAGTGTTATAGGAAGAAGGAATACTATGTGTGCAGGCTTGTAGGCAAGAAAGAGCATGGATGAGTTCAGAGAACTGAAAATGGATCAGAACCCAAGAAGAAACATGCTGGGAGCAGAGCAGAAGGAGCTTGTGAAGGGCGCTGTCTCCCACACAACAGAGCTTGAGATCTGCCTTGACATCATTCCATCATCCTACCATCGCTTTGGCAAAACACTTTGGTGTCATTGTTGATTCATCTCTTGCTCTCACACCACACATATAGTCAGTCATGAAATCCTATGAGTTCCAAAAAAAAGGCCACAGTATTTATTTACTTACTTATTTACTTCTGGTTTTTTCCAGTTCCTTCTCACCACACCCATTCCCCCCATTCTGGTCTACGCCTCATCATTTCTTGCCCGGCTGATTGAAATAGTTTCTAATTGGTCTCTCTGCTTTTGCCCCTTGCCCCTTGGTAATCTATTCCCAAGAAGCAACCAGACAGATCTTGCAAATATATTGATTCAGATTTTCTAATGCAGAGTAAAAGCCAAAGTTCTTAGTATAGCCTACAAGCTCTGACCCTAATTTGTCTCCTCCGCCCCATTCCCCCTCTATTGTATCCCCCTCCTCTTGCTCTGCTCCTGGTCTTGTTGGTCTTTAACAAGCCAGAAATGCTCCTCCTTGGAGGCATTTCCTTTTCCTTCTTCTGAGCATGATGCTACCCATGTGTGGAAAAAGCAGGCTCCCTTATGCCTTTCAAGTCTTCACTGAAAAGTCACTCTCCAGGTAATCTTTCCGTGGACATCCTATCTAAAGTTTTAGTCTTCAACCTCAATATTTCACAGCCTCTTTTCTTGTTTGACTTGTAATCAGCACTCCATTTATTGCCTATCTCCCACCCCCAACCCCCACCCAATGAGAGTGTGAGCTTTCTAAAAGCAAGACTTTTGTGTATTTTGCTCACTGTCGCATTCCTGGCACCAACATCAGTGTCTGGCAGGTGGTAGATGCCTCAATAATTTCTGGAGAAATGAATAGGGAGGCTTTAAAGATTTTTCAAGGTAGCCAGATAGCAGGTAAAGCTTACTAAGCAGTAAATCTTTTTATTTTAAAATTTGAGCATACATAGTGGATGGATTTCTAAAAGACATTACACTATGATCTGGGCTTCCCAGGTGGTGCGAGTGGTAAAGAACCTGCCTGTCAATGCAGGAGATATAAGAGATGTGGGTCCAACCCCTGGGTCTGGAAGATTTCCTTGAGGAGGACACAGCAACCCCCTCCAGTGTTCTTGCCTGGAGAATCCCATGGACAGAAGAGCCTGACAGGCTGCAGTCCACAGGCTCACAAAGAGTCGGACACGACTGAAGCGACTGAGCACACGCACTGTTATTTGCATTGTTGAATAAACATAATTAGTTCTGTGTGCTAAGATGGGATGCTTTCTGAAGCTCTTGGGGCATTTGCCTTTAATGTTGCATGGCCTTTGCTTATCATGTCTTTATTGGCTGCACCGGGTCTTCCTTCCTGCACGCGGGCTTTCTCTAGTTGTGGCAAGTGGGAGCTAACCTTCAGTTGCAGTGCAAGGGCTTCTCACTGTGGTGGCTTCTCTTGTTGCAGAGCACAGACTCTAGGGTGTGAGCACTTCAGTAGTTGTGGCACATGGGTTCAGTAATTGCAGCTCAGGGGCTCCAGAGTGCAGGCTCAGTAGTTGCGGCCCTCGGGCATAGTTGCTTCTCAGGGTGTTGGGTCTTCCTGCATCAGGGATCGTACTGGTGTCCTCTGCATTGCAAAGGTGGATTCTGAACCACCGGACCACCAGGGAAGCCCATGCTTATTGTGTGTTGTGCCTGTGTTTATAGTTTTCCTCCTGTTTCTTCACTTACTAGTAGGCTTCAGTTGTCAATGTGCCGAAGACAGCACCAACTTGCCAAACTAGACAAGAGCCACAGACATTAGCCCGGCATACTAATGACAATAACCAGAGAGTCAAAAGTTTCCCCAGTCAACTAGAAAGCATAGAGGACTGACAGAAGATCTAGATTCGAGTATATTTACTAATAAGCTAAGTGATATGGGGAAGGGAGAGAGCTGATCATTATGATCAGTTATTGTACTTGATCCACAAATAACTGGAGGATGGTTGTATCATTATCATCTTAAAGACAAAAAAAAAAAAAGATGCCAGAGACTAAGGGGGCTTCCCAGGTGGCACTAGCTGTAAAGAAGCTGCCTGCCAGTGTAGGAGTCACAAAAGACTTGGGTTTGGTCCCTGGGTCTGAAGATCTCCTGGAGGAGGGCATGCCAGCCCACTCCAGTATTCTCACCTGGAGAATCCCATGGATAGAGAGGAGCCTGGCAGGCTACAGGGTAGCAGAGTGGGACATGACTGAAGCAGCTTGGCATGCATGGGAAATTGATCTGTTCAAGGTAAGATGGCTTGCCAATAGTATACCCAGGAATGATCCCAGGTTCCCTGATTCCAAATACTATGATCTCTTTACCATACTGAGGTAGATCACTGCTTATTTTTCCATAAGAAATGGCTTAAATCAGAGCAATAGCAATAGAAAAGTCTCATGTATGAGGGGTTGATTGCCTGTAAAAATAGTGGTTAAGAGAAGGGTAAACTGTCAAGCAGACTCAGATTAATTTCTTGTTCCAATAAGTCGTTTGGACACTCTGAGCCTCAGTTTCCTTTTTTGTAAAATGAGAAGAACACCACTAATAATATTAATAATAATAATAGCCACATCAAAGGGCTGTGTGCTCTTCTAGAATAATGTATGTAAACCATTTACCATAATACTTGGCATGTAATAAGCACTCAATAAATGACTGCCTTATTGCTAACTATTGCCAAAGTGAGTCCTTCCCCCTGACACCAGGTACCATTCAGCAATATGACTTCAAAGGCTTAAGGGTGGAGAGTGAAATAGAAATCAGCTGTGAGCACTGAAGTTGGCAGAAAGGAGATATCATCCTGGCACAACTATAAACATGTACATAATATCAAAATGTAGGGAGAAGCCAGCCATCTTACCCAGCAGGGATAAAGCCCTAGAGTCCACTGACCTGGGCATCTTGCTTTCACCGGAAAGCTTCCAGCCTGGGCTGCAGTCAGAGTGGGTCTGAGCCATATCTTTTTCAGGCAGGATATTATGTGGATTGGATTACATGGCTGTAAACTGATCAGTGCCTATTCATATGCTGTCAAGCATCTGAGTTCAAACAATTGGACTGTTTTAATAAGATTAGCAACTTGTCCTCTTCTTACATTTTTTCTCTGCAGGATTCCATTCAGAATAGTTCAGAGAAAAATGCCTTAGGAAAGCGGTAGGATTTCAGGATGCTCCGCATCTTCCATCCTGAGACAGACGCAGCTAAAAATGACCTCTATGTCTGCTGCCCAGAGCCACCTATGCACTCAAAAAGTGAACCAGAGAAAGCCCAATATCACAGGAGTGGTAATACGGACAGGAGGCTAACTAGAATGATGTGTATTCTAGTAAATCTCACAATAATTGGGCATGCAACTCACCCATGGATTGAGAAACAAGCTCCACCTCCAAAGGCCACATGCCCAATTATGCGGGACAGAGTTTCATAATTATATAATGCTAAGTGATTGGTATGAGGATTGTGGAGCCATGCAGACCTGCTCTCAAATCTCAGTTCCATTACTTACTAATTTTGAAAATTTAATGAAGTGAGTTAACAACTCAAACTTTAGTTTCCTTCTCTTCAAAATGGGATAATGATAACCTACCTGTGGCAAATGGACATATGACTACTTATTGTTGTTGTTCAGCTGCTAAGTCATGTCTAACTCTTTGTGACCCTATGACCTGCAGCTTGCCAGTCTTCCCTGTCCATCACCAACTCCTGGAGTCCATCCAAACCCATGTCCATTGAGTCAGTGATGCCATCCAACCATCTCATCCTCTGTCGTCCCCTTCTCCTCCCGCCCTCAATCTTTCTCAGCATCAGGGTCTTTTCCAATAAGTCAGCTCTTTGCATCAGGTGGCCAAAGTATTGGAGCTTCCGCTTCAACATCAGTCCTTCCAATGAACATTCAGGGTTGATTTCCTTTAGGATTGACTGGTTTGATCTCCTTGCTGTCCGAGGGACTCTGAAGAGTCTTCTCCAGCACCACAATTTGAAAGCATCATTTCTTTGGCACTCAGTCTCCTTTATGGTCCAACTTTCACATCCATACATGTCTACCGGAAAAACCATAGTCATATGACTACTTGCTTACTCACAAATAATGGATCCTCCAAGGATTATTATTATTACTAGGTTCTTTTTGGTAGAGAGTGGGTAGCCTGTAAAACTTAAATGTAGGTGAGGGCTGTGGATTTTCTCCTCCAAAATCTGTCAAGTGCTACTTCATGGTGAAAGGAAATCTCAGGCCAAATTCTGTCACAGAATTAGGAATTTTGAATTTAGGCTTTCTCTAGGTATATTCCTAGTAGTGGGATTGTTGGGTCACATGGTACTCTATTTTTAATGTTTTAGGGAACCTCCATACTGCTCTCCACAGTGGCCACACCGATTTACATGCCCAGCAACAGTGTAGGAGGGTTCCCTTTTCTCCACATTTTCTCCAGCATTTATTGTTTGTAGATTTTTTTGATGATGACCGTTCTGACTGGTGTGAGGTAACACCTTGTTATAGTTTTGATTTGCATTTCTCTGATAATTAGTGAGGGCTTCCCTGGTGGCTCAGAGGCTAAAACGTCTGCCTGCAATGCGGGAGACCTGGGTTTGAGTGATGTTGAGCATCTTTTCATGCATTTGTTGACCATCTGTATGTCTTCTTTGCAGAGATATTTATTTAGGTCTTCAGCCTTGAATTAAGTTCTCAGCTAGAGTTTCTTTGGGGGGAGTTGCATAAGAACGTACAGGCATTAACTTGTTTTATTGAGCTTTATTACATGCACTTAACAGACATTGCATCTTTTTTTTTTACAAAGTGAAGGTGTGTGGCAACTCTTTGTCAAACAAGCGTATTGCAACCATTTTTCCAACAGGATTTGCTCACTTCTTGTCTGTGTCACATTTTGGTAATCCTTACAACAATTCAAATGTTTTCATTATATTTGATTGGTGATCTGTGATTGATGATCTTTGATGTTACCATTGCAAAAAAGATTATGACTTGCTGAAGGCTCAGATGAAGAAGTTTTTAGCAATAAAGTATTTTTTAATTAAGGTCTATATATATATTTAAGACAGTGTGCTATTGTACATTTAATAGACTATAGTACAATGTAAACATAAATTTTATATGCACTAGGAAACCAAAAAACTCGTGTGACTCTACTGTGATACTGCTTTATTGTGGTGGTCTGGAACTGAATCCACAATACCTCCAATGTAAAACAGTTTGGCGTTTCCCTAAAAAATTAAAAATAGAGGTACCATGTGACCCAGCAATCCCACTACTAGGAATATACCTAAAGCCTAAATTCAAAATTACTAATTCTGTGACAGAATTTGGCCTGCGATTTCCTTTCACTATGAAGTAGCAGCTGACAGATTCTGGAGGAGGAAATCCACGGCCCTCAACTACATTTAAGTTTTACAGGTTACCCGCTCTCCACCAAAAAGAACCTAATAATAATAATCCTTGGAGGATCCATTATTTGTGAGTAAGCAAGGAGTCATATGACTATGGCTTTTCCAGTGGTCATGTACGGATGTGAGAGTTGGACCATAAAGAAGACTGAGTGCTGAAGAATTGATGCTTTCAAATTGTGGTGCTGGAGAAGACTCCTCAGAGTTCCTTGGACAGCAGGAAATCAAACCGGTCAATTACAATGTATGTCTGTAATTTCATCCCCCAAGCTAATGTGAGTGGGAGCCTATGATTAGGAATTTGGAGCGAGGTGTCCTCCCCACCCCAGCTCCACTTGGAGTCAAGCCTGAGATAGGCCAGGTTTACTTCTTCTCTAACAAGGATGTCAGCCTTTGGGGTATGGGGCCCCTCCTTTATTTGAGAATTTCTGCTTTACTTTCTCATTCTGCTTTTTTCCCTTCCAACTTTTCATTGCATATGTGGCCCAATGAAACCAAGGCTTTGAATGACCAGGAATAAGCAATTTCAGCACTAGATTATTTCCTTTTACTGTTGAGTCTAGCCTCAAAGATTAAAAATTCCCTGACAGCTCATTCATGTATTAAAATACACTTTAGCAAGTTAATTCAAAGTTTTAGGTGTTCTATACCATGAAGGAGTTTCCAAGGACCTAGTCTCTCATGTTGTTGAAATAAGTCTGTGATTTTTTTGTTTACATCTTTGATCCAGCTGGAATTAATTTTTAAATATTCAAGAGTGTGGTAGGGAATGGCTTCATTTTCTCCTGTCATCCAGTTAACACAATTATTTACTGAATAATTCATAAGATGTCAGTTTTAGAATGCAAATAGTCAATATTCTACAGGGAAAAGAGCAGTAATGCAAATATGAATAAGATGTAGTCCCTGTCTTGGAAGACCTTACAGCCCAATGAACAAATGACTTCTACTATTACCATGTGCCAACCTACAATGGATATGATCAACTTCTTATATTACCACGGCTATTTGTGCTATACATACACCACTCTCTCTGGCTCCAATATCTACAGACACACATATACTGCTGGGAGTATAATACAGGATATATTAACAATTTTTTTTCATGTTCTTTGTCATGTTACTATACATAGTAGATGAAATGTTGTATTAAATTTAAATCCTGTTTTGAATTTCCTTGGTAAATGTTCTATGTAAAGGAGTTTTACTTTGAATTATTTTTGAAAATCATTTTGAAGAGTAGATCATGAATCCCTAATTTCTATATGATTCAAATAGAAATTTTCATTTACTAGGTTTCTTAATGCAAGATATGCGTGAGTAATTCAAGCCATTTCTAAAAGAGGAAGAAAAATATAAGGAGCCTAGAATTTTCAAAGCAGATCAATGTGTATTTTAAAAAATGCAGTTGTTGGAATAGACTGAAAGATATTTCTTAAGGATCATTTACATGAATTCAATTTGCTTGCCTCTACACGCAAGGCAACATTTTGGGTGATTTTTTTTTCAAAAGCTAATTTTTAAGCTTCGTAGGGAGGATGCCAAATGGTATTTTAAAAACACACATTTAAAAAAAGAAGAACGTGCAATTTTGCCTGGAGTGCAGATGGAGCCTGTGTCAATTGAAGGCATTTTGCCTGAGGACACAGAGAAAATCACTTCTTCATGAAGACCATAAACTCCAATCTTGTGTTTCTGTTCATCTTAATCTGTGGAAGGTGGGAAGGAATTAAATAGGGGGCTTAAGGCTTAAGACTTCAGCTCTCTTTTAACAATCTCACTGCTCAAGTTTTACATCAATTATGCTATAAAAATTATTTGACCTTCAAATGAGTAATGAATGAATATGATAATTCCTGGTTATTTCTTTTCACTTCTCTTATTGATTTGTTTGTCTTGTGTACAGATCTATTTTATATCTGATATATATCTTCTATACCTCCTCACCTTGGCCCCTACAGCACACAGTACATTAATAATATTAAAAATGATGATAGTAACTCTCATTATCAAGTGTTACCTTATGCCAGGCATCATACTAAGGAATGTAGAGGCATCATTTCATTTAAAATGCCAAAGAGAAGTGAGGAACCAGAGAGTGTTTGAGGGGTGAGGGGCAGAGGTAGGATCTGAGCATGCACATTGGCTTTAGATCCTTTCCCTTCACAACTCTGAGGATATTCTTTGTCAAGACATGTATGTGAAATGGCCAGTGAGAAGATGATGTAAATCTTCATTTATTAACATGGAAATACATCTATTACATATTGTTATGTGCAAAACTCAAGGTATAATACAGTGTATAAACCCCAGTTTTATAAAAAGAAAATGGTATATGTTCAAAAATGGCTGAAAAGATAGACCTCCTAAATATTAATAACAGTTACCAATACTTTTGACATTCTTCACATTTTTTAACTTCATTTTTTACTCATGGGTCCTTACTGCAAGCAACAGTTCTGGAAAAAGCAAGCAGCAGCACATTGCTGTAAATGGGATCTTGGGTTTTAATCCTATGGGTTTCTGTACCATGTATAGATTATAATCCATCTTGATTATAAAGACAATTCTCAGATTATGATATAGTTGTAGAATTAACCCTCCCTGGAGTCAATTTTTCATCAATTTTCTATTTTTCAAAATAAACTCATTTTTGTCTGCCTTTTGTATCCTTTTGCCTTACTGTGGTGGTATCGACCTACAGAAATACCTGCACACAAAAAATCCATCCAAAAAAGGGAGTTAACGAGCTCAGGTGTCTGGAGTGTAGATGTTCTCGATGTCTTCAAGTACTGAACCTGTGTCTCTGTGTCAATGGTGTCTGCTCTCCTTCCTGTGACAGGCCTGTCATTCTCATCCTTGTTCCTCACCCTTGTATCAAAAAGTGAAAGTGTTAGTCACTCAGTCATGCCTGACTCTTTGTGACCCCATGGACTGCAGCCCACCAGGCTCCTCTGTCCATGGGATTTTCCAGGCAAGGATACTGGAGTGGGTAGCCATTTCTTTCTCCAGGGGATCTTCCCAACCTTGGGATCAAACCCTGGTCTCTTGCACTGCAGGCAAATTCTTTACCAACTGAGCTACCAGGAAGCCCCCAAAAAAGTGGAACTGAAAGTTGCTCAGTCGTTTCTGACTCTTTATGATGCCATGGACTACACAGTCCATGGAATTCTCCAGGCCAGAATACTGGAGTGGGTAGCCATTCCCTTCTCCAGGGGATCTTCCCAACCAAGGGATTGAACCCAGGTTTCCCACAAAAATCCCACAGCTATTCCAGGCTTCACATCCTCATCTCACTTTCTCCAGAGGAAGAAAGACCATCACCTGTGATAGCTCTTAAGGAACCATGGGGAAGTTACTTGCCCAGGAAGCTGCAGTAAATATCTCTTTATTTCTTACCTGTTCGGACAGGGTTGGGCTTTCTAGGTGGCGCTAGTGGTAATGAATCTGTCTGCTACTGCAGGAGACATAGGAGACATGGGTTTGATCCCTGGGTTGGGAAGATACCCTGAAAGAGGAAATGGTAACCTGCTCCAGTATTCTTGCCTGGGAAATCCCATGGACAGAGGAGCCTGGCGGGCTACAGTCCATGGAGTTACAAAGAGACAGACATGACTGAACATGAGCATGCCTGCAAATAGGGTCACTTGTATATTTCTGAGGGAATTATTAATACCAGATGTTGAAGATTTCTTGAAGTTGAGGTGGGAGCAGCTCGTCAAAGGAAAATTTGGATGCTTTGGAGGGAGAAGAGGAAAGTCGAGGCTGGGGAGGCCACCGATAATGTGCTATCCCATTCTCGTTGGCTTCCAGATTCTGGCCCTTCAGAATCACAGCCCCTTGACTTCCTCCTCCCAATACATACAACGCACATATACACACTTTAAAAATATATATATTTATTTACTTATTTGGCAGCACTGGGTCTTAGTCGCAGCCATGAGATCTTCAATCTTCATTCCAGCATGTGAGTTCTTTAGTTGTGGCATTCAGGATCTTTAGCTGCAGGATGCAACCACTTAGTTGGGGCATGTGGCATCTAGTTCCCTGACCAGGGATCAAACCTACACCCCCTGCATTGGCAGTGCAGTCATAAGCACTGAACCACCAGGGAAGTTCCCCAAAACACATTTCAACCCTTCCTTACTTCACTGTTGCAACAGCTTTATTTCACTTACCTACTCAATAATTTTGCTCATTAAAGTTTTCATCCTCACATCAAGAAGGTAACATAACTTGCCTTTGGCTACAACATCCAATTATATCTCTAATATCATTTACATTTTCTCTCCCAACCTTGCCCTGTTGTTGTTCTTCGGTCGCTAAGTTGTGTCTGACTCTTTGAGACCCCATGGACTGCAGCGAACCAGTCCCTGACACTTGATAAATCATCCTGAATAAAGCTCCTCTTTGAAATCATCAATGGTTCCCTGTTCACTTCATTCACTTCATCCTGTCATTTAAAATTTTCAACAATCTGGCCTCATCTATAATTTAACTTTTTCTCTTCCCTTAGCTATTTCTAGAAAATGATTTCCATATTCTTTCTTTCCTCCATAGCTTTGAAAACACTGTTGCCTTCCATCTGGAAATCCTTCTTTTCATAGATCTGGATGATTAAGTAGTATTCCATTTCATGTACTTCTGCATACTTATGTCTTTTACTATGTATTATAGCTCTTCACCAAAATACAAGCAATACTTATATAAATGCATATGTAGTTGATTAATCTATTCACTGATCATGGTACTAAAAGGTCTTGCATGTGCCCATCCTATGCACATGCCCACTTACCTCTTAGCCTCATGTTACTCTCCTATTTCTTGCTTGCTGCACTCTGACACACAACAAATGCCTAACACTGTTTCTTACTTTACAAAGTCTACACGCATATCCTCCTCCCCAATACATTCTTTCCTGGGTAAATTCTACTCGTCCTTTGGCTATTTCCTTGAACATCATGTCTTTACAAAAGCCTTCTCTGACTCTCTAAAGTAGATTTGGTCTTCCTATTCTATGCTTTTATAGGACCCTTTATTCTGTCTTTATGACACTTTTATCAGTTGCAATTAATTATTCATTTGATTATCTCTTTAATGCCTTTTTCTCCTCACATACTCTAAGTGTCTAGTACAGTGACCACTAGCATTGGTCATTCTTTTTGCAACAATGGAAATATTCTAAATATTTGCTGTTCAATACTCTGTTCATGGAATTCTTCAGGCAAGAATACTAGAGTCAGTAGCTATTCCCATCTCCAGGGGATCTTCCCAACCCAGGGATCAAACCCAGGTCTCCAAAATTTTTGGCAGATTCTTTACCATCTGAGCCACCTGGGAAACCCTAGCCATGTGGGGCTATTGAGTACTAGAGATATGGCTAGTGCAACTGAGAAACTGAATGTTATAATTAAATTTAAATACTCACATGTGGTTAGTGGCTACTGTATGTCACAGCAAAGCTTATTTGCTGTGATAGATAAATGGGATTCTGGATTTGTAAAAGAGGAATCAAGAATTGACTGTTGCCTACTCTCACCATTTCTATTCAATATAGTGTTGGAAGTCCAAGCCACAGCAATCAGACAAGAAAAAGAAATATAAACTATCCAAATTTGAAGGAAGAAGTCAAATTGTCAATATGCAGGTGACATGATACTATATATAAAAAACCATAACAACTCACACAAAAACTGCTAGAACTGATAAACGAATTCAGCAAGGTAGCAAATAAAAAACTAACATAGAGAAATCTGTTGCATTTCTTTATACTAAAAATGATATATCAGAAAAGGAAAGTAAAAACTAATCCCTTTAAAAATCACATTAAAAAGTTAAATACTTAGGAATAAACCTGACCAAGGAAATGAAAAACTTATATGGTGAGAACTATAAAACATTAATAAAGGAAACTGAAGTGATTCAAAGAAATAGGAAGATATCCTATGCTCTTGGATGGAAAGAATTAATATTGTAAAAATGACCACACTGTTCAAAGCAATCTACAGATTTAATGCAATCTCTGTCAAATTACCCATGATGCTTTTCTCAGAAGTAGTGTAACTCATCCTAAAAATTATATGGAACCACAAAAGACCAGAATTGCCAAAGCATTCCTGAGGTGAAAGAACAAAGCTAGAGCATAACTCTTCTAACACATAAGATAAAGGATTATGTTTTACATGAGCATATCTTCATATGTGCTATAGTAATCAAAACAGCATGGTATTGGTACAAAAACAGACATATGGATCAATGGATTAGAATAGAGGGCCCAGAAATGAACCCACATACTACAGTCAATTAATCTCTGACAAATGAGACAAGAATATACAATAGAGAAAGGATAGTCTCTTTTGCAAATGGTTTTGGGAAATTTGGACAGCCACATGTAAATCCCTAAAGGTAGAACTCTCACATCATGCATAACAACAAACTCAAAATGGCTTAAAGACTTAAATATAAGAAATGATACCATAAAACTCCTAGAAGAGAACAAAAGCAAAACATTCTCTGCCACAACTCATACCAATATTTTCTTAGATCAGTCTCCCAAGGCAATAGAAATATGAGCAAAAATAAACAAATGGGACCTCATCAAGCTTATGAAATTTTACACAGCAAAGGAAACCATAAACAAAACAAAAAGACAGCTTACAGACTTGGAGAAAATATTTGCAAGTGATATAACTGACAAGGGCTTAATTTCCAAAATATACAAACAGCTGACACAACTCAACAACATAAAAAACAATCCAATCCAAAAATAAAGGGCAAGGGCTTCCCTGGTGATCTAGTGGTTAAGAGGGGACACAGGTTCAGTCCCCGGTCCAGGAAGATCCTACATGCCTCAGGGCAACTAAGCCCATGTATCACAACTGCTGAGCCCATGTGCCTAGAGCCCATGCTCTGCAATAAGACAAGCCACTGCAATGAGAAAACTCGCACACAGAAACCACGAGAAGCCTCCATTTGCTGCAACTAGAGAAAGCCTGCACAGCAACGAAGACCCAGTGCAGCAAAAAATAAATAAATACATCTTTTCAGATCATCAGCAGTAATGTAGCAGATAGGTGAATTTCTGTTTTAGAAAGGATTGCCAGGTATTATACTCTCAAAGGTCCTTAGGAAATTTTGTGGAATGTTTAAGAGTTACTGAAATTCATTTATGGAATATTTTCATGGAGAAGGAAATGGCAACCCACTCCAGTGTTCTTGCCTGGAGAATCCCAGGGATGGGGGAGCCTGGTGGGCTGCCGTCTATGGGGTTACACAGAGTCGGACACAACCGAAGTGACTTAGCTAAAAAATGGGCAGAAGACCTAAGTAGACATTTCTCCAGAGAAGACATACAGATGGCCAACAGACACATGAAAAGATGCTCAATGTAGCTCATTATTAGGGAAATAAAAATCAAAACTACAGTGAGGTATTAACTCAGACCAGTCAGAATGGCCTTCATTAAACAGTCTACAAATAATACATGCTGGAGAGGGTATGGAGAAAAGGGAACCCTTCTACAATGTTTGGTGGGAATGTAAAGTGGTTCAGCCAGTATGGAGAATAGTATGGAGGTTCCTCAAAAAGCTAAAAATAGAGTTATCTTATGATCCGGCAATCCCACTCCTGGGCATATATCCAGGCAAAACACTAATTTGAAAAGACCCATGCACCCCAATGTTCAAAGCAGCACTATTTACAATAGCCAAGGTATGGAAGCAATGTAAATGTCCATCAACAAATGAATAGATAAAGATGTAGTGTGTATATATATGTATATATACATACACACATAATATAACAGAATACTAGTCAGCCATGCTGGGCTTCCCAGGTGGCCCAGTGGTAAAGAATCTGCCTGCCAATGCAGGAGACACAGGAAATGTGAGTTCAATCCTTGGGCTGGGAAGATCCACAGGAGTAGGAAATGGCAACCCACTCCAGTATTCTCCCCTGGAAAATTCCGGACAGAGGAGCCTGGCCAGTTATAGGCCATGGGGTCGCAAAGAGCTGGACATCCCAGAGCATGCAGGCATGTCCACTGCAGCCATAAAAAAAAGAATGAAATTTTGTCATTTGTAGCAACATGGATGGACCTAGAAATTATCATATTAAGTGAAGTAAGTCAGAAAGATAAAGACAAATACCATATGATATCACATATTGTTGTCGTTTTTCAGTTGCTCAGTCATGTCCAACTATTTGTGATTCCGTGGACTGCACCATGCCAGGCTTCCCTGTCCTTCATCATCTCCTAGAGCTTGCTCAAACTCATGTCCATTGAGTCAGCAATGCCATCCAACCATCTTGTCGTCTGTTGTCCCCTTCTCCTCCTGCTTTCTGTCTTTCCTAGCATCAGGGTCTTTTCCAATCAGTCAGTTCTTTGCATCACGTGGCAAAATTATTGCAGTTTCAGCTTCAGCATCAGCCCTTTCTTCCAATGAATATTCAGGACTGATTTCCTTTAGGATGGACTGGTTTGGTCTCCTTGCAATCCAAGGGATTCTCAAGAGTCTTCTCCAGCACCACAATTCAAAAGCATCAGTTATTTGGTGCTTAGCCTTCTTTATGGTCCAATTCTCACATTCATACATGATCACTGGAAAAACCATAGTTTTGACTATACAGACATTTGTCAGTAAAGTGATGTCTCTGCTTTTTAATATGCTGTCTAGGTTTGTCATAGCTTTTCTTCCAAGGAGCAAATGTCTTTTCATTTCATGGCTGCAGTCACTGTTAGCAGTGATTTTGAAGCCCAAGAAAATGAAGTTTTTCACTGTTTCCATTGTTTCCCCATCTATTTGCCATGAAGTGGCTGGGGAAGATGCCATGGTCTTAGTTTTTTGAATGTTGAGTTTTAAGCCAGCTTTTTCACTCTCCTCTTTCACTTTCATCAGAAGGCTCTTTAGTTCCTCTTTGCTTTCTGCCATAAGGGTGGTGTCATCTGTATATCTGAGGTTATTGATATTTCTCCCAGCAATCTTGAGTCCAGCCTGTGCTCCTTCCAGCCCGGCATTTTGCATGATATCACTTATATGTGGAATCTAAAATATGACACAAATGAACCTATCCATGAAACAGAAACAGACTCATAGGCATAGAGAACAGTCTTGTGGTTGCCAAGGAGGAGGAGGTTGTGGGAGGGATGGATGGGGAGTTTGGGATTAGCAGTTGCAAACCATGGCATGCATGATGGATAAACAACAAAGTCCTACTGTATAGTACAGGAAACTATATTCAATATCCTGTAATAAGCCATAATGGAAAAGAACATGAAAGAGAATGTATATATATGTATAATGAATCACTTTGCTGTAGACCAGAAACTACCACAACATTGTAAATCAATTCTAATTCAAAAAAATAAATTAAAAAAATAGAAGTGACTGGTAATCTTCGTCCTCTCTCCCTTCTATTTCTTATGAAGGTGAAGGAACTATTCTAAAGTAGAAACTGGCTTCTAATAGGATGCTCTGGCTACGTGGGACATTCCATGCTGTAAAAATTACACAACAGCTCATCTGAAACACTCAAAGATAGACCTTCACAAAATTATTCGTTAAACATGTTTAAACAGATACATTCTGTTTCTTCTCTCTTGTAAAGCGCAGATGCAGGAAGGCTTTAAGGGTTCTGAAACACCAATAATATGAGCCTGTATTGTGGCTGAGTGTTTGTGGAAATATTGCACATCCATCCATCTCATCACCTGTTAAGTCACAACTTTGTTTAATATCCAAGAATGAAATGATTCATAGTCATTTCATTCATGGGAGTTGGTGCCAGTTCATTTCTGGGAGTTCAATCACCAGCTTCTGGAATTGAGACACAGTATAAACAAGCTATGTACAGAGATTTCTGTCTTGCTTGCCCTAGGGAAAATATCTGTAATATCATATTTGGTCTAATAAATCAATTTCCAGAAGAAAATCTGTTGACATCATTTTCGCTATTCCCTGAAAATTTGATACGGAACAATCGTCTGGTCATGTTCAAAGCAGTAGATGAGCATGGGCAGGGCCTTCCTGTCTATTGTAGCCCCCAAACTCTGCAGTCACATTTTAGGGGTGTTTTCACCCTAGCATAAGAGAAATGCCTTTGTGAAAGGCAGAAGAATTGGCAACTGATTCCCTTAGAGCACTGATTTCATCGGGTCTATGCTTAAGTTATGGCTGTTGTTTGCCATCTTCAGAGACAAGGCTGAAGTCCCAGTCTGCATTCAAAGCTCACTGTAATCAAGCAAGCCAGACTTACAAGGTGAACCACACTGTAAAGGGCCATCTCTCTCCCACTTAAAATCTTACCTGTATGAATTCTGATCAAAATTAACATCCAGGGCAGCCTTGAAGGCAAACAGAGAAAGAGAATATTTCATTAAAAAGCAACATGTAGCATCTGGGAGAGAAGAGAGGTTTCTTGCCTGGAGCTGAGATTATTCATCAGGAACACAGAGCCTTTTCCATCCATGCTGCAGCTGTTTTCCGGGCTCCAAATCCAATAACTCACCATGTACTTATTGATCAGCTACTCTGGCCACAAAACTGAGCTCAGTGGTACAGGAGGATTCACTTTCAGCCTTGTTAATTATTTAAGCTAAGCCTTTCTAAAAATACATTCTTATTTTTAAAAATTTCAAATACACAGCAAAGTTGAGAGACTAATACAACCATCATCCAAATGTCCAGTACCCAGATTCAACAATTAGCAAACATTTGCCATGCTTACATCATTTATCCTTTCTTGTTATAGTTACTGTGGCTAAATATTTTAAAGCAAATCCACTTCATGTCATTTCCTAACTCATGTGTACATATCTTCAAAAATATTAGCATTTCCTTCCATAATCTCAGTGCCATGATCGCACCACCCAAGAAAATTAAGAATGTTTCCTTTGCATTCTTCAATAATCAGTCCAAATTCAGTTTTCCTTACTTACACAAAAAAAGGTTTTTTTTAATTTGTTTGCTAAAATTAGGAAACAAAGCCTAAACTTTAGCTCAATCCAGACCAAGTTCTACTTCCTCTCCTTCCTCTCTCTCTCTCTCTACCTGCCTATTCATTATCATATTATATTATATTTTATTTAAACATACATAATTGACATGTTGAAGAAATCAGATCAGCTGTCCTATAATCCCTGCACTCTCAGATTCTAAATTTTTCTGTCTACTTCCTCATGGTATTATTTATCTTGATTTTTAAAAATATTTATTTATTTGGCTGTGTTGGGTCTTAGTTGTAGCACGCGAGATCTTTGTTGCAACACTTGAGCTTCTCTCCAGTTGTGGTATGCTGGCTCCTGAGTGCACAGGCTCAGTAGCTGTCTGCAGGCTTCATTGCCCTGTGACATGTGGGATCTTCCCCCACCAGGGATAGAACCTGTGTATTCTGCATTGGCAGGCAGATTCTTTACCACTGAGCCACCAGGGAGGGCTTTGTCTTGATTCTTTATCCCTCTATTTTCAACAAACCAAAACTAAAGATCTAACTAGTACAGTCCCTGGTCTATGAGGTACTTGATAATGTGAACTATTATTGTCATTATACATTATTTTGGCTGAACAGATCAGAGAACTTTCCTTTGGTGGACCCTATGTGAAGGATGAAATGAAAGGAGCATAGACACTGACACACTAAGGCTCTGAGAAATCTAAGTATCTTTTTAGGACTAAATCACAAGACTCAAGATGGCAGAAATTAACTAATTCCTATAATCATAGTATGGAGCCCAGAGCATGGCCCTCAAAAATGGGTGAGTAGAAGACCCTGTACAAAGCTCAACCTCAGACCCTTATTCTGGTCCCTTATTGCACAATCCCCTCCCCCACGCCCCTGCAATACCTATAATACAACAAAAACATTCCTCCCCTCATTGCCAGAGCTGGACATGTACCCCTGCTATCCCACTGCACAGATAACTTGAGCCCTGTATTTTTACCAGTGTCACAAAGACAGTCCTTCTAGGTCTATTGCACACTTGTCTACTCTTGGAAGACCTTTCTGAGATGACTCCAGCCCATCCCACTCTTTTCCTTTTCTTCACCCGTAGCACTTACAGTTTGCCCACACAATTCGATGCTTACCCTTTACACATTTATAGATTGTTGTGGTTCCCTCCACTTTGATTTCCATATTATTTCCTGCAGTTAAATTGTGAACTCTGATGGCTGACATGATGTTTTCTTGCTTTCTAATTTCTGTTCTTTTCTCTAATACCCATGCTCAAGCCAAACACCTGGCCCAGGAGTAGAAACATTATGGAACTTCATATAAATACTTTCTACTGATCATGCACTCCCTCATTATTCCTTTACAATACACTTAGAAACCCAAGGACAGAGTCACCAGTATACTTTCAGGATTAGGTTGTGGTTCTATACTCAAAATCACCTACGCCTACCTCCTCTATCAGGTCCCAAACTGCATGGTGATGGTCTGGTTATGTGCCCATGTCCCTATCAGGCTGACAGGGTGCCAGAAATGTTCATTTCTATTACCCAGGGACAAATGTATAGGCCTTGGCACATAACAGATGCTCAATCAACCAATGATGATTTTAAGAAATATGGGGTCACCCAATTTGACAAATTCACTTTTGCTCCAAAAGCAATTTTATCTGGTTTTTGGATTGATTTAGGCAACAAATTAAGACGTTTAAGCTAATTACATATGTAGGCCCAATCTTCATGAAAATATGAAACTTATGCTTAGGAAGCAGATAAAATTAGATCTAAAATTGAAATGGAAAAAACATTCAAGGAAGGCATTGACTCCTAATGGCTTCATTGTTCTCCTCAGGAACATTATGGAGCTTTCAAGATTTTAAACCTAAAGAAAAACTCTAGCAGTAGAATTTCAGACAGGGGAGAGAGAGCTATTTTGAATGGTAAGATCTGTTGATACTGCTTAATTAACACTAAAGAGAAAGCTCTGTCCTCCACTCTGGAAGTTCTGGTATTGCTCCAACCTCCACACCCAGCAACTAAAAGAAGGCAGCTACAGGTCCTAAGAAAGTCAAAGGAAGAATCCTCTCTGCTTTTGTGATCAGTTTCTTCCACTGTTTGGGGCGGAGATCATCATTCAGGTTGAGGCATGTCCAGGTCATATTCTATACTCCTTCCTCTGAATCCAGAGCCCAGGGACATTAATCAGACATCCTCATGTTGTCATTCAAGAGAGGCACTGAGTTTTTTAAATGCTGACATCTGAATGAATGGCCTAGCCAAACGTAAGGAAAAAAGTTTGTTATCTAATTATCTTCCTCCTCTGAGGAAAAAAAAGATGTCCTTTCTTGTGTTTTATTCCACCTGACCATTGTGTGGTTTGAAACAACAACAAAAACCAAAAAAAAAAAAAACAAAAACCAAAAAAACGTCAGCTCTTCAAATTGGCAAATTGGGCAAATTGGCATTGATTAATTTAACCTAATTTAGTTAAAAGTTAATTCTCGCCTTCTGTGAGCCACAGCTGATTTGTTTAGAGAATTATCACCATCCATTGTTCAATGAGTTTTATCTTTCTGAATTTTCATTGATGTGGCATGATGTGTTACTAAGAAAAATATTATGATTTTAATTGCATTTTGGCATCTTAAAGGAATATTTCACACTGTTGAACATCTGCAGTCAACAGATGTTTAAACACAACTCCCTCAATGACTAAAATTCGCAAAATGCGTAATAGTTGGAACAGCTTAAAATTCTAAATATATTTCTAGGAACATGATACAGGCAGATGCAGTACTACTGGAAAGTGTTTTATATTAAATATTAAAGTATTATACATACTACCCCTCTGGGAAATGACAGATCTTAGGGAAAGAACAAGAAAAGCCAGGAGCCATTTCAATGCTGCCACTCCAGAGATATTTTATAACAGGGTTGTATCTCTGCTCACAGTCAACTGCAGTGGGGACCCTTTTAAAGTGCGGCTCTGAACTGTGGTTAACTCTGAACGCTAGCAAAAGCAGACAAGTTTGTCCCTTTGCTTTTGGTACCCATCTTCTCTGACCCAGAGTCCCACTAGCTTCCTTGAAGCTAGAGCCTAAGATTAAGATCTCAGACTTTCCATGAACTGGCCAATCTTCAGTTAAATTAAGCAAAAATCCAGTTGTAGCAATGTGTGTGGGTGTGGGTGTGGGTGTGAGTGGGTGGTGTGTATCGGGTAGTAGAGGTGAGGGTAGAGAAGATGGGGAAGAGAGGATGGACTGATTAATGTTTGACCTACTGTTGACCAGTTGTCCAACTAGCCCTGTGTATTCTCCATCATGGTCAGCATGGCTTAAAGAAATCCAGTTGAAATCCAGAAATAAGTTGTATTTCTATCACAACTTTAAACCATCTACTCCCACTGACCCCTTATGTCAGTTGCTAACTTAAAGGCTAAGCTGAGATTGCTTCCTTTTCTTTTCCTGAACTACACTTTGATGAAAAGCCCATTTCCACAGCAAGCTCCAGAAGGCGGTAGCATAAAGAATAAGAAGCCCACGTTTTCTATCCCTGAAAGGTTAAGTTCACAGTCACAGGGAATGTATTTGAGATTCTGGTTACTATATGAGGGCTTTCAATAGACTCATCCCTGTCTGATTCATGATGTTATCCTGTTCCCTGCCTTCCAATAGAATAAAATCCCATTGAGGAGATATGAATCAAATATGTGAAATAATAGAATAGTAGAAGGTGATTGCAGCCATGAAATTAAAAGACGCTTACTCCTTGGAAGGAAAGTTATGACCAACCTAGACAGCATATTGAAAAGCAGAGACATTACTTTGCCAACAAAGTTCCATCTAGTCAAGGCGATGGTTTTTCCAGTGGTCATGTATGGATGTGAGAGTTGGATTGTGAAGAAAGCTGAGTGCCAAAGAATTGATGCGTTTGAACTGTGGTGTTGGAGAAGACTCTTGAGGGTCCCTTGGACTGCAAGGAGATCCAACCAGTCCATTCTGAAGGAGATCAGCCCTGGGATTTCTTTGGAAGGAATGATGCTAAAGCTGAAACTCCAGGACTTTGGCCACCTCATGTGAAGAGTTGACTCATTGGAAAAGACTCTGATGCTGGGAGGGATTGAGGGCAGGAGGAGGAGGGGACAACAGAGGATGAGATGGCTGGATGGCATCACGGACTCGATGGACGTGAGTCTGAGTGAACTCCGGGAGATGGTGATGGACCAGGAGGCCTGGCGTGCTGCAATTCATGGGGTCGCAAAGAGTCCGATATGACTGAGTGACTGAACTGAACTGAACTGAGAAGGACTCTAATGGTTAATTTCATGTGTCAAGTTGGCTAGGCTACAGTGCTCAGTTGTCTGATCAAACATCAGTCCAGTCAATATATTGTTGTAAAGGTCATCTTTTTAGAGGTGGATTTTTGACTCAAGACTGCAGCTGAAGTCTTATCTGAATTTGCAATATACCCTACAGATTGTGGACTTGCCAGCCCCCACAGTTGTGTGAGCCAATTCCTTAAAATAAATCTCTCTCTCTGGAAAAACAGATATATATTATATTATACTGTATGTTATCATATATACATAATGTGTTACATACATATTATATATAATATATATAACATACATACATATATACGTACATATTGGGCTTCCCTGGTCGCTCAGATGGTAAAGAATATGCCAGCAAAGCAGGAGACCCAGGTTCTATCTCTGGGTTGGGAAGATCCCCTGGAGAAGGAATAGCAACCCATTCCAGTATTTTTGCCTGGAGAATTCCATGGACAGAGGAGCCTGATGGGCTGCAGATCAGGGGGTTGCAAAGAGTCGGACACAACTAAGTGAGTAAGCATATAAGCACATACATATATAGACCATAGACCATGTAGTACTATAAATATTTACTACTGAAAACCACAGTTCAAATTTGAATTGTCCAAAGGTCAGTTGTATATGCACATAAAATCGCCTCCTATTGGTTCTGTCTCTCTGGAGAATGCTGACTAATACAGGTGTGTATAGGTAACATCTGTGTTCAGAGAAGTTGACTATGGCCAGGAAGGGACAGAAAAAGCTTCACTGAAAAATAAACTAGTTTAGAAGTATGATGGAAGTGGTTCATCAGAAAGGAGAACCAGTGGTGATGTCTTTTGTGGCATCGTGGATGGACCTGGAGATTATTGTGCTGGGGAGGGTAGGTCAGACAGAGAAAGACAAATAGCATATGATATCACTTATATGCCAAATCTAATTTAAAGAAAGGACACAAATGGACTTATTCATACAACAGAAACAGACTTACAAATACAGCAAGCAAACTTATGGTTACCAAAAGGGAAATATGGCTGGGGGGAGGACAAATCAGAAGCTTGGGATGAACATCACTACTATGTATCAGAGACATAACCAACAGGGTCTACCATATAGCACAGAGAACTCTACTCAATATTTGGTGATAAGCTATATGAGAAAAGAGTATAAAAAATGTATATGTATAATTGAATTACTTCTCTGTACACCTGAAGCTAGCACAACATTGTAAATTAACTACACTCCAATACAATCTGGAAAAAAAAGAAGGGGAACAGCTTGTGCAAGACGTAGGGTCCTGTGCCCTTGAGAAGATCAATGGAGAGCCTCAGCCTGATAGTTGAGAGGCTGCGCCCTGGAGAGCAGTGGGTATTAAGATTGGATGGGTGGGGGACCCAAGGGCTGATGCGTAAAAGAGTGCCTCTTCCTTTTCTTCCATGCAGGGGCTTGGAATCCCTGCATTTTTCAAAACAGAGTGTTCATTTCTATAGCACACTGACAGCAGCATCCACGTCACACTGCCTGCAGCTGTCTCCAGCCATCAGCATACCCTCTCTCCTTCCTACCCACCACAGAGGCATTTTCTCTTCCTAAGTGGAAAGCCCTCTAGAGAAACTGTAAAAGAATCTCATTGAGGAAATCCAAGAGAAAGGGTATGAAGATAAATTCCCAACTTGATGAACATTGAGGGGAATGCTTGAGTCAGGAGATGGATGAAGAGATACGAGGGTTCCTTTGTGAAAGAGCAGAGAAATTGCATCCTGGAGAACCAGAAATTCAAGAACCAGCAGAGCAGGCATTCTTATTGCTGCCAGTGTCACAGACTGTTTGAGCAAGAGGATCTTTCCAGTGACATTTAAATGAATAAACAGAACTCATGTCTCAAGGTCAGATATGTTGTTTATGCAATTGACTCTGACCCTCCAGAGAGGTTGTCACCAGACTGAGAGGGTGAGATGCCTGAATGAACACTAACAATTGGTTTATTAGAAAAATACTGGGGATTTGGCATTGTGGTGGGAGGGAATCAAAACTATCCACAATCCTATTACTTAAAAATGATATGACGTGAGAAGTAAAGTTCTCCCATCTGAATCTCCAGCCTGTTTCTTGTGCCGAGTATGAATCTTATGTTACAAACTCAGATGTGCAAGGAACAGCATTTTATTCCTTTTATGTAAACTAAATATAATTATGAGACTACAGTTGGGGTTCCCAGGTGGTGCTAGTGGTAAAGAACCTGCCTGCCAATGCAGGAAACCTAAGAGAGGCAGGTTGGATCCTGGGTTGGGAAGATCCCCTGGAGGAGCGGATAGCAACCCACTTCAGTATTCTTGGCTGGAGAACCCTACGGACAGAGGAGCCTGGGGGCTACAGTCCACGGGGTCACAAAGAGTCAGATACAGCTGAAGTGACTTAGCATGCACACAAGCAAGCTAAGGGAGCCTGCAGCCACTCTCCTCATCCTATCAGGTAATTAGGAATTCTATATCAGCCATTACTGTCATCCTCATGGGGTGGACAAGGGTGCCAGAGTTTTGCACAGGTTCTCGGGAGGTCTCTTTAGCCACTGGATTTCATCTGTGATATTTACAGCTGAGGCATCCACCATCTCAGACCACATGACCTCTTCTAGTACTGGCTCCTCTGCTGCCTCTTGTATTAATTTATTTTTAAATTGATTTACTTGGTTGTGTTTAGTCTTGCCTGTGGCATGTGAGATCTTCGATCTTGCTCGCAGTATGCAGGATCTTTTTTTTTTTTTTTTTTTCAGTTACAGCATACAAAATCCTAGTTGCTGCAGGTAGGATCTAGTTCCCTGACCAGGGATGGAACCCAGGCCCCCTGCATTGGGAGCGCGGAGTCTCAACCACTGGACCACCAGGGAAGTCCCATGCTGCCTCTTTTAAAGCCAGGAAAATCTTTGTTGAGGCTTGAGCATTCCCAGCTCCCTAGGCCTGTGCATCTGAGATCTTCCTCCTCCAGGGAGTACTCCAGGATGCACAGACTTCCACTCCATTTCCATTTCCAAGTTCTCTTCTTTCTTCTGCTCCTTCCAGAATGCCAAAGGTAATCTCCTCAATGGGTTTAGGTTTTATAAAATTCTGGATCAAGATCAGAAATGTTTCGCAGACAACTTTGGCCTCTGGCCCTGTGACGAAAGTCTTTCTTATGGCAAGAGGCCACAGAAAGGCCTGACCATCTGCTTACAGTGCAGGAAAGGAAGAAACACAGGGTGGGACAAATAGAAATTAATATTCCCAAAACTAAATCACCACACACTGTTGAAACCTTGGTGAGTAGGTGAGTATCCTTTCAGAATTTTCTTGTGCTTACAAAGCAAAATATCTATCTACACATAAGCTATCTTTTTTAAAAACAAAAATGGATTTTTTTTTTTTTTACTTTATTTTACTTTACAATACTGTATTGGTTTTGCCATACATTGACATGAATCCACCACGGGTGTACTTGTGTTCCCAAACATAAACCCCCCTCCCACCTCCCTCCCCATAACTTCTCTCTGGGTCATCCCCGTGCACCAGCCCCAAGCAGCCCGTATCCTGCATCAGACATAGACAAAAAAACATATGTAGTCACAAATTCATTTTTTCACTTAGTATAGCATCTTCCTAGATTAATCTTATTATATTTGATGAGACTGGGTATTGCTCTATTGATCGATATTCAGGCTGCTTCTGTGATTTTCTTCTTACAAACCATGTTGTGTTATGCACACATATACATGTCTTCGTTTTGTTCATTTTCCTGCCATTGCTCCCTGGAAGTGAACTGACTGACTTGACCAAGTGGTTAACGAAGCTTAAGCACTCAGATTTATTTGCAAACTGCAACTGAGTTCTCTGAATCCTGTACCATGGGCTTGGCCTGTTCTGGTGGTGGTTTGGCACAAGCTGGTTTTAGAGAAAGACAGAGCCCCTAAAATGGATTTCTCAAGTTCCTAATTCCTGTAAATTTGATAAAGGAGGTGCAGTTGGTCCAATATTTATTCCAAACAGCTCCCTCGTTTGCCTCTTGGAGTAGAATCTCACCATTTGTGTTTATGCAACAAGAAACTGGACTTCACCACAAATTTGCTACATGACACAGGCAAGTCACTTCCCATTCAAGGTCTTAGGTGTGTTAGTAAAGTGGGGATGAGACACACAGATGACCTCCCAGGGACTTCCTGCAGTCATATCATACGTATCCTATGCTCTCTGAGTCCATAAACATCCACTGTCCTAGGGCAGTAACCAGCATCCATCTGTGGGTATACGGCTGACCTTGGGCTGCTCTGGATCCTACTATGCCTCTTTAGGGGCTTCCTAGGAGGCGCTTACGTCATAAAGAACCCACCTGCCAATGCAGGAGACATAAGAGATGTGGGTTAGATCCCTGGGTTGGGAAGATTCCCTGGAGAAGGGAATGGCTACAAACGCCAGTGTTCTTGCCTGGAGAATCCCATGGAGAGAGGAGCCTGGTGGGCTATAATCCATAAGGTCACAAAGAGTCAGACACGACTGAAGCAACTTAGCGTGCGCACATGCATACCTCTTCAGCCTCTTACACTATATTTTAGCAATACTGTATTTGTATTAGCTTATGTTTCCCCAGAAGTAAACCTTGGGACCAGAATTCAAGTTCAAGGAGTTGATATTTGGAAAGTTCAGGAAATACCTCTAAAGGGGTAGGGAAAGTTTGCAGTGAAGGAAAGTGGCCAATATAGGGTGGATGCGGACAGCTGTCACTATGGATGTCTGGAGCTTATTCCCAAAGGCAGTCCTGGGAAAAGGCATAAAACACCTGCCATACAGTTATCTTGCCGGAACGGCAAGGAAGCTGGGTTGTTTATACACCACCTCTCACCAGCATACTATAATGTGCTAATTAGCAGCACTTTTAGCCTACCATGCACAGCATCTCTGCCTCCCCTGGTGAGAGGAGATCAATCAAGAGTACAAGAACAGGGACTTCCCTGGTAGACCAGTGGCTAAGACTCCATCCTCCTAGTACAAGAGACCTGGGTTTGATCCCTGGTCAGGGAACTAGATCCCATATCTTGCATCTAAGCATTCACACATCACCACTAAATATCCCACATGCTGCAACGCAGAAAGATATTGCCTGCTGCAACTAAGACCTGAGGCAGTCAAATAAATAAATAAAAATTTTTTTTTTTTTTAAAGTACAGGAAGAGTTCTCTGGAACACCGCTTTGGGATATGAGCATGCCACGACCAGTGTCTGCTACCTAACTCTTCTTTGCCTTTGCTCATGTTCTCCTTTCTCCATTCTTTATCTGGTTAACTTACAACCCTGAGACATCCTAGGTTTGCATTCTGCCTCTGCGCCTCACTGCCTGTGTGACCTTGAGCAGGTTACTTAAGCTCTCTGGGCTTCAGTTTCCTCTTTTGTGTGATAGGCAGAGTGATAATCCTTATCTCATGAAACAGTTTTTAGGATTAAATGGTAATGGATGGGAAACACTTAGAGCAGTGCCTACTACTACATAATACTTCTCTAATATGTGTCAATTATCATTTTTATTACCCTTCAAAAGTTCACTGAAGGAATTAGCCCTGAGACCCCCACCTGGGTTAAGGGCTCAGGCCCCTTCTGAACACATCCTGCTGGTATTTTCCATATAAGAGTCTGTCTTTTCCTACGGACAGAGAGTTCTTCCTCGGGCCTACATCCCTTGTAGTGAGTGCAGGGCTTAGCCTGCCTTTCTGTGAAAGCGAAAGTTGCTCCGTGGTGCTCGACTCTGAGACCTTATGGACTGTGTAGCCCAGCAGGCTTTTCTGTCCTTGGGATTCTCCAGGCAAGAATACTGGTAGTGGGTTGCCATTCTCTTCTCCGGGGAATCTTACAGCCTAGGGATTTAACCCACATCTCTTGTCTCCTGCATTGGCAGGTGAGTTCTTTACCACTAGTGCTACCTGGGAAGCCCAACAGAGGTAATGAACAGAGACTCTGATTTTACTCATTTACAGATAAATGCTTTGTTTTAAGAATCACTCTGGGTAAAACAAAAATTTCACTCAAGTGCAGTAATATGCTTCCTTTATCCTAACATACATACTTCCACCAGTGCCCCCAAGAAAACACATATACAGACATACACACAGAGGAGAGAGAAGCAAACATTGTTAATGCTTCTGAAATCAGGGTGAGTTAGTCTTAACACTGAAATGTTTTGTCACCCCATCTGCTTTGCTTTCAGAAAATCAGCTGTTAGTAAAGAAATGGTGGGCTCTCCCATTAAAATTGACAATGTTTGTTTTAGGAGCTGATCTGCTGAGCTCACTGAGTTTCAGCCTCACCTCAGTCATGGATGAGCATGGCAGGTTGTGGGAGGTGGGGTGGGGGCGGAGAGTTCTAAGAGTGGAACAAGGCTTGTTGGAGCCATGCTAACCAGGGGTCTGAGGGTCAAGGTGAAGAAGCCAGATCAGATGTCAGGATGAAGGAGCAAGGAACATTGTGATGGACAGGAGACAGTTTAGGAATGGAGGGAGAGTCACAAGAAATGAGAGTATCAACCCTGTGCTGAGGGGCAGATCCATCCAGGAAGTCCTCCAGATCCATCCAGGAAGCCCTCCTGTGTGAGAAAACAGCTGCATGGTGTGAGAGTAAATTGGCCTGGGATGGACACCCCAGAACCAAGATTCATGGCCACGGGGTACTGACAGTAGTGGGCTTGGCCCTGGGCCTTAACGAGGTGATATAGTTTGGGTGGAGGAGGGGAAGGCAGCAAGGATGAACCAAGGGCCATAGGGAGGTTTACTCAGGTGCTAAATGCTGCCTCATTCCATTTTGGTTGAAGAGAAAAATAACTCTGACAAGAAAAATTTAGCAAATTGGCTTCTAACATCACCAAATCAGAAAAGGAACTTTGTAGGGAAAAAAGCAAAAGCAAACCTGAGTAGGGTGAGAGATAAATTAGAAATTTGGGATTAACAGATACCCACTATTGTATATAAAGTAGATAAACAACAAGGACCTACTGTATAGCACAGGGATCTAGATTCAATATCTTATACTATAATGGAAAAGGATCTGAAAAAGAATATATATATATATGTATATATGTAACTGAATCACTTTGCTGCATACCTGGAACATTGTAAATTAACTATCAGTGCAGTTCAGTCGCTCAGTCATGTCCGACTCTTTGTGACCCCATGAACCACAGTACGCCAGGCCTCCCTGTCCATCACCAACTCCCTGAGTCCACCCAAACCCATGTCCATCAAGTCAGTGATGCCATCTAACCATCTCATCTCTGTCGTCCCCTTCTCCTCCTGCCTTTAATCTTTCCCAGCATCAGGGTCTTTTCAAATGAGTCAGCTCTTCGCATCAGGTGGCCAAAGTATTGGAGTTTCAGCTTCAGCATCAGTCCTTCCAATGAACACCCAGGACTGACCTCCTTTAGGATGGACTGGTTGGATCTCCCTGCAGTCCAAGGGACTCTCAAGAGTCTTCTCCAACACCACAGTTCAAAAGCATCAATTTCTTCAGCGCTCAGCCTTCTTCACAGTCCAACTCTCACATCTATACATGACCACTGGAAAAACCATAGCCTTGACTAGATGGACATTTGTTGGTAAAGTAATGTCTCTTTTTTTAATATGCTATCTAGGTTGGTCATAACTTTCCTTCCAAGAAGTAAGCGTCTTTTAATTTCATGGCTGCAATCACCATCTGGAGTGATTTTGGAGCCCAGAAAAATAAAGTTAGCCACTGTTTCCACTGTTTCCCCATCTATTTGCCATGAAGTGATGGGACTGGATGCCATGATCTTTGTTTTCTGAATGTTGAGCTTTAAGCCAACTTTTTTCACTCTCCTCTTTCACTTTCATCAAAAGGCTCTTTAGTTCTTCACTTTCTGCCATAAGAATGGTGTCATCTGCATATCTGAGGTGATTGATATTTCTCCCAGCAATCTTGATTCCAGCTTGTTCTTCATCCAACCCAGCGTTTCTCATGATGTACTCTGCATATAAGTTAAATAAGCAGGGTGACAATATACAGCCTTGATGTACTCCTTTTCCTATTTGGAACCAGTCTGTTGTTCCATGTCCAGTTCTAACTGTTGCTTCCTGGCCTATACACAGGTTTCTCAAGAGGCAGGTCAGGTGGTCTGGTATTCCCATCTCTTTCAGAATTTTCTACAGTTTATTGTGATCCACACAGTCAAAGGCTTTGGCATAGTCAATAAGGCAGAAATAGATGTTTTTCTGGAACTGTTTTGCTTTTTTGATGATCCAGAGGATGCTGGCAATTTGATCTCTGGTTCCTCTGCCTTTTCTAAAACCAGCTTGAACATCTGGAAGTTCACAGTTCACATATTGCTGAAGCCTGGCTTGGAGAATTTTGAGCATTACGTTACTAGCATGTGAGATGAGTGCAATTGTGTGGTAGTTTGAGCATTCTTTGGCATTGCCTTTCTTTGGGATTGGAATGAAAACTGACCCTTTTCCAGTTCTGTGGCCACTGCTGAGTTTTCCAAATTTGCTGGCATATTGAGTGCAGCACTTTCACAGCATCATCTTTCAGGATTTGAAATAGCTCAACTGGAATTCCATCACCTCCACTAGCTTTGTTTATAGTGATGCTTCCTAAGGCCCATTTGACTTCACATTCCAGGATGTGTGGCTCTAAGCGAGTGATCACACCATCGTGATTATCTTGGTCATGAAGATCTTTTTTGTACAGTTCTTCTGTGTATTCTTGCCACCTCTTCCTAATATCTTCTTCTTCAATTTAAAAAAAGCAAACTCAAATTTCAGTCCTGGCTCCTTAATATAATAGCTCAAAAAATTTGGGCAAGCAATTCAGAGAAGTAATCTCTGTGCACTTAAATTTTCATCTTGAAATGCAAATAATATCCCTCAGCTGTTGTGAGGAATCACTAAAGTAATAAGATAATGATAGTGATGATTTATTGAATTCTTAGTATGTACCAAGCCCAAAACCAGGGGTTTTCATACACTTTGCCTTATTTCCTAGCATAATCCTACAAGATAGATATACTATCATTCTTGTTTTACAGATGCAAATTGAGTCTCAGTCTGTTGAAGTAACTTGTGTCATCTCCCATAGCTAGAGAACATATATAACCATAAGGCATGGTTTAGCACGGTATATGTTTAACACACGTGAGTTCTCAGCTTTCATTCTGCCTGCAATACTAGCCATAGATGATTTTAAAGTCATTTGATTATTAAAGATAAAATCCTTGGAAAAGTGTTCCCCCTCTGCTGATCTAGGATTTGTTTAAAGACTGCCATGTTCTTTGTGAATTTGATAGCATCTTAATCTATGGAAATCACATGACCTTATTGTAATGTGCTGAATTTCTCTGCTGGCAATTCCTCTAGGAGACCTCCATCTGCATTTGTTTGCACCTGACTCTCTCAGTGGCACTGATGCCACTCTCTCAGTGGCATTTCCTCTTCTACCTGATTCCCAACATGATTTGTTTATCATTTGAGTTTGAGCAACCTGAGAGATAATGTCAAAATCCATCAATCCCTCCACAAACTTTGTACATCCCTTGGGTTTGCGTAGAGGATAATCTTGACAACCCAATTCTCACGAGAGTGGTGAGGCCTCCCAGAAGAGAACCAGGAGGCTGGAACACTTCCTAGAGCATGGAATGTCATGCATGGGGGAAATTGAGTTTCATAGCATTTGAGTCCCAGAGCAGGAAGATGGAAACTGAATAGATGTCATCCATCCCCTGGGACATCAGAAAGCTGCAGGTGGGACCTAAGAGCCCTTCCTTGGTCCAACATGGGTCACTGAGAGCCCCTCTAGGAGTTCCAGGAACAATCCCTGCATCTAGTCTTCCCTCCTCCCTCAGTTTCTGGCCTTAGGTTTGGAGGAAACCAATGATGCCTCAGGGCTTTGAACTGGTTTCTGAGGAAAGATTAAGGCTGGATCTTAGGCTCCCTCTTCTCTCAAGACAAGCCAGCAGCCACACACTGAGTGCAGCTTGTTGTGGATTTGCCTCATAATGTGTTTGTTAAAAAAAAAAAAAAAGGAATTAGTTGCGACATTTAAAATGAGAGACTGCATATGAAACTCCACATTTCTGGCATCTCTTGAAAAATCACATCTGATGATCCCAGGCTGGCATTTCCACAGTTAGAGTAGGCTGGATCTAAGGAAGCCTCTGCAGACAGGACAGGCACTCTCCTGCATGCCTTGGTTCGGTGCTCATGACTCCACACACTCAAGTTATTTGCCTGATTATTTGCCTGGTCCCCTGGGCATTTTGGCTTTGAAAGAGCAAAGGAAAGTAGCAATGGGATTACAAGAGAGTCATAGTTTATAACAGGAAAAATAAAAGGCACTTTTCAACTATTGCCTTCATATATTGTTATCAAGTTTTGCAGAAAGAGAAATTGGAGGAGAAGTTAATTAGCATGTTCAATGTATGTGGTTGCTAAGTGGTAGAACTGTCATTTGAGGTGTGCAGCCACAGAATCCCATTCTGCCTTTCCACCGCAATGACCTCACTGGTGATCTTCCTCCTTATGAATAGGATACCCACTCATTCCTGAATCCCTAGGGCACCTGTCAGGCCCTTCAGCCTTAATATTATACCAAACACCATCCTCGATACCAGGAAAATCCAAGTAGAGTCTTGCACTGGCTAGCATCTTCTCTGCTCTTTTAATCCCTGATGAGGATGTGTGTAGTGATATTCAAAGAGGAGAGGTTCTCTGTAAGTCAGCCAGGTTACCATTTGCCTTAAGGTGAAGAGCTTCAGGTTAAGAAGTTGGATGACTCTCAGTCCTACAACTCAGCAGCCATCTGCACTTGACATCACTGGCCTGAATTTTCAGCCTCAATACATTCTTTCAGGTCCTTCAGTCCCAATCTTTAGTGTTGCCTGAGTTCATGTTCATGTCCTAGGAGAGACTGCCATTTCTCAACCTATGTTTTACTGCTCCCACCTCCCCACTAGCCTTAACTGCTCTTGAAGCACTTCTAGTATTATTTTTTAAAGACTTCCCTCCCTTAATTATTTCTAAGAGCCCATAGAGGCTACTGTGTGTGTATCAGACTTTTATCCTTTGGGTTTCTATGGGACACCTGCCTCATTCTATCCAAGTTCCTGCTGCTGCTGCTAAGACGCTTCAGTCGTGTCTGACTCTATGCGACCCCATAGACAGCAGCCCACCAGGCTCCCCGTCCCTGGGAGTCTCCAGGCAAGAACACTGGAGTGGGTTGCCATTTCCTTCTCCAATGCATGAAAGTGAAAAGCGAAAGTGAAGTTGCTCAGTTGTGTCTGACTCTTCGCGACCCCATGGACTGCAGCCCACCAGGCTCCTCCGCCCATGGGATTTTCCAGGCAAGAGTACTTGAGTGGGGTGTCATTGCCTTCTCCATCCAAGTTCCTAGGGAGCTGCTTTTGCCAAACACCACAGTCTTTCACCTGACCCCCTGGCCAAGGGGGAAGTCAAGGTCATATGAGTTCTGTGCAGTTGTGGTAGAACAAATGCCTCTTCTCCTGTGTGATGTTTTAGCGTGGCTACCAAACTGCCAGTAGCTTCAGTTCTTAGAGAGTCTGACCTCGAATTTTGTCTTTTTTTTGGCGGTGGTTTAGTCACTCAGTCATGTCTGACTCTTTGCAACCCCACTAGGCCCCTCTGTACATGGGATTTCCCAGACTAGGATAGTGGAGTGGGTTGCCATTTCCTTCTCCAGGAAGGAACCTGGGTCTCCTGCATTACAGGCGGATTCTTTACTGAGGCACCAGGGAAGCCTGTTTTGTTTTTCTAATGTTTATTTATCTGGCTCTGCTGAGTCTCAGTGGGCCCCAGGGGTCTCGCATCATGCGGTGCAGGGACTCTCTAATTGTTGCGTGCACTTAGTTGCTTCACCGCATATGGGATCTTAGTTCCCTGACCAGGAATCAAATCCATATCCTCTGAGTGGCAAGGCACCACTGGACCACCAGGGAAGTCCTAAGCTTGATGGTTTTTATCACAGCACTCTTCTACCTCTGGATATACCCTCCCATTGCTCTACATAATCCAGAGGCGATGCCCAGGGGAAATGGGTTGGGAGGCACGATACTGAGCTGGAGTCTGCCCTTCTCCTTCAATGACTAAGGCTATATTACTGCACTGAGACAGTCCACCTAATGCTGTCTTCCCTGGGACTGAATTTTTTGTGCAAACCCTTACTATTATCTTACCCATTCTAGGCATGTCTGGATGGTAGTGATGAATGTGGTTCAGAGTTCAGTTGGAACCCCTGAAATCTTAGGTGGTAGTATTTTATATTATCTCATGGCCTTAAAGCCCAAATCATCTAAAATAGGATTATCTTACAGCTTCAGTCCAGACACAGGTTGGCTTAAGTGCTCCTCCAGGTGCTTGGGTATGCACTTTCAGTGTCCTGTTTCCTAATGAAGAAAGCCTCATGATTCAAAGGAGATTTGGGGTTTAGATTCCTGCACTGTGTGGGCTGAGTAACAGGGCCCCAGGGCCCCAGTTGCTGCTGTAATAGGAGGGACTCCTGAGGTGACACAGAGGACAAGACATGGAACCCAAAGACAGGTTAAAGCTGGACCTAAGGAGGAGACAGAGGTGGGAAACCCTCACACCACTGCCTTCCTCTGCAGGCTGGTTTCACCTCCTTTCTCTGTAGACAGTCATCCTCAGCTGACAGGAAGGTGTATGGCCATCCCAAAGATCTCAGGTTTACATGTGAGAGCCAGAAAGAAGCAAACTTGTCACGTCTTTCCCAATGCCACTTTCAAACTTCCAGAGAGTAGAACCTGGCTGTTTCCACGTTCACCTCTGATCTACCCAGCTCTGTCCAACCCACATGCTTGTGTCAATGGACCAAAGGCCATCTGCAGAGAAAGGGTACAGGGGATTTCAGGCATTCCAACGAAACTCTGAGCCACATTCAGCACTGACATCCAGGCATGCCTAGTGGGCAAGATAATAGTAAGGACTTGCACACACACACGCACAAAAACACAAAAAACTCAGTCCAAGGGAAGACAGGATTAGACAGATGGTCTCAGTGCAATAAAACGCATCCATCATTCTACCTGATCGTATCTCTTACATTGACTTGAATCTTCCTGGAATGGCACTGAGGAGGGGAGAGATGGTACTGAAGAGAAGTAGTGAGATCTAGCAAACAATCTTGGTATCTAGTAGTTACATAACGTTTCCTATACACCAGATACCACACTGAGTGTGTCACAGGAATTATCTCACCTAATACGTAAAACAAGATCATATCAGTGGTTACTATTAGCCTCATTTCATAATGAAGACAAAAGGCTTTGGGAGCCGGCTAGACCAAGATCTCTGTAGGTAGCAGGGCTCAAGCCCAAACTTATGCTTCTAGTTATTTTATTTAAAGTCTGGCACATCTAGGTTCAAATCTTGAGGTTGCCACTAGATATGTGATGTTGGACTGATCTGAGTCTAGTTTCCTGACCTGTAAATGGACACAAAAATACCTTTCCAGTTTAAAAGGTTCAAGCGACTAAAGGCTCTATTCTCTTTCTCCATGTATCTGGGCTTCCCTGCCTCATCCAGGCACACCTATTCTCTCATTCAACCTGACGGTAACCAAAACGTCCAGAATTTTCCAACCACCCCCTCATTCTCCATGAATTCTCAGGTCAGAAAAAAAGTGATAAGAAAGCAGTATTAGGAGTCAGAAGATATGGATTTGAATCTTGTGTCAGCGATAAATTAATTTCTTGACCTAAGGCATGTTTTTTGACAATGATGAATCATAGTTTTCCCATCTATAAAATAAGAAGACTAGAATACTGCAAAGATATGGAAGTGGTGGCAGTGATGGTATATGTGTGTGTCTGTTCTAAGGATTAAATTAAGAAAGGCATGGGAAATGTTCTGGAACCTCTAAAGCACTGCACACTTTGAAGAGATTATTATTAAGGCAGAAAAATCCTAGAATGACCTTTCGACCTGTGGCCTGGTTGCTGGGATGTTTTAAGCAGGCATTGTTTGCCCAGTACTTTCATACGCTTAATTTGTAGCTGGACGTGTTTGCACATCTTAACTCTTGGATGGCACGAGTCTTGAGCCCAGGGTGTGTCTTTAATGTTTCTTTACAAAACTTGGAAATGATGGATGCCTAAGAAATGCTAGATATACAGATAGAATTCAGGCTTTCTCTGCATTGGTCTTTCATGTTATTGTAGCAATATTTTTCAATAGTCTGGTGACCTCTTAACAATGAGCATAAAAGCCTTTGAAAAATCTCAAAAAGCCCTGTTCAAATGCAAAGGTATTATTAAATTTTCAGGAGGTGCTATTATTACTAATACTATATGAATTTATGAGTAGCAATGGAAACCACAACTCTATAAGCAAAATTGCTTTTATTTCTATTTTGTTCTTTGCATTTGGCAAAAACATCCTATATAGGTCAAATTTCTATATTTCTGTATCCTGTGTGCCTTAAGGCACATATTGAGCTATCAAAAGAAGAGAGAAATGTATAACAACTCAGAATCATGAAATTTTAGAGCTTAAAGATCATTATGTTCAGCTCTGTTATTTTATGGATGAGAAGACTATGTCTGAGAGACATGAAATGACTTGCCTAAGTTCACACAGTGAAATGTAACCTTTGCATGTCATTATTCTTCCTTGGGAACATTTGATGTCTTTGGTATATTGACATGTCCTTGGAAAGAAAACAATTTTTAAAGTGAAATCCTTTCTTTCAAGGGCAATGCTATGTATCTTAAATTCACCAGTGGAGATGGTAGAAATAAGGCAGTAGACAGAATTCAGAAAAGCTTGCAAGCTCACCACTTATTTCTCAGTTCACCACAAAGACCATTCAAGGAGCCAATTGCATTTCGGCCAACAGGCATCTAATCAGGCGACTTTCTTCAAATTAAATATTGAGTCGTTGTTGTTTAGTCATTAAGTCATGTCTCACTCTCTGGCAACTCCATGGACTGTAGCCTGCTAGACTCCTCTGTCCATGGGATTTTCTAGGCAAGAATACTGAAGTGGGTTGCCATTTCCTTCTCCAGAGGGTCTTCCCAACTGGGGATTGAACCTGTGTCTCTTGCATTGGCAGGTGGATTCTTTACAACTGAGTCACTAGGAAAGCCCCCACATGGAATAGACACTGATAAATACCATTTCCTTTTGCTTTTTCCTGTGTCAGGATGGGCTTCACCTAGCAGTGGTTTAAATATTCTTTTGGCAAAGTTCATATTTAACAATGTCTGACTATTAATTTGCCAAAAGCAAGATATTATTTGGGCTTATTTGATTTTAATACATAGCAGGTTTCACAGTGCATGATATACAATAAGAGCGGTACTGCTGTTTCACATACACTACCTCATTGAGTCTCCTGGCAACTCTATGAAGTTGGTACCCTCCGCCTTTTACATGGGAGTAAACTGAAGCACTGAGAGTGCAAGTAACCTCCTGAAGGACACCCAGAAACCAGCAGCAGAACCAGAATTCAAACCCAGGTCTGTCTGACAGCCAGGCCTGTTCTCATACCCACTATACTGTGTACTGTCCTGAAAAGCAAATTTGCTGTCAAGAAAGCTGTGTTCAGTTCATACATCTCTACAACAACAACAACAAAAAAAACAACCCAACTGAAAAATGGGCAGAGATCTGAAATAGACACTTTCCCAAAGAAGATATACAGATGGCCAACAAACCCATGGAAAGATACTAACATTACTAATTATTAGAGAAGCGCAAACTAAAGCTATAATGAGGCACCAGCTCATAGAAGTCAGAGTGCCATCATTAAAAGGTCTACAGATAAACAGTGCTGTGATGAACATTGGGGTACATGTGTCTCTTTCAATTCTGGTTTCCTCAGTGTGTATGCCCAGCAGTGGGATTGCTAGATGTCCATCAGCAGATGAATGGATAAGAAAGCTGTGGTACATATACACAATGGAGTATTACTCAGCCGTTAAAAAGAATTCATTTGAATCAGTTCTGACGAGATGGATGAAACTGGAGCCGATTATACAGAGTGAAGTAAGCCAGAAAGAAAAACACCAATACAGTATACTAACACATATATATGGAATTTAGAAAGATGGCAATGACGACCCTGTATGCAAGACAGCAAAAAAGACACAGATGTGTATAATGGACTTTTGGACTCAGAGGGAGAGGGAGAGGGAGAGGTTGGGATGATTTGGGAGAATGGCATTGAAACATGTATACTATCATGTAAGAATCGAATCGCCAGTCTATGTCTGACGCAGGATACAGCATGCTTGGGGTTGGTGCATGGGGATGACCCAGAGAGATGTTATGGGGAGGGAGATGGGGGGTGGTTCATGTTTCGGAACGCATGTAAGAATTAAAGATTTTAAAATTAAAAAAAAAAAGGTCTACAAATAACAAATGCTGAAGAGGGTGTGGAGAAAAGGGAACCCTCCTATGCTGTTCGTGAGAATGTAAACTGGTACAGCCACTATGGAGATCAGTAAGGAAATTCCTCAAAAAAACTAAAAATAGACTTGCCACATGATCCAGTAATCCTAATCCTAAGCATATATCCAAAAATAATTCAAAAAGATACATGCACCCCAGAGCAGCACAATTCACAGTAGCCAAGACATGAAAACCACCTAAATTACCACCAACAGATGAATGGATAAAGAAGATGTGGTTCACATATACAATGAAATACTGCTGCTGCTGCTGCTGCTAAGTCGCTTCAGTCGTGTCCCACTCTGTGTGATCCCACAGACGGCAGCCCACCAGGCTCCCCCGTCCCTGGGATTCTCCAGGCAAGAACACTGGAGTGGGTTGCCATTTCCTTCTCCAATGCATGAAAGTGAAAAGTGAAAGGGAAGTCGCTCAGTCGTGTCCAATTCTTAGCGACCCCACGGACTGGAGCCTGTCAGGCTCCTGCGTCCAGGAGATTCTCCAGGCAAGAGTACTGGAGTGGGTTGCCATTGCCTTCTCCACAATGGAATACTACTAAGCCATAAAAAAGAATAAAATTATGCCATTGGCAGCAACATGGATGCAACTAGAGATTATCTTACCAAGTGAAGTAAGTCAGAAAGAGAAAGACAGATATATGATATAATATATATGTGAAATCTAAAATATGACACAAATGAACTTATCTGCAAAACAGAAACAGACTCACAGACATAGAGTTCAGGCTTGTGGTTGACAAGGGGGAGGGGTGGTTGGGAGTTTGAGATGAGCCAATGCAAACAATTACACGTGGAATGGATAAACAACAAGGTCCTACTGTCTAGCACAGGAAATTCTATTCAGCATCCTATGATAAACCATAATGGAAAGAACATGAAAAAGACTGTATATATATGCATGACCAAGTCATTTTGCTGCACAGTGGAAACTAACATGACATTGTAAATCAGCTCTACTTCAATAAAATACATTTTAAAAAAGGAAACTGTGTTCTAGGAGTGTTACAGCAGGACTGAAAATGCTCAAGGTCCAGTGAGACCAAGAGCTAATGTGGGATGGAGGCTTTAGGACAGGGCCTGAAGGAGATGGTTTCTAGCTTGGAAAATGAGGAGCAACGTCCTGCAGGATGTGGCACTGAAGTTGAGTCTTGAAGGACTTAGTTATCCAAGGACAGGAGTAAGCAAGGATAAGCAAAGGGCCAGGGGTGAGAAGGGCAAGGCACTGGTGTGAAGCAGGGAGTGGGTGTTTCAGGCAAACTGGATCCTGAGGGCTGTGCAGGGGAGCATGGAGGCAAGGGCTCTGAAACCCTAAGTGATGCCAGACCACCACGGGCCTCAAGTGCGAAGCTAAAAAGTGTAGGAATCTCAAATTGGAGTTTCCTAAAATGGCCCTTAAAGAGATGAAAGGAAAAAAAAGAACGAAAACAAAAAAGTAAGACCCAAGAGTCTTAGACACGGTTATCATTTATCAGTGAGAACTGGCAAAATATGAGCTTATGGATCTAGTCAGATCTCTTCTGAAAAAGTCACATCAGTTTACAGGGAAAAAAAGCTTTTTTTAACCACAAAAAGAAATGATTTTGCAAACAAATACTTGTTCATTTGAAAAGTTTTCTTTCTGAAATGTGATATAATTTCCACTATTTAAATGAAAATACTATTGTGGGTATTTTTCCTAGGCTGGATAAAATATACCTAAAACTTACACTTTACTTGTAAATTCTTTGCCTTCCTCCTACCCTTCTTCTCTCTGTCCCTTCCTTTTGCTTGCATTTGAACTTAGCTTACCCCTTTGTCCTGGACAAGTAGTGTCTTCTCCAACTTTAATTCTGCTCTCTCCTTCACATTTTCAATGTTGTATTATGTTTAAATTTCATGCTAAGACATGGAAGCAACTTAAATGTCCATCAACAGAGGAATGGATAAAGAAAATGTGGTACATATATATAATGGAATATTACTCAGACATAAAAAGGAATGAAATTGGGTCATTTGTAGAGATGTGGATGAACCTAGACACTGTCATACAGAATGAAGACAGAAAGAGGAAAACAAATATCGTATAATATCACTTACATGTGGAATCTAGAAAATGGTATAGATGAACTTATTTGCAAAACAGTAGTAGAGACACAGATGTAGAGAACAAATGTTTGGATACCAAGAGGAGAAAGGGGGATGAAATAGATACGTATGAAATAGATAACTAAAGGAGATCAGTCCTGGGAGTTCATTGGAAGGACTGATGCTAAAGCTGAAACTCTAATACTTTGGCCATCTCATGCAAAGAGTTGACTCACTGGAAAAGACCCTGATGCTTGGAGGGATTGGGGGCAGGAGAAGGGGATGACAGAGGATGAGATGGCTGGATGGCATCACCGACTCAATGGACATGGGTTTGAATGATCTCCAGGAGTTGGTGATGGACAGAGAGGCCTGGCGTGCTGCGATTCATGGGATCACAAAGAGTCAGACACAACTGAGTGACTGAACTGAACTGAACTGAATGAGAACCCTACTCAGTGCTCTGTGGTGACCTAAATGGGAAGGAAATAAGAAAAAGAGGGGATATATGTATACATACAGCCATCACTTCATGGGAAATAGATGGGGAAACAGTGGAAACAGTGTCAGACTTTATTTTTGGGGGCTCCAAATTACTGCAGATGGTGACTGCAGCCATGAAATTAAAAGACGCTTACTCCTTGGAAAGAAAGTTATGACCAACCTAGATAGCATATTAAAAAGCAGAGACATTACTTTGCCAACTAAGGTCCATCTTGTCAAGGCTATGGTTTTTCCTGTGGTCATGTATGGATGTGAGAGTTGGACTGTGAAGAAGGCTGAGCGCCAAAGAATTGATGCTTTTGAACTGTGGTGTTGGAGAAGACTCTTGAGAGTCCCTTGGACTGCAAGGAGATCCAACCAGTCCATTCTGAAGGAGATCAATCCTGGGATTTCTTTGGAAGGAATGATGCTAAAGCTGAAGCTCCAGTACTTTGGACACCTCATGTGAAGAGTTGACTCATTGGAAAAGACTCTGCTGCTGGGAGGGATTGGGGGCAGGAGGAGAAGGGGACGACAGAGGATGAGATGGCTGGATGGCATCACTGACTTGATGGACGCGAGTCTGAGTGAACTCCGGGAGATGGTGATGGACAGGGAGGCCCGGCGTGCTGCGATTCATGAGGTCACAGAGTCGGACACGACTGAGCGACTGAACTGAACTGAACTACAGCTGACTTACTTTGCTGTACAGCAGAACTTAACACAGCATTGTAAAGCAACTATACCCCAATGAAAATTTTTTTTAATAAATGAATAAATTTCACATTCACTGCATTGTGAATTCTCAGCCACCAGCACACCCAATATCCCTGGCATGACCAAGCTGAAAGGTACTGTCAAGAGAGGATATAACCTCAGATTACAGCTGAGAAGACGAAGGTGCAGAGAGGGAGCATGTCTTTCTCAAGAACATGACACCAGTTCAAGTTTGAGCAAGCTCCAGGAGATAGTGAAGGACAGGGAAGCCCTGTACGCTGCAGTCCATGGGATTGCATAGAGTCAGACACAACTGAATGACTGGACAACAGCAAGACAGAGCTGGACCCTGACTTTATCCTCTGCTCCCCATCCAATGCTCATTTTAGCACATCATCTGAGCACATGTGTAAGCAGGGCTCGGGGGAGAATTTAGTTTCTTTGGAGTGGTTGGTTTGCAGAGTTCCAACAGACTTCTCATGTGCTATTTCAAGATAGAATCCATGGCGTATTTAGAGCTGGGGGGAACTTTAAGATCATCAAATCCACTGTCCTCCTGTCGCAGAGGAGATGACCAAGACTGAGAGAAGTGAGGAGGGTCTTGCCCAGATCTCACAGCTGGAGAAGGGCAGAGTAAGGTCAGGGATTCCAGTCCACTGACTCTCAGGCCTATGTTTTCTCTCTGTACATGCTCATCCTTATTCCTCAGAGTCTCCACTTCAAGAATCCATCTCTTTACAGCCACACACACTGAAAGGAGTTCTGCTGCACAAAGCCTGGAGGAGCTTCAAGTGGAATGTATCCATACCAGGATGAAGCTGTGTCCTTGGTTTTCCTGAGATGGTCAGTTCAGGTTGGTGTGTGGTGGGGTGGAGGTGTGGGGAGCTGGCCAATTCTGCTCTGGCAAGTCCTCCATCCTCTCCTCCCCGAAATGCATCCCAGTTATTGATGTCTTTGTGAAGCCAGAGCCCAAGCCAGTCAAAGCGGAATCGGGAACTTTGAACTGGGCCCAACCCAGTCAAAGCCAAAACTTCATATTTGCACAGCATGGCTGCATCCACCCGATTCTCACACTCACAAAGGGAACGCATGGTGAAGTCTCGATGGCTGGACTGGCTCGTGGGTGTGGCATGTGCATGTGTGGAATCACTGTGTGAACTAGTAAACATAATATATGGAAAAAATGAAAAGAAATCCATAACTCTCCCTCATACTCCATTCTAACTCCTTTAAATAGATTAGATCCAAAGAATATTGGTCCTGATCTCTACCAACCAGTCATCATTTTCAGCCTTGTCTGGCCAGTAAAATCACTTGGGAGCTTTAAAAACAGTAGCGATGCTTGAGCTCCACCCTTAGAAATTTTGGTTCACTTGATCTGGGATGGCATCTAGACCTCAAGATTTTTTACAAAACTCCTCAGATGTCTAACATGCAACTAGGATGGAAAACCACTCAATTGGATGATCCAGTAGCTTTCCGTGACTGCTGGGACCCATCCTTTTGCTGCTGCTAAGTTTTTTGTATGCACTTAGGATTAAATGCCCTCAAAATGTGGTGTTACACTGCGTCATTCAATCTCCATAGACATTTGTTGAGTGCTTGATGGTTAGATGGACTGCAGGGGGTGAATAGATGAATGAAAATGCCCGTGGTCCTAGAAGAACGTAGGGTAAAACAAGGGCCTCAATCTCCTAGACATTAATAACTACTGCCTGGGAAGGCAGCAATTACTTTTTCCTGGGAAAATCCTAAAGGCCTTGTAAAATTGAACCTTGAAGATTCTATAACATGTGGGAACAATTTTATCTTCTTAGTAGATGATTCACTTATAGGGAGGAGAAGTGAAGTGAAGTAGAAGTGAAGTGAAGTCGCTCAGTCGTGTCTGACTCTTTGCGACCCCATGGACTGTAGCCTACCAAGCTCCTCTGTCCACGGGATTTTCCAGGCATTAGTACTGGAGTGGGTTGCCATTTCCTTCTCCAAGGGATCTTCCTGACCCAGGGATCGAAGCCGGGTCTCTAGCATTGTAGACAGACACTTTACCGTCTGAGCTACCGGGGAAGCCCTATGGGGAGGAGAGGCCTGCTTAATGGGAAGGGTGCTTCGGTACGTCCATCATCGTGTTCTAAAGCGCCTTTGGCCAGTGTCTGGATTTGCAAGATGGAAGTGTCCCTGCATAACAGAGAGTGGGAGCTGGAAAGCAGGGCTGAATGCCCTGTAGAGAAGAGCTCAAAAGAACACTTGGTGACTTTTTCACCAAGAACTAGGGCTCAGCACTTGAAGCAACATGGATGGATCTAGAAACTGTCATACTGAGTGAAGGAAGTCAGAGAAGGAGAAATAGTGTAAGACATCCCTTATATGTGGAATCTAAAAAGAAATGGTACAATTGAACTGACAAAACAGAAACAGACTCACAGACTTGTGACTTTATGGTTGCCTGGAGGCGTGGGGGCATGGGAAGGGGAGGGGAATGGATAGTTAGGGAGTTTGGGGTGGACATGTGCACACTGCTATATTTTAAATGGAACACTAACAAGGCACTATTGTATAGCATGTGGAACTCTACTCAATGTTATGCGGCAGCCTGGAGGGGAATCTGGGGGAGAACGCATACTTGTATATGTATGATTGAGTCTCTCTGCTGTGTACCTGAAACTAACACAACATTGTCAACTGGCTATTCCCCAGTACAAAATTAAAAGTTTTTCAAAATGAAAAACAAAACAAATTAAAAAAAATGTGGCTCAGGAATCCATTTAAATAAGATTTTTGAAGATGAAAGTTTAGGTATTATGGAATGGGAATTCTACCTTTCATGTTTACTAAGAAACCTTCCATAAAATCTGCACTGTTCACCAATGATTTGGTAAGAGTGAATTATGTGTGGAAAATACAAAGAAGATGCTGAGTCCCATTTTGAGATGGGCTGAGTAAAATCGGAATATACATATGAGGCAACATATCAAGGGCAGGGCTGCTGGACTTAGCAATAAAAATTCCAACTCCTTCAAGTTTAGTTTGAATTTAAATAAATACAAATAATAGTTTAAGTATGTCCCATGCAGTATTTGGACATACTTATATTAAATATTATTCAATATTTATTTGAAATTCAAATTTAACTGGGAATCTTGTATTTTATCTGGCAGTGGTTTATGCTTGGTGGGGCTTTCACAATCAGGGAATCAGGAAGTGAACAAAGGCATGGAGAAGGGAGAATGCAAAGTGTATTGGGGGATGGTGAAGGGTAGGCTGGGAGTTGTCTGGGCAATACAGTAGGAAAATAATCTACAAACATATCTATAAGGCTCTGAATGCCAGTCTGACTGATATATGCTCTGTCAGCAATGGAAATCCCTTCAATATGTCAAAGGAAGGGAAATCATATGGCCCATCCATCTATCCATTCATCCATCCATTGCTCCATCCATCCATCATTGCATCAGTGTATCTGTATGAATATGGCATATGGGAAAGCGCACATCCTCTGAATTTATATTCTCATTCTGCTACGTGCTCACTGAGCAATGTTTGGCAAATCATCCAGCTTCCCTCAGCCTCTCTTTCTTGAGAAATGGGCATAATTAGGTCTTCATCCTATCCTTTTCATCAGGATTATCATGCTATCACACAGCGCTGAGCAAATAAGGTCGTCTTGAATGACTTCTTGAGGCCTTCCTTGAAAGCTCCAATACTGTGTGTACCAGCTGTTACCCTTATTACCCTAAAACATTCCAGTCAGTTTCAACCTTTTGCAAAAGCACTGGACTTTATCCCTTACCAGTGCCCTTACCAGTGTGTAAGGACAGCATCCCTCTCTCCTGCCAAGTCAGTATACAGGTGTTGCTATCCCTTCAGATGTGCTACAAACTGTTTTCTCATGATTTCCATTGAATCTTCAGGGAGATCCTTCTGCTATCATGAGGGAACAGATTGGGATGGGGGTAACAGACTGGAGGTAGAGAACGCACCAGAAGACTATTCTGAGAGTCCAGACTGGAAGTAATGAAGACCTGAATCAGAGTAGTGGAAAGGGTGAGCTGAAAATGGAAGAAATGGATGAGGAGAAATGACCCTGAAATAAAAACAAAGAAAAGTTCTGACCCCAGCATTTGGTCCCTTTGACATTGGTTCCATTTCCTCTAGGGACATGTCCTGGATAACAGTGAAATAGGATATTCCTTGGCAGTTTCAGATGACACCACCCCTGACTTTCCATTGGATGAGTGAAGGCCCAAAATAGCCTCTGGTCCCAGAGGCGGGTGATTCCTGGGACTCGGATTCCTGTTCTGAAAAATTTGGGGAAGAAGCCAGGCACTTGCCCACTCACGCTCTCACCAGCTGACCCTGCTGCCTGCTGACACAGAGCATGTGCCAATTCCGATGAGCCCTGTGGCCTAGCAAAGCTGGCTATGTCCTGCACTGCTGTTCAAAGAAGCCCTCCTGGAAGGGGTGAGATATGCAGAGGTGTTTTTCCTACTAGGAGTCAATCAGACTGATTGCTTGGCAATTTGAGGTAGAGGTGGGAGGGAGACAGAAAAATTAGAAGGGGCAGAAGACAAACCCAAGTGTAAACCTAATGGTCAAACTGAAAGCAGAGAAGACATTTCAAACAATTGAATCTTAGTATTGCTAAAGCTTTACAAAGGCCTTAGGAGTCCTGCAGAACAATCCAAGCTTTAGTGAAACGACATATGGGAGTTCATCTCGCTCAGAGCGGCTGCTTGGAGGTGGGACAGGTGATGACCTGTCTGCCCTCTGGCCAGTGGAGCTTTGTTCTCTGCACTGCTCACTGGACCTTCATCTGCAGGCTCAGCCCCCAGAGTTTGTGTCTTCTGCTGCTGATCACAGTGAATTTGAAGAAATTTGAGGACCCTAGTTGGGATTCAGTGTTTGAGCTTTCTGGTCATCCCATCCTGACTCTGAATGCTGATTTTTAGTGAATTTGAAGAAATTTGAGGACCCTAGTTTGGGATTCAGTGTTTGAGCTTTCTGGTCATCCCATCCTGACTCTGAATGCTGATTTTTATATCTAGAATTGTTTTTCTTGTTTCTATGGTAAGGCTTCTACTTTATTTGATTTCCTCTGGGCCTAGAGTCCTAGCTGGTTAATATACAGGCCTTAAACTCCCATGCCCAAGTCCTAGGCACCAGGTTAGGACTAGAATTCTTGATGTTTCCTAGTCATGCTTGCCTGGAGGAAGTGGAGTTTGGTGCAGTGGTTCTGCCCTAGCTGGTCAAGAGAACCACTGGGAAACTTTAATAGATGCCTGCTCCCCTCTCCAGAGATTATGGTTTAACTCATCTGGGGTGGAGTCTGGGCATAAATATTTTTTAAGTGTTCCCTAATGATTCAAGTGTATAGATCCTGATCAAGAGCCACTGGTCTGGTGATTAAGATTGGGACCCTTGGAATTTGCAACAATAAGAATAGACCATAAGGGCATTATGCTAAGTGAAATAAGTCAGACAGAGAAAGACAAATACTGTACGATATCATTTATATGTGGAGTCTAAAAAAGCTGAACCTTAAATCAGACCAAATCCTAGGTCAATCCTAGGTCAGTCTCAAGGCAATAGAAATAAAAACAAACATAAACAAATAAACCATAAATAAAAGGAAAGACACAGAATGGGAGAAAATATTGCAAACAATGCAACCAACCAGGGCTTAATTTCCAAACTACATAAGCCACTGGGTTTCCTATGTGGCGCTAGTGGTAAAGAACTTGCCTGCCAATGCAGGAGACTTAAGAGATGAACAATCGATCCCTGGATCAGGAAGATCCCCTGGAGGAGGGCATGGCAACCCACTCCAGAATCTTACATGGAGAATCCCATGGACAGAGGAGGGGCCCATAGAGTCACAAGAGTCGAACACAATGAGGCAACTTAGCATGCATGCACACAAGCAGCATGTACAACTCAAGAACAACAAAAAAATCAAATAATCCGATCAAAAAAATGGGCAGAAGTCCTAAATAGACATTTTCCCAAAGAAGAAATACAGATAGTAAATAAGCACAGGAAAAGATGCTCAACACTGTTAATTATTAGAGAAATGCAAATCAAAACTACAATGAGGTACCACCTCACAGCAGTCAGAACGATCATCATTAAAAAGTCAACAAATAGAGGTGGAGGGCGGGAAAAAAAAAAGTCAACAAATAACAGACGAGAGAGGGTATAGATAAAAGGAAACCTTTCTACACTGTTTGGAGTAGGAAATGGCAACCCACTCCAGTATTGTTGCCTGGAAAATTCCATAGACAGAGGAGCCTGGCAGGCTACAGTCCATGGCGTCACAAGAGTCAGACATGATGGAGTGACTTTCACTTTGACTTTTCTACACTGTGGTGGGAATGTAAGTTGGTACAGCCACTATGGAAAATAGCATGGAGGTTCCTCAAAAAACTAAAAATAGAATTGCCACATGATCCAACAATCCCACTCCTGGACTCATGTCCAGAAAAAAACGCTAATTCAAAAAGACACATGCACCCCAATGTTCATTGCAGCACTATTTACAAAGTCAAGACATAGAAGCAACCTCAATGTCCACCAACACATGAATGGATAAAGCCGATGCGGTGCATATATACGATGGAATACTGCTAAGCTGTAAAAAGAATGAAATAATGCCATTTGCAGCAACACGGATGCAACTAGAGAGCACCATACAAACTGAAGTAAATCAGAAAGAGAAAGACAAATACCATATGATAGCAAGTATACGTGGACTCTCAAATATGGCACGAATGAACTTATCTATGGGACAGAAAGAGACTCACAGACATGGAGGACAGACTTGTGGTCGCTAAGGAGGAGGGAGTTGGGGAAGGGAGGGACGGGGAGGTTTGCAGATACAAGCGTTTATATATAGAATGGATAAACAGCAAGCGTATAGCACATGGAACTGTATTCAATATTCTATGATAAACCATAATAGACAAGAATATGAAATGTACATGTGCATTTTATATTCTTTTATAAAAGAATATAGACAACTGAATCACTTTGCCCTATAGCAGAAATTGACACAACACTGTAAATCAATTACACAATAAACAAAAATAAAAAACTGAACTTATAAAAATAGAGCCTAGATGATGGCTACCAGGGGTTGAGGGTCGAGGCAAAAGATACAACCTGCAACTATTAGAAGGAATATGTTTTGGAGACACTAATGTATACGCCGAAGAATTGATGCTTTTGAACTGCGGTGTTGGAGAAGACTCTTGAGAGTCCCTTGGACTGCAAGGAGATCCAACCAGTCCATTCTGAAGGAGATCAGCCCTGGGATTTCTTTGGAGGGAATGATGCCAAAGCTGAAACTCCAGTACTTTGGCCACCTCATGCAAAGAGTTGACTCATTGGAAAAGACTCTGATGCTGGGAGGGATTGAGGGCAGGAGGAGAAGGGGACGACAGAGGATGAGATGGCTGGATGGCATCACCGACTGGATGGATGTGAGTCCGAGTGAACTCTGGGAGTTGGTGGTGGACAGGGAGGCCTGGCGTGCTGTGATTCATGGGGTCGCAAAGAGTCGGACACGACTGAGTGACTGAACTGAACTGAATTATAGCATGGTGACTATAGTTAATAATACTTTATTGTGTACTTGAAAGTTGCTAAGAGAATAGATCTTTAATAGTTTTACCACAAAAAAGAACAGTAATTATGTGATGTGATGCAGGTGTTAGCTAACATTATGGTGGTTATCATTTTGTAATATACAAGTGTATCAAAGGTACACATTGTACTTAATTTATACAATGTTACATGTCAGTTATACTTTAATAAATCTAGGTGGGGAGAAAAATGCCAGGGTCATAATGAGAATGCCAAGAGATTAACATAGAGGCAGCAGCAACTTGTAGGTAGCATATGAACAACGAAAGGAAACAATGCTGATTTGAAAAAAATGGGATCTTGAGATTTTATAGATGAGGCTTCAAATCTGACTTTATCATTTACTAACTGTGTGACCTTGGGGTAAGTTATGTGGGCTATCTATTGTCAGTTTCCTTGTCTCTAAAATTATATGTATCACACAGTTGACAAATATTTTAGATAGCATGCAAAGGACCTAGCCTGGCATCTGGTACAAAAGAGCGATGTAAATTATTGCGAATGTCAAACTCTTTCCCATGTTCAATCAAGCAGGGCCTGGATCACTTCTTTCTGGGCTTCTCCCATATAGATCACCTGTCTGAAGCCCATGGAATTCACTCTCTGTGAACCCATCTGTAGAACATGCTTTGTCCTTTCATGCCCCAATTCTGCTCCAAACTGATGGGCATATCCAATCCTCGGCATGTTGACTTTGCTGCCTGATGGGTCCCATCACCTATTGGATCTGTTCTTGAGAAACTGAGTTCATCTCCTGCGTCAGCTCTGTTCCACTTAAGGTCACAGAGCGTAACACCTAAACTCTGCTAGGACAACATGGATGAGTAGGGGACATAGGCCCTCTCCTGATGCCAACCCAGCAGGGCCTGGATCACCACCTTGTCTCTCCTCCACCAAGCCCAAACACAAAACAACTTTATAAAGTTTTGACCTAGAAGGATTGGGCATTCCTAAGGTTAGTAGTGGTTCTAGAACACTGTGCCTGTCTACTCAGTCCTGGCCACTCACAGGAAGCCCTTCTGAGCTGCTATGAGATGGGAGGGGTGACAGGTGTCTCATTTTCAGCTGGCACAGAGTTCTAGAAACCGTGCCCTCATGTTGTTCAGCACAGACTAGAGTGTGTCCACTTCTGGAAGGGACACCAGCCAATATGAGCCTCTTGGCATGTTAACCCTTAAAAGAGCAAGCCAGTGTTCTTTCAAAAGCTAAAAACTATAAGCATCACTAGTGCTCCACCTTTTTGATGGAGGTCCAACTCTTCTGAGATAAGTAGCTACTTCCATTTCTCGTTTCCATATTTGCCTTTACATGGCTTCTATTAAATTCTGCAGGAGTTAACAGACTGGCTCCAGACCGAGACCGTCTGGATCCCAGACCGTGCTCGGCTACTCACTACTGACTTTGACAACTTCACTGAACTCTCTACCCTGTGTCTTCATCTCTAAAATGGGAGACCTAATCCAACCATCTAGTCTATGGACTCTTAGGAGGATTAAGTGAGCACATCTTCATAAGGTGCCTTGAATGTTGCCTGCTAACAGTCAGCACGAATCATTCTTACTGTGTTAAGGGCTGGATGACCTGCAGCTCAACGATGAGGTGGGATCTTCCTGATGGGAAGTGGCTATTGTTATAAGTGTGGCTCTGGCACCTTGTATCTCTTTCCAAGGATGACTCTGTGAGTTCATCCATTTTACCCTGGCTTCCATTTTTTCCATTCAATTGGGGTGGACACTTAAAGGATAATTTCTAACGTACAGTCTAGAAAGATACCTTTGACTGTAGGACGTCTCCTTCTCCATTTGCCTAAGTGTGAGTATTGGCCACAGTTTAATTGTCAAGGAATGTTGCAAGGGGCTACACTAGAGTTGGCTTCCTGAGTCTTCCAGAAAAGACAAAGTGGTCTTAGATGCTAATGAAACACAGATGAAATAGGATACCCTCTAGGGGTCAGAGACTATTAGAGAACAGTCTAATATCTGGTCTAGATGAGCCCAGCTTATCTGCAGTCAATAGAATTTGAGACTTTTCCATGGGTCTATCATTTTTCTTAAGGGTTTCAGGTGTATTGACCTATTTGATTTTCACAAAATACTATGAGGTAAGTGATAGTATTTTTTACCTGTCCTTGCCAAGTGAGGAAATTGGGACACAGAGAAGTTAAGTAAATTGCCCACAGACACACAGCTCTAGTATCAGAGCTGAAATTCAGAACCCTGCCCTCAGGCTTCAAAATCCACAGTCCTGTGCTCTGATGGGGTGATAAGTTGGATCCCAGAATAAATAGTGTCCTGAGGTCACCAAAAAGGGAAAATCAGCATGAACTGAGAGCGGACATACATGGAACTAGAAAGAAAATTTAGGTTTTCAGAGATTCAGGCCCAAAGGGTTCTGGGCCAGGAATAAGCCAAAGTTGGGAGACTAGACAAGGAATTCCAGATTCTTGCCTACCTAGAGAAGTTTGTCTCCTAAGCGGGCCAAAGTTCTTTTCAGACTGACCTTCCCTAAAAGTTTGCTGTGAACAAGTCTATTGGGTGTGGTGTTGCCATGATTTATCATGTGACACTCTTATTTTCAATGCCATTGTCTCCAGAAAGAGGCTATACCTAGAGTGCTGGGGGGAGAAGCAGGTTGAGAGCTGCATGACCTTGGTGAAGTTATAAACCCAAAGCAATCAAAAGGCAAGTCTCTTCTGTTTTGGAGGTTCTTGCATCCTGACTTCACAGGATGCAAATCCTGCAGTTTGGTCCGGGGTTTACTGACCATAACAAAACACACCAGATCTCTCTTTCCCAGGAACCATTTCCACCATGGAGTGACCTACAACATAGGCACATATCATTGTCTGGCTTTGAAAGCAAGTTTAGAGCCAGGCAGAAAATGTTTGCACCTTGAAGAATATATGGGTATCTCTGCCAAGGAATTTCCTGCCCAACTGTCAAAGAGTTGGTAACAGTTTCATAGTTGTGTGTGAAGGGAAAACTTCCGGGGGCATCTCCCCCGCTTCCTCAACTCTTATTCTGACAGGGCTTCCTGATTTCAGTCTCATGATACATGCTGCGCTGTGCGCTCACTCAGTCGTGTCCGACTCTTGCAACCCCACAGACTGTAGCCCACCAGGCTCCTCTGCCCATGGGATTCTCCAGGCAAGAATACTGGAATGGGTTGCCATTTCCTTCTCCAGGGGATCTTTTTGACCCAGGGATTGAACCCAGGTCAGAATGATAGACTCAGGGTGGAATTTACCTCCAAGACCATCCAATTCAGTCTCTTCCTGCAACAGATGAGGGCTTGAAGGTTCAGAGATCAGAAATGGCTTTGGCCATTCTAGTTAAAGACTGAACTACAAGGATTCCTGGCTCCTAAGGTAGGCTTGTCAGTGCTCAGGTTTCCATGTTGTTTAATAAATAGGTAACATACCTATGTGGACACCCTCCACCCCAGCCCATAAACGGAGGCTCTTCAAATGCAGTTTGCGGTGTCTTAAATGTGCAGAAATACGCACACACAGACACACGCACACAGATGGGGTGAGGGTGAGAATACATTATTCTCCTGTCCTCCTTTCCAGAAATAGTTCCTACGATTAGGAAAAGGTTTGCCACGGAGACTGGAGAAGCCCTTTGCATTTGCAATCTGGTCATTCTGGAGGGGTGAACCTAGGACTCTTCAGCTGGACGTTAATAGCTGATTAATTCAGAAAGCTTATTTAATTTGTGACCAATATAGCTCTGTTTTGCAAAGAGAGGGCTGTGTTGGCAGATGCAGAGACCAGCTCCCCAGATGGAATAATCTTTTTCTTATTAATTTGCTGTATGTTGCTTCTCATTTCTCACAGTCACTCCAAATGTGTTACAAACGACTACATGCTCTGGGTCCTGAATCCACTATTGCTATAGCTTTGGGAAAAAAAGGAAAAAAAAAATATTGACTGTCAGCTGCAGTGAGCTTTCCCAGCACTTATTTCCATGCTCGATTTTTAAATCAACATTGCCATCTCCCATCACTGAACACTGCTCCACCTGGGAGCAGCCATTGCTCTGGTGTTTTTTAGGAAACGACAATCTAGATGGTTTGAATGATGTTTTCAGGGCCCTGGAAAGAGGTCGAGGTGTGGCTGGGATTGAAACTCAGTTCCAACTTCTTGGGCCGTGGAGTCTTCTTATTGTCTAGCATATGTAGCAGGGTGTTTATTCCCTTTAGGCCAGGGATGCATGAGCATTGCCTGGAGAGCTTGTTAAAAACTTTGATCTGGCCCTGCCCCTAGAGCATCTGATTCAGTAAGTCTAGGGTAGGGCCTGAGAACGTGCATTTCTAACAAGTCTCTGGGGGTGCTGCTGCTGCTGCTGTTTGGACAGCGCACCTTGAGAACCATTGCTTAGTTGAATGAGAGGCACATACAGATAGGATTGCAGAGACTGGGGCGACCGAGTGACTTTACAGCAGGTAGAACAATCTTCAGGTAAACACATCTTGGTACTTTTTGAAGAAGGTCTCTGATGTTCGTCGCTCAGTAGTGTCCGACTCTGGGACAGAAGAGCCCGCCAGACTCCTCTGTCCATGGGACTCTCCAAGCAAGAACACTGGAATGTGTTGCCATGCCCTTCTCCAGGGGATGTCCCCAACCCAGGGATCAAATTCGGGTCTCCTGCATTGCAGGCAGACTCTTTACTGTCTGAGGGTTTTTATTTTGTTTTGTGTCTTTCGCTTTTCCCCTGTCGCTAAGCACCAAATTAGAGTTTAGAAACAATTGTGATTATTTTTTAATGTTAAGGCTCAATCGAGACTGTAGACTAAATTAATTTGACTGTGTACCTCAGTACGTGATATGGGTTTTTCCAAAATATGAGCACTTAAGCTGGACAAAAATATTTCCCCTGAGTTCAGCCATTCTATGCAGACCAGCTCCTGGTTCCTAAGGAACCATCTGAACAGCATACAGCACCACAATGCAATGCTGCAGAAGCATCCCTGTGATGATTTCTAAGTGCAGAACATGTACCCCAAGCTCAGTCTTTCAACCAACATTTTTTTTCTTGTCACTTACAGGCTTATGATTATTAATACCCTGTCATTAACTATAGTGTTCTGTTTGTGGTGTTTTAGGACAGAAGGGCTTATTTTTGCAAAGAAGTACTTTTGTTTTGCCAGATACAAAAATTAGCAGCTCACAGTTAAATATACAATGAATGCAAAGGTCCTATTTGTTTATTTTGCATGTGTGTGATGGGTGGGATAAGATTTAATGAACTGGAAGACCAGCTTTTACAAGTCTATGCTGCTGACATTACTAAGCACACAGGATTGTCAGAAAAGCACATGCCAGGCTGCACAGCTCCTGATCTAGGATTTTGTGCCTAGCAAATAATTTGAGGGATTGAGGTAAAGGCCTATGGAAATGCTATAGAGCCACATAAATGGCTTTTTTTCTTAATGAGGAACATCATGGGTAAGGCCACATATTTTTGTAATATTTAAACATATTCTTCAGGCAACTTACTGCATCTACTCACAAATCAAAAAGTGGCTAGAACTGAAGGACAAGGGATAGAGGTGTGGGTCAGGTATTTATTAGCTGAAATGTACATAAAGGCTGGCTGGTTTGGAATGGCTGCATCTACTCTGGCCAGAGTTTGGTCCTTAGGTGGGGAGTTCATAGCCCCAACCACCAGTTAGCTTATTGTAACCAACAGCAGTCAGTTTCCCAATTATTTCTCCCCCAAACCAACCACCTAATCTTTAAAATAAGTTAAAACAACGCACAGCTTAAAAAAGAAAAAGCCCAGATTCCATCACTAATTTTGCTGTTCAACATTTTAAGGTTAGAGCAGATCTGTGGATCACTGTTTCCAAGCTAAATAATTTATCTACCTACATTATGTACGTAAGTTGCTTCTTATCTGAGTTATCAACCTCCTTTATTTAACCATGGCTTACCAAAACATGCAGCCGCTTCCACTTTAGCTGACTTACAGGACAGGCTTGATGAACATGGAGAAGACATGTATGTTTTAATTAAGCCTGAGCCCTAACGCTGCTGGGGTACTGGCTAGCTGAGGCCAGGCATGAAGGCTTCTGTTACAGTTCATAAGGTGTTGACATTTTATCCAGAGCCTAATAACCACTGAACCAGGGAAAACTTAACACTGATCCATGCTAAGAATTCATATTCTAACTCAGAACTGTGACAGAATTCAGTATTCAGAATTAGTACAGCTAATAAAAGACTTCATGGACACTGCTTATGACCAGAGAGGCTTATTAATAAGGCGATAAACAATAACAATGGTCTGGGTTATTTCCAGGCATCTTCATGATGAAAGAGGTTTACCTTCTTATTCAGTGACTTGAGTACCTACTGACTACTCCTGTTATGTTCAAGTTGGATAATTTTGATCTTTCGTTGTTTGTTTGTTCCTTGGACCTCTTCTTCTGATGAAAACTTCCCATCATGTTTACCAAACTCCTTTAACTTTAAAGAGTTTGAATGTCACATTGAATTCTCACTTTGTTTTACTCAAGATTCAAAGTTTCCCTAAGTTCTAATTCCATGGCTGGGCTCCTGTCTTGATTGGCTGTTGGGACTTCTAGAATTAAGAGTATTTTGCAAACTCGCTGGACCCTTTAGGATTGAGGAATTCTGTCTTTGGATCTGCCTCCTCCAAATCCACAGGTCTGTTTGTTATCACTTCCTTGATCCTTATTTATAAGACAATACAAGAGGAAACCATGTGTGTATATGTTTGAAATAGAAATGATACATTGCACAGATATAGTTCACCACGTTCTGGGGTGGGTTGTCAGTGTTCAAACGGGGAGTCTAAAGAGTAGGAACAGATGCTTTTTTCCCTTAATGGCCCTTTCTCTCATGTAAAATCCTTCCATTTATTTCCCTAAGATTTAGTGATAACTTTAAACACTTTAACTAAATTACCCAGTGGCTTGGCAGCCATGAATGAGGCAAAATCTTTTTAGAAATCCTAGCAATCTGTTAGACTGTGGGTACTGTGATATAAAATCTGCGTGTTCCACGTAGAAAAATTAAATCAGTGCAATGGATGTGAGCACATAATGCAAATGGCATCATTTCTAAACCAAGGGTACATGACCTGCCTCTAAATATTGAATTTCTATGTTTTTTTTTCAGTCACTGACTTTCTAAATTTGGGCCAATTTATCCTCATTATCCCTAAGTAAACCTACTTTGATTTTTTTTAAACAGTTATTTTATAATCAAATAGAGGCAGCCAGCCCTGATTCATGGATCCTGGTGTTGCTAGGATACATGGCTTGGTATTTGATGAAAGTATATCACTTCAAAGGGGAAAACTTTCAAGTGTCCTAGAAAATGACACTCCCCCGTCTTCCACTGTGGAAGACAGGCCCAATCCTAGAGCTTCTTGAAAGCTTGCAGACTGCAGGATTGGCCTCCCATGCTTTGAAATAAGCAACCTTTCTGGAGGGCTGTGCAATTGCTGAAACTAGTCAGGTTGATCTTAAAGCAAGGAACACACGTATTTAACAAAACACGTTTTCATGTTTGTTTTACAGTAAAGAGAAAAAAACCCAGAACCCCCAGATTTTATGTACTTTGAAAATATATTTAAAAACATTAAAAATTCTATATTTAAAACATATATTATATGTTAATTAGTACACTTAAATAGAACTTGTATTTACAATAGGCTTCTGATGCGATTAAGTTTTAATGCCAATTTTTTTCAAGAACATAATTATATAAATATACTAAAATACAATAAATATTTTTTTGTTGGTTTGTTTTACATGGTGAATAATATCTTTACCATAGAGAGAACAAGGCCACAGACATTTACTTACATTGTCAATGGGAATCACCATAAAAAAAGCAACAGGCCTGCTGCCATGCATGAAACACTTCTGCCACAAAGAGACCACAGCAAGACTTTAAAAAAAAACAAAACCAAACAGAACGGAACACAAATGAACAGCAACAGAGAAAGATTTGAACAAAATCAACCTTAGGTCAATGTAAACCACCAAGCATGTGACTGTGATGTAGGTTGTTGAGTAAGAGACGGCCACTGACCACATGGTTGCTGAAATGTCTCCTACTTGGCCACAGATTCGGCCTTTGCAATACACTTTGAAACTGTGATGGGGACTTCTTTCTGGTTTTAGAATTTTGTCCCTCGAAAGGAGGCTGGGAAAAATTGACAGCAGATATTTTGAGAATTCATTACATGTTAAAGATAATTACAAAGATAATAATTTCAAACAGCACAAAACATACCTATACTACATAAAGTTATCCCTTCTTTTAAAGACAGGTATTTGGATGGTACAATAAAAGATAGGCTTGTTCTAAATGAAAGACTGAACAAGTTACACATTATTTGCTGATGGTATCTTCACTCCCTGGGTTGTGGTAGACAGCCTCTTTTGTTTATCCCTTACCCTAAGATGCAGCAAATTTCTTGAGGCTTTCTGATTCTCCAGAACTGGCCCAGGAGATTTTCAAGTTTACACGATGGGCTAAATGGGCCTTAGCACTAATTGTCATTGAGATCCCTTTTGACCAGGACCACTATTCCAGCTCCCAACTCGATTTCTCCTAACCCAAGATGGCAGAGGGAAGGTAGGGACCCTCTCCATGAACAGACAGGATGGTCAGGAGGTGGGGAGCATCATCTCACCAGGGAGCAACGTTTTGTCAGCTTGTCCTGGTCTCTCCCACCGAGCAAGGTGCCTTTAAGCCTTTGGTATCTTGGATGGATAGACACTGTTCCAAAGTCTTGTCCCTGGACAAGATTTTCTATTGGTAACTGTGGTCATCCAACCTGAGTTTTGGGGGGACCTTTTCCTGTTTTTCCTTCCCCTTTACTGAAGTTCTCAAAAAACAAAACCCTGGTTTCCTCATGTCTAATTTCAAAGCAATCAATGTTCATGTAGCAAACATCTCCCAACTCATTGAATCCATTTCATGATCACAATGCCACCCATGTGGTTCCAAAAATGCTCTGGGCTAATCCAGCTTCATGCAAAATTATTCAGGGGCGGAGGGTATAATCAGCTTGAGCGGGGTCCTCCAGCGAGAACCTCTTAGCACTGTTAGATAATGTAGGCACTTAAAGCTCGAGGTCCAAGCAAATTGACACGTGTCATGCCAGAGCCACCCCTGATGAGTCCTTTAGAGGTCTCCCTTCTGGAATGTCTCAAGTCCCCTTCCCCACCCCCACCTAGACCTCAGCATGACCACTCAGAAATCTTTCCTGCACCACCTGGAAAGGATACATCCGCTCCACACAGCCTCCAGATGGCTGTTTAGTCTCATTTCACTGGCAGTGTGGACTCCTGCTCTATATCTAGGTGTTTCTGGGTCTGTATAGAACTCTACCTTTTGCTTTGAAGGCAGTTTTAAACTTTACCATGATTTTTTTTAATCCTTATAATGACTGACCCAAATGTTTACCCCTCATCTAAAAGAATTTTCATTTTTGAGTTATTTTTTGTTGTTTTTTCTCTCCTCTAAAAAAAAGAAAAGAAGAAAGAAAGAAAAGAAAGAAATCACTATTCTCTAGGCTTATGAGTGCCACGGTGTGACAAAACGTGTCTACTCATTTGCAGCAGTGGTAAACTACTTCAGAGCTTGCAATTGGTTTTTCTCCCTTAAGAGAAAACAAAACAAGGAGGGGACCAGAGGGGGTGGGGGGGAAAGAATATGCTCAGAGTAAATGAAGATCTTTCTGACCAAAGAAGATCCCCCCACACCCCCACCCACCGACCAAGGCCCAGAGGGTGAGTGGGCGCCTAAGTGGTGCGCCATGGGAAGTGGAGTGAGCACTTCATTTACTTGTCATAATTTTATTCACTTTCCAATCATCTGATTGATACTGCCAACATCTCTGCAACAGACAAATGAATCTTTTTATCAACCAGAATATAGATGGAAGGAATTCTTTCCCCATCCCTACACCCTATGGGAACTAAAAAAACAAAACAAACAAAAAATAAACACAAAACAAACAAAAATATACCCCTCCCATCCCCGATCCCCTAAGCCAGTAAAGCGATGACAACAGCACCTTGACATTGTTTTAATTCCAACGCTATCAGAAGTTAAAAGCAGTAAAACAAATAGAGTACTAACAAGAACGAAGATACTTACTGTCTAAAATGTAAACGGAATGTTTTGGTTCAAATTTTTGTTAGACTTTTTTTCTTTCTTTTTTTTTTGTCTGTTTTCTGAAAGAGGACAGTTTGTTATCAATTCACAATTAAAGCAGCATGCAATTTATTAGTAGTATTTTTTAAACTTTTTTTTTTTTAACGTTTTTCAATTCTTGGCAACGGCAACAAACCACAACATTGAGGAATGTAAAGCAGACTTTTTAAAGTTGTGCGCAAAAAAATGACTGTTTCCCTTCTGGTCATGGAAATGTCCAATAAATAGATTGTAGAACCACTGTACTGTATAAACTTCATTTATACATGCAGTTCATAAAATTATTTTTTTTCTTAACTGAATAATTTACCCTGTTATGTATATATACAAATAGATCATTTTTGTCTCAATATAATCTATACAACATAAAGCCACTATCTTCCCCTCTTAATGGTCAGTGTACATACACAAGAAGTGTCTATCCGAATGAACCGCCAGCCAATACGCTTTTTGCTATCCATGGTGAGGGCCCGCACGTACGACTGGGTAGTTCGGCACTGGGAGTTCCAATGCCTCTTGTCTATGCCCCTGCAGCCCTCCTTCGTGTAACCCATGGGATTGCACTTGGTCTCGTAGAAGTACTGCTTCAGCTGGCCTTTCGAGACGGGGACTTTTTCAAGGACCGTGACCGTCCCGCCCGACATGTCCACTGTGGTCTTTTTATCCGCTGCGGTCACCCACTCGCTGATGCTGTCGCACACGCTCAGCTCCCCACGGCGGGCGGGGTCCGAGTGGCGCCGGACCCTCATGGACATGTTCGCGGCATCCAGGTAATTTTTGTATTCCTCGAGCAGGAAGAGGAGAGGGGGCTCCAAAGGCACTTGACTGCTGAGCATCACCCGGGACGTGTACATGTCCGCGTCTTTATTGTTTTCCTCGCTGGGCCGAACTTTCTGGTCCTCGTCCAACAGCTCTTCGATCACGTGTTCAAAAGTGTCAGCCAACGACGACGAGGACGTCAGGCCTCTTGAACCCACCTTGGGCCCATTCACGCTCTCCAGAGTCCCATGGGTCCGCACACCTGGGTAGGCCAAGCTGCCTTGTGCTCGGAGGTTGGCTTCTTTCATGGGGGCAGCCTTCATGCAACCGAAGTATGAAATAACCATAGTAAGGAAAAGGATGGTCATCACTCTTCTCACCTGGTGGAACTGTAGGGAGAGAGCAGAGACAGGACACAAGACGGTTTAGGGCTTTCTTTTGCTGGGATGCAAGGCAGCCCTCCGACTGTAATTCCAGGCCCTTCTGCAAGGTCAAGGTTTCTGCTGTATTGGCGATAAACTTGCAGCTGCACCAGGCACGGGTTAATGTCAGTAGTGTGCGCAGTAGGCTTTAATATAAACCAGAGCTGTGCAGCCCTGGTCCCAAGGCTGAGCATGTAAACCCTAAATTTGATGGCTCCTGAGCAAGTGAAAAAAACTATGGCTTTGAGTGTGTTTTTTTCCTCCCACTTGAGCAGCTTTGTAAGTTTAATTTTTAATGATCTCTGCTCAGGCTGTCACAAGAAACACATCAAAAATGTTACCAAGCAACAACTGCAGGGGTGATAGTAATTTTTTCCCCTCAGCTTGGCAACATGGCTCTAAGGCAGGAGTGTGTGATGGGACCAGTAGTGGCCTGTGGGGGGTGGGCCTTTCTAGCTATAGACCATCCAGGCATGAATGAGAAAACGAGTCAGGGAGCTACAAGGAGTCTTCCCATTGATTCTTTCCTCCCATGGAGATAATACATTAGAAGGAAGGAGGGACTTCCTTGGTGGTCTAGTAGTTAGGATTTGGCACTTTCACTGCTGTGGCCTGAGTTTAGTCCCTGGTCAGGAGACTGACCAAAACTGTGTGGCATGGCCAAAAAAAAAAAAACAACAGAAAGATCATTTCATCAAGCCATCCAGTTTTACTGTTAAAAAACCAAAGGCCACAGAGGACTTGCCTCCCATCATGAAGAAAGTTTCTGTTAGAACTCAGGGCTCTCAAGTCAAGCTCTAGTGTCTTTCTACTTATTTTCCTTACTACACTTTGGGTGGCCGTAATGAATATAAGTTTTGCTTATTCCCAAACAGAAATCATTTGCTACATGTTGATTTTAATGATGCGTCTATGCCTGGGGCTGCTATCATGAAAGCAATGTGTCTGCTTAAGAGAGAGCTGAAGAAGGAGGCATCGAAAAGCTTGGGAGGCAATTCCCAATGCCTGCCATATGCGCATCCATGTGTATCTCCACTAACTCCCCTGGCCCCTTGCCCCTTGCTTTTCTGGCTCATATGCAGACCCATCTAAGAGAGCATAGCCTCTCTTTTTATTGGAACGTGGCCTGTGTGCACGTGTGGATGCACGCAAGCCCTGAGCTGATCGTACCTTTAAAAGGCCGAGGAGCATTGTATACATTTTGGTACAGGCAGCTGGTGATTCTTTCTGGGCTTTTGAAGTTTTCTGGGAAGTCTCTTAAGAGCACACCACAAAATTAATCTTTTCCTGTTTGCTAGAGGGTAGCTATACTCTAAATTTGACTCTCTCTCTATAAGCATGCTCTGGGAAGCCAATTAGAATGAGCGAACAAGTGAAATGAGAACATACCTACAGACACAAGGTTACCGTCGGATGGTGGAGGACATCAGAGTCACTTACCTGAGGCATCGCATCCCTGAGTAGTAACGAGAAGCATCCTCCCCGCCCCCCACACCTGGACACTCTAACTTACTCCTACTCCTCAGTTCTGGAGCAAGGACTTACAAAAAGACACTCATGTGCCATAGCTGTTATACTGTGTCAATCAGTAGGAAAGGGGACTGCCTGTCTGCCCATGAAATGTCACTTGCCAGGGAAGGTAACCTACCTCCAGTCAGTAGGTCATACTGCAGAAAGAACTGAAACTCTGGGCATAAGGAGCCAAGGTGTCTGTCCTCCACTTTTATTGAAATCACAGTTTCTACTACTATGGGGGGTCAGTCGCTCAGTCGTCTCTGACTGTTTGTGACCCCATGGACTGTAGCCCACCAAGCTCCTCCGTCCATGGGACTCTCCAGGCAAGATTACTGGAGTGTGTTGCCATTTCCTTCTCCAGGGGATCTTCCCGACCCAGGGATCGAACCCAGGTCTCCTACATTGCAGGCAGACGCTTTAACCTCTGAGCCACCAGGGAAGCCCTCTTTGAGACTTAATTATCGTCCCCAGACACCAACCAATTTCCTTGCAGATTCACTCTTGCTTCGTGCAAATAGCAAGCAAGCTTGGAGCTACTTGGAGTACACAGTCTCAGATTGGCACAGACACAATGGTTTGGAAAAAACACAGATATCCATTCTGCTAATACCTGAACTTCTGGAAAGGTTCTGGATTCTACACCATCAAAGAACTGGATCCTCCAAGGAGATTTCTATTCCTGGCAGGCAGTATTTACACACTGAATGAAAACCCTTTCTCCCAGCATTCCCTGTCCAAATTAAAGCAACCCAAGGGGCACCTCAAATGCAGGTCACTGAAAAAAGACAAATTTAGAATATTTTACTCCTGCCCTCTATATCATACTGGCTGAGATTTGCTGTGATGAGCTACCTTTTTAAAAAGAATTTTATTTTGGCTGTGCCAGGTCCTAGTTGCAGCTTAAGGGATCTAGTTCTCTGCCCAGGGATGGAACCTGGGTCGCCTGAAATGAAAGTGTAGAGTCTTAACCACTGAACCACCAGAAAAGTCCCTGAGCTATCTTTTAATACCATATTTCATGAAATCTAAGATACCATCCTTATAAAACACATCATTTTAGGTACCACTAGGATACAAAAAAAATGCAGCGAGATAAACTATTGCTTTCATTACCACTTAGAATGGAAAAGAGCTCTTTCAGACTTATTTGGACATATTTTATCATAGATAACTTTTGCTGCTGCTGCTGCTGCTGCTGCTAAGTTGCTTCAGTCGTGTCTGACTCTGTGCGACCCCATAGACAGCAGCCCACCAGGGTCCCCCGTCCCTGGGATTCTCCAGGCAAGAACACTGGAGTGGGTTGCCATTGCCTTCTCCAATGCATGAAAGTGAAAAGGGAAAGTGAAGTTGCTCAGTCGTGTCTGACTCTTAGCAACCCCATGGACTGCAGCCCACCAGGCTCCTCTGTCCATGGCATTTTCCAGGCAAGAGTACTGGAGTAGGGTGCCATTGCCTTCTCCAGATAACTTTTGTGCATATGTAAAAAAGAAAATTAAGCAAAATAACCTGGTTAAGGCAATGACAACTATGTTGCAACTGCTGCACAGCCCATGACAATAAAATGACATTAACTGTAAGACACGAGCCAATTCAGGGATGTTTAAAAAAATAAATAAGAAAATGTGCATCTTAGAATTAACAAAATGGGTAAGTTTAGTAAATGTTTACTAACTTCCCACACTCGCTGCTTAAAATGGCCCAGGTATTAAGATATCTTAAACTATACAGTTGGAAAATTATTTTATTATCACTATCATACTGAGTCTTTAAATGATCCTTTTTTCTATACTTAGCTTAAAGAAGCTGACACTGTAAAGTTACTGCTTTTCACTTGTCTCATTTTGTCTTTTTATTAAAAACTTTTGGCTTATAAAAGTAGTTAGCACTTCACATATTACTTTCTCATCAGTTCCACAAGCAAGTACTTCAGAGGAACAAATGGCATCTGAGTAAATATAATTTGGCTTTCACCCTGAGCCCAAACATGGGCCTTCCTTAGAGCAGAAAGTCAGGAGACATTCAGTAATTAACCTACCTGGTGATAAAGCCCTCCCCGCCCCCCGACCCCCCGCCCCCCCCCCCCCCCCCCCGACCCCTTTCTACAATGCTGCCTGCCTGCTGGCTTATCAGGTCAATACTTCCTGTAGGAACAATGTTCCTTTCTAACTCTTCTATTTCTGACAATGGTTTCTTGATACTTTGGACCACCCAAGATGCAGGTTAGAAATCTTGGAATCAATTCTGATAATGTATTTCTTTCAGAGCCTTTAAATCCAGTCAGTGAAGAAATCCTGCTCATTTTTCTAAAATATGTCTCCTGTCCATCCTATTTTCTCCATCCCACTGCCACTATCTCAGCACAGCCCTCACCATCTTATTTTGACTATAATCCTCTCATCCCCTTCAATGTACAGGACATCCTTTCTGCTCCACTTAACTCTGATGACCACTGTCTGACTAACCTCTCATCTTAGGCCCTTATATGAAGACATGCAATGACTATTTATTTCACCAGATCAAATCCATCCTTTTTTTTTTTTTACTTGGTATTCAACACCTTCCAAAACCTGGCATCATCTCACTCAGCTGACTTTCTTATGTTACTCAGTGTTCCATCACCTCTGCTCTGATCAAGCCAGTGTCCTTGGGGTCCCATATACATCATTACCCGGAAGTGACTTGTTCCTTTCTTCTGGCAAATTCTTTTTTCTCTATCTGACTAAATCTTGCTTATTCTTCATGACCCACTTCAAGCATCAAATCACACGTGCCACCTTCTCTAATTGCTCCAGCATGCACTGACCTTCTTTGCCTCTAAAACTCCACGTGGCGTCTCATTTAGTACTTCATTCCGTACTCACTTGTTAATTGTTAACAGTGTTTGTTAATTACGGTCAGTCTTCAGTTGGATGATAAGCTCGCTGAATCATAGGTGATTCCCCCATAATGCTTAACACTGAATAATACAGTGGTACTCAGGCCAAACTTACTGACCATTTTATTAAACCATGAGAAAACATAGTTGTGACATCATTTTCATAGGAAGTCTTTCCACATGGCACGTACCAGTGAACTCACCGAAATTATTAGGCCAAGTACAGGCTGTGCTAATCCCAAATTATAAGCTCTAAAGTATTTGATAGATGGTAATTATCAGCCATGGAGTTTCTCTAATAGGATAAAATTTTACTTGAGTAATAATTTTTAAAAACAAATAATACTACAACACACTAACTGTGTAGCTGTTTCTAAGAGAAACAAATAATACTACAAATAATTTTTAAAAACAATACTACAACTACTAAAAATACTACAAATGATTTTTAAAAACAAATAATACTACAAATAATACTATAACACACTAACTGGGTAGCTGTTTCTAAGAGAAACACTACTTCCTGTGTAGCTGTTTTTAAGAGAAGACTTGAAAAGGGGGCAGTAATAACAATTATAGCAAAAATTAGAACTTTCAGTCTTTTAATGTCCTTTCTTCTATTTACCTCTTTAATGAGGAATTCTATATACCGTATTAGAAAATCATAAAAGGTTAAGTAAGTACTTCCATGACAATTTTCTTCTCTGACAGTTTCTTCAGATGAGCCTTTATTATGCAGGAGATAAAAGAGGCTATGCAAAATTACTAAGTAGATTGTTAGTCTATATATCTATTTATATACAACAAAATTCATTGCTGCTAATTCTGTTCCAAGCCTTACAACAATCAACTCAACCACATCTATAAAATGCTAGGCAAGTTGTTTTTAGCCCCATTCTTGAAAAATTAAACACAGTGCACAGGGCTAAAAAGAAACTTAATGAAATAGAAATGAGGTTTGCTTTTAAGCCTTACTCACAAGTTTTAAACATTCAACCAGATGAATATCCATGACAGCATGCTGTAGTAATAGCTTTTATTTGTCTAAAAGACTACAGAACATTCACAATCATCATTTGACTGTCACAAGGAGATAGAACAGGTGTTATTATCCACATTATACAGATGAGACAATTACTGTTCAGAGAGGTCAAGTAATCTGTCAGACATCATACAGCTATTAATAAAAGGTTACCTGTTTCACTGTCTACATTTTTACCATCAGGATATATGTTCTAAATATTTTTTAAATTTAAAATATTTAACTGCAGGGAGGAGAGGCAGTGCTATGAAAAGTGGTCAAAGAAGAAGCTTATAAAGTGTGGACACAGTTTTCTCTGGTTGTATATATCTCAGAGTCCAACTTTCTAAAGGCAGCACCATTAAGATGATATTTTGACCTTCAAGACCCTTCAGTTTTAAGGCTTGATTAGTTCAGCAGATGGAATTTCAGACAATTCAGTCCTCCTCTAAAAGAAAGCTTTGCAAAAATTTACGCATGCTGGAGCCAAGTTTTCATGCCAGAGCTAAGAAGGGGAACCAAACAATAATATGGATAATTCGGGAATACAGGGAGAGAACTACAAAGCTCTGTTTGTTCCCCAATCCCTTTGAGTTCTGTCTATGAGCATGTAGTCAAAGAAAACACAGTTTAAAGATATACTTGCTCATGTTAGTTCTATAAGCAACAAGAATAATGGTAATGTTGGCAAAATTATCAATTAATATTTAATTTCTAACATACATGATGCAAATCAATTAAGAGCCACCTTAACAAAATCTTTCAAGTCAATATCAATAATCTTTAATTTGTATCCAGTTTCATTCCATGCATATATTAGGCTTACTGTTGTTGTTCATTCATCAGACATGATCTGTTTTCAAGCTCTACAGTCTAGGAGGGAAGTAGAACATATATGTAAAGTAACTAAGATATAAGGGTAGAAATGACCCAGGAAATTACAGGTACAATTCTATAAAGAGAAAGAGGTTACTTCTAGCTACAGAATGAAGAATACTTTGTGAGCAAGATATCGAAGGATAGAAAGGATTTAAATGTATCCAGAAAGGATCCCACTGGATAGACAGCAGCTGGGTTAGAGGCATGGAGTACATTTCTTACCTGCCTCCTGAGAAATCTGTATGCAGGACAAGAAACAACAGTTAGAACTGGACGTGGAACAACAGTCTGGTTAAAAATCGGGAAAGGAGTACATCAAGGCTGTATATTGTCACCCTGCTTATTTAACTTATATGCAGAGTACATCATACAAAATGCTGGGCTGGATGACTCACAAGCTGGAATCAAGATTGCAGGGAGAAATATCAACAACCTCAGATATGCAGATGCTACCATCCTTATGGCAGAAAGTGAAGAGGAATGAAAGAGGTTCTTGATGAAGGTGCAAGAGGAGTGAAAAAGCTGGCTTAAAATTCAGCATTCAAAAAACTAAGATCATGGCATCTGGTTCCATCACTTCATGGCACAAAGATGGGAACACAATGGAAACAGTTTTCTTGAGCTCCAAAATCGCTGCAGGTGGTGACTGCAGCCACGAAATTAAAAGATACTTGCTCCTTGGAAGAAAAGCTGTGACAAACTTAGACAATGTATTAAAAAGCAGAGACATCACTTTGCCAACAAAGGTCTGTATGGTCAAAGCTATGGTTTTTCCAGTAGTCATGTATGGATGAGAGAACTGGACCATAAAGAAGTCTGTGTGCCAAAGAATTAATGCTTTCAAACTGTGGTGCTGGAGAAAACTCTTGAGAGTACCTTTGACTGCAAGGAGATCAAAACAGTCAATCCTAAAGGCAATCAACCCTGAATATTCATTGAAAGGATTGGTGCTGAAGCTGAAGCTCCAATACTTTGGCCACCTGATGCGAAGAGCTGACTCATTTGAAAAGACCCTGATGCTGGGAAAAATTGAGGGCCAGGGAAGGGGGCAACAGAGGATGAGATGGTTGGTTGGCATCACTGACTTAATGGATCTCAGGGAAATAATGAAGGACAGGGAAGCCTGGTGTGCTGCAGTTCATGGGGCTGCAAAGAGTTGGACACGACTTAGCAACTGAACAACAACAACATTTCTGGGGAAAAGAGTTCTAGAATAGTGAGGAATAAGAGCGAATGACTGACAGGTTGTGAAAGACTCTTTTAGGGTGATGCTAAAGTGTTTGGAGCCTGCCAAACAAGCATGGAAGAATCAACCAGAGTTTCTGAGTGGGAGGAATGCTTTGAGAAGTTCAGTTTATCACCAAGTGTAGGAGAACCTGAAAGAAATGATACACTGGAAGAGACAAGTTAATTAATTGATTTTATTCTTAAAGGCTATTGAGCTTTGAAAGTAAATATTAAGGAGTACGTATGGAGTAGGGGTTAAGAGCCTGGACATATCTTTTAACTTATTCTATGTATGTATTTTTAGGCCTAAGTCGCCAAAAGCAAAGGGGTTAGAGAGAAGTATGCAGAGCTAGGTGGTAGCCACAAGCCATGTCTGTCTTGGCCAAAAGAACAGAACAGAGGGAGATGGAGAGAAGGCAAGAATATAAACTCTCATTCCAATTATGATTACACTGAACTTGGGTTCTACTGCTCAGCACTTTTAATTCAAAGATCTCTAAATGCTTTGCAAATATTAAGTAATTAAGACTCATAGTACCCTAGAGGTGCAGGTAACTATAATTATCCCCATTTCATCTAAGAGGAAAGAGACCCAGAGTTTTTAATCAACTCATCCACTCACTGTGGGTCCCCTGATAGAACAAGGTCAGAATCTCAGATTCCAAAGGAAAACCAGGCTTTAACCTACAGGGACTAGATTCTTCCATCCCTCTGCATTATTTTTGTATCATTTGCCCATTAGGTACATGTTGCTTAGCCAAGAAGACTTAAAAACAGAAATGCCGCACATTCCTTAACTAAAATAATGGGTCGCTGGAATCCATAAATAAAATGGAGAGGGAAAAGCTTAGATATTCACCTACTTACTTGAATGACCAATCAATTGAAACCAATCAATATTTCAGTAAATGGTATCTGATAATGTACATGTTCCAAAGCTGTGAAGAAAGTTCCTTTAAAAATGTAGTTTTTTTTTTTTAACCGAAACGTAGTTTATGTCCAAGAGCATCTGATTATACTTCCTATAAAACACAGTCCTTCACACTACTCTCTGATCCCTGAGGATGCCCATGTGATGAGTGACACCTGGGGACATTACTTAGCCTCACCAGGAGTGCCAGAGAAACTGCTGGTTCTTAGTTCAAACCCAGAGTGACACATACCTGCAAGTACCATGGAAAGAAAGTGTATTTCCCTGAAGCATAAATTTAATACACAGATGTACATACTCCTTTGATAGAAAGCCGTATAACTCTGGTCCTCTATTCACTCTTTCTATTCCCCACCCTATTTCTGATAAAATGATTTTTTTCCCACTGGTTGGAGACCTACCTTATCCAGGAGTCAAACTAGATCATACTCTCCATCAGGCAAAGGATTAGGCATTTTCTGAATTAATGCAGTTTGTACAGTACCTTGCACAAACTACGTCCTCACACATGCTAAATGACGCTGTTCCCTTTGTGCTGGCAACATTTGCGTGGTTTTTAGGGAGGCACAATTAAAGTAGGGAGGTGCAGTTAAAGTAAGGGGCGTCCCTGGTGGCTCAGCAGGTAAAGAATCCGCCTGCAATGCAGAAGATGGAGGAGACTCAGATTCTATCCCTGGGCCAGGAAGATCCCCTGGAGGAGGGCATGGCAACTCACTCCAGTATTCTTGCCTGGAGAATCCCATGAACAGAGGAGCCTGGTGGGCTGCAGTCCACAGGGTCGCAAAGAGCTGGACAGGACTGAAGCGACTGAGCACAATTAAAGTCAGAGCAGTAAGACTTAAAGTGAGTGACAATGATGGACTGAATTTTGGAATAAGAGACAGAAATTGCCTGGCAGATGAACCAAGTCTGGGCAGAGAACACCCCACCTGGCAGTCTAACCCTGGGCACAGCTGTCACCGTGTGAAGGTCTCCAAGTGCTTCCATTGTTACTGCCCTGGGAAACCTGCTGTTCTGCTAGAACCAAGGGAGCATCCCTGAAAGCCAGAGCTGCACAGAGCTGGCAGTCTTACCCATGCTCTGCACCCTAATACTGCCCCAGAGGGCACATCTCTAGCCTCTAATAAAGAAGTCTCAAGCATATGCAAGTCATGTGCGTATCAAGTAAGCAGACTGTTTAAAAGATGCTTTTTAAAAAAAACACTACCAATTCTTAGATTGTAAGAACCAAATGGCAGTTAACATTCAATTAAAAAACTAACTTCTTTAATTATTAATAGGATTTTGTTTTCCTTAGAATCTCTGGTGGAATTTATCATAATGATCTAAAATAAAGTTCATATTTAATAATGTTCTATTAAATGATCCAAAGCAAGGAATTATTTATCAAATTCCACACAGGGTAGACAGTAATATTAATTATGAAGACACTGTCTACCTGGTGCTGTGAAGTTTTAGTAATCCACTGTGTAAGGAAGGGCCTGAAAAAATTATCAAGTGTTGATCTCTACAAATCCTGTGAAATCATAGGGAAAATTATCCTACAAAGGGAAATGACCGTGGAAATAGTAAATAAGGAGATACAAACCTCATTATAACATAGGCATTTAAGTTACATTTAATCACACAGGCTTTGAATTTACAGAAAAAAATTAATTATAAAATTTATTTCATGCAACCTAAAGTCTCAAACTTCAGATAACTTTTTTAGTGCTATATTTATAAGCTAAGTGTATTAATGCAATTCCAATCTGTTACAACAGAAGGAAAAACCTGTGGAGCCTGAAATAAGTTTTAGGAAATATCGGTATGGGATCAGTTTCCACGGGCTGAAATTAAATGAAGTCTTGCTTCCTAAAGTGGAATCCACAGGCCTATACCATTAGCAAAACCTGGGAGCTAATAAGAAAAGCAGATTCTCGGCTTCCCCTGCTCCATCTCATCCACACATCCACTCAGTCAGAATCTGCATTTCAACAAGGCTCATAAACTTCAAGGTGATTCACATACTTATTAAAAGTTGAGAAGCACTGGACTAAGTGATAAGACACAGAAATGATAGGGTTAACATCAACTTAAGTATCTTCCTTGGTTCAACTTGTTTTATTTGGACATTTATTAGGTGGGAAAGTAGTTTTGCTTCTATAATGTTAAGTAAAATCTGGGTTCCCTTTATGTCAACTGGCTTTTCCACTATTGTGTTTATACCATAAAGTGCAGGATACCTATAAATGTGACAGGCTGAATGAAAATTTATAGAGTACTACTGACCTAAATCCGGACTTCCACTCAGCCACTAATTTTTATCTCAGGGCTACAAGGCAAAGGCAAGCATAATTGGCTTCCCTAATCACTGCAAGCTTAACACCACTGACTCAAGCAGAATGACACTGGAAATGATATGACTAGTTACAGCAGCTAGTAGATTTCCAGGCAAATACTCTCAGCCAGGTGTCTCTGATCCTTTTGAGTGCTTCTGTCTTGAAATAATAGAACAGAGGCAGAAAGAACAAACTCACTCCCTCAATGGAGATTTCTTATTTCTAGGCTTGTCCTAAAACAAACAGATCCAGCTCTCTCCTACCAAGTACTATGAAATTAAAACAAAAACTCACAAAAGAAAACTACAACATGGAATTCCCTGGCAATCCAGTGGTTAGGATTCCTCACTTTCACTGCTGAGGCTCAACCTCAGGGTTCAATCCCTGGTCGAGGAATCTAAGATCCTGCAAGCCAAATGGTGAGGCTAAAACAAACAAACAAACAAAAACAACAGCAGCAGCAGCAGCAAATAGTCAAACTCGAAAGTATAAAGCATCAAAATCCCCTCCACAACTCAAGTCGGTCTTTATTTCAATAAGGTACCCAGCAGCAACTCAATTTCTCAATTGAGTTCCAACATCTAGGATCATTTGTTTCAAGATGGAAGCACCAAAAATGCTTAAAAAAAAAAAAAAAAGATTTCTAAAGAAAAGTAAAAAATCTGAGTTGAATGACATTATCAGGAAGTTGATGGGGTAGTTTCATAAACAGAACTGGAGACTGGTCCACTGTTCAGGCTTTTACAAAGGACTGAAAAGATGGCTAATTTCCAAAGCCCAGGAAGTCACCAAGTTCACCGGTACAAATGTGAATGACTCACATGGAGAACCCTGATATCGTGGCTATTAAATCACTCGTGAATGGGTGGGGCTGAGATGCCACAGAACCCTGTTTTCCCAGCCAGATACACCTTGAGCCCCACAGAGTTGACAGAGACGTCAGCGCTGTTAGGGACTGCCTCCCCAAACAAGGCGCGCCTACTGACAGGGGCTGTTGTGAAAGCACAGCAGAACCCGGATCTTCTTCTAGGTTTCTGGATCCAGGAAGGAGCATGCTCTATCTAAAAAAAAAAATGCAGGGGTAACACAACTGCATTCTCTGTCCCTAAGGGGAGAACATGCAGTAACTCAAACCAGACGATAAAGAAAAGCCCCCTTTAAGAAGTTTGCCACAATGTGGAGACTGGGAACATGCCAGAACAATTACAATTGGGGAAAAAAAAAAAAAAAGGCAGAGAAGAAAGTTAAGACCCATCTGTCCTATTTCAGTCTTTTTCTTCAGAAGCGGCAATGTCACATCGATGGGCTGCTCTCAGGGTGCTGCTGGACTTAGCACTCTTGAGTTCCTGCCAGGAGATGCTGTGGGGAGTTTGACAGCTGTGAGCCGACACCCACTTGACGCCGTCGCCACACAAACACGCTCTTAATGGACCCCAGAGCTGCGGTAAAGGCATGCCCTTCTCAGTGTTTCCACAGATGGTGCTCCTGAAAATTTCCATAGCCAATGTATGCCTGTGGTTAATTAGTTATCTGAGCAATTTCCATATAGAAAGAATATCTGCACATAATTAGACCCATCTTAGGTCCAAACTGGAAGGCTTCAATGTCATTAAGTCAGAAGGGGTGGAAAGAGAATGGGATGCATGAAGAGACCTCTCTCTAGATCAGACCCCATCTTCGGAAATACACAAAATTTTAATTTTTAACAAAGCAAGAGAGGTGAAAACAGGTAGGGGAAGAATGTGGATGGATAAGTTGCCTCTAGAATCAAAAGAATAACGCTCCTTTAGAAACCACTACCAAGAAATCCTAGGGGAAAGATAAAGTGAGCAAGAGGAGCAAAGCTCACCTTTATGAGACCATTTTCAGGAATCAGTTTGTTAAATTCCACTGCAGCACCAGTACACAGCCACAGCCCTCCTTCTGGGATGCACAGTCATACCATAGAGAAGCGTGTGGGTAGAGGCCAAACATGTGTGGACACGCCACCCTGTCTGCAGCAACACAGTGTTCTGAGCATTCACGGGGATTAACCTTTTCCACACATGGAGAAAGCTGGTGGCTCCACACTCAGAGTTGTCCTTCGGGTTATTTTTGCATCCAACTCTATAATTTCTTTTAATTGCTTACTATAAAGCACAGGAAAGTCCTCATTATTTGTAGCTTAATGCAGGAGCAAGAATAATTGCAGTCCCCCACCCACTGCCCTCACCCCAGCCCCTAACTCTTCTGTGTGTCACCGTTCATTTGAAGAGCCCAGGGAAGCTGGTTTCTGGGCCCTAAACATAATGAACCAGGTGGACCCTATTCTAGAAACTGGCTGTGCTCCAGAGCTACTATAAGATACAAGGAAAATACTAACATCTCAGATGACAGAAGATCCATATGGCTGGTCAGGAAATATCCACATCACAGACTGTACCTATAGGAAACATTCAATTCTGTGGTTTCATGAGTATGAGGACTTTGAGAACATCTGCTTGCCTCCAATCCTTTTCACTCAACATTGACGCCTACATCATTCTGAAGGAGATCAGCCCTGGGATTTCTTTGGAAGGAATGTTGCTAAAGCTGAAGCTCCAGTACTTTGGCCACCTCATACGAAGAGTTGACTCATTGGAAAAGACTCTGATGCTGGGAGGGACTGGGGGCAGGAGGAGAAGGGGACGACCCAGGATGAGATGGCTGGATGGCATCACTGAGTTGATGGACATTGAGCCTGAGTGAACTCCGGGAATTGGTGATGGACAGGGAGGCCTGGCGTGCTGCGATTCATGGGGTTGCAAAGAGTTGGACACGACTGAGCGACTGAACCGAACTGAAGACATGCAGACTCTTAACACTAATATATTTAATCTAAGCAAGGTAAGGAAGGCCATGTTTCGACACAGTACCATAAAGACATACAGTATTGGTAGTGGTGTATATAGTGGGGATTTGCGGAAGATGCTCTGGGACATTACATTAAATAAGTAATGTCAAACTTCTCTTCGAATTAGAAAGTGATTTAAAATAATAGCTAACATTTATTGGTTCTGGAGGTAAATAATCTAATTATGAATAGTAAGTTTACAGCTGAGAATACTGAGACTCAGAGAGATTTATAAATCATATTGCCTAACACCATATTCCCGGCATGTGGTGGAAATGGAATGTGAACCCGGCTGGCTTGCATGCTTTTATCCATACGGGGTCAGATGTGGATGTGGTGTCTTATATTTTGAGGGAGGTCCATTGCACCAGTTTCTTATTTATTTAAGTAAAGCCCCATGTGATCATTCCTAATAAGTAGTTTGTTTACATGCTAATTCCACAGAGGTTGAATATAATCCTAAGGTTTCCTCTTCACTACCCTCTTCCCAATATTGAATTATCCCTCAAGGTACCAACCATACACGCATACTTAACAGGGCAGAGTGTCAAAACTCTGCAGGAATTTATTGGAAATGGCCAGACATTTTCCCCTGGAGGTCTCTTTGGGCACTGGAAAAGAACCACATGCTTTTCAGACTAGGAGCCACAACTACCAAGGACATGCCTGTCAGCTCCACATATGCAAGAATGACTTCAATCAAGAAGCACCCGAGTGCCTTTAAAAAATACTTGTGACATAAAAATCTTTCTTTTTAGTATCTTAACCTGATCCCTTCCAAGTATAGAGACCTGGCAAACTAGGCTACCCCGCTTCTGATCCGTGCAGTTTGTCCTGTTACTCAAGAATAGGGCTGTGGGCAGACTTCCCTGGTGGTCCAGTGGTTGAGACTGTCTTTCAATGCAGGGGGACACGGGTTTGATCCCTGGTCCGGGAACTAAGATGCCATATGCCGCGGGGAACCAAGCCCACGCTCCACAACTAGAGAGCCTGAGCACCACAGCAAAGATCCAGTGAAGTCAAAAATTAAAAAAAAAAGAGTAGAGCTGAGGGTCTGAGACGGGAGTGAACGTAAGGCTAGAGAGTGTCAAAGTTATTCTCGAGGAGCAGTTCAGACAAGTTAGGGCCCCAAAGACAGGAGACCAGATGGTCCAGTGTAGACAGAACGGCGGACTCTCAGACTGTGCTAATAGGAACCATCATGCCAAAAAGCCAAAGGAAGAAGGGTAATGGAATGCAGGCCTCATGCATCTTCTCTGCCACCCAACTGGTACCCTGAGGCCCTCCATGTGGGCTAGGCAAAACGGACCCCTTGGCTCTACAGAGCTGATGCAGAACATACACCTGGGATGATGTCCTGAATGTGTGTGGTGGGTCAGATGATGATGGCATAAAACAACACCTTGCTTCTGGCAATAGTCAGCCCTCAGAAGACAGCAAGCTTCTAGAGAAGCAGCTGTAAGGAGCTTGAGAACAAAACTGGAAATGCCTGTTGTGAAGCCTTGACAGGTATTAACAAAAGAAAATGTGTATCCACATTTGTCAGTGGTGTGTCAGCTAGCTTCTGGCAGTCCACCCTTAAGCCCAGGAATCATTCCGTGTTTCTTGTGTAGGCCAGATACGGTCATCAATCAACTCCCCAAGTACAACTGGTCCTCACAGGGGAAGAGGAGTGGCTTTCTGCTTTAAAGTGGCCCCATCAAAAATTATGAGAAAGAAGAAGTTTCATTTGGACTGAATAACCATCCTGCCAGTCTCACTTGGCACACTTCTCTATGCAGTGGAATGAAAAGGAGTTTTTTCCCCTAAATTCAGGAACTCACAGAGAAAAGTAATGGAGAATCAGTCTTAGCAGTGAAAGTGGCAGAGAGTCCTGCGAAGATGACATGGAATATATGTATGCTCTTCAACAATTGGAGATATTGTCTAGGGCATAAATCTGCATTTACAGGATGGCCTGTTGGCGTCATGCAGGAAACTCCCTATAGCTGGAGAAGTCTAGCAATACTGTAACATTCTATCCTATAGTTTAAATTTATCTTATAAAAGATTTAGTACTAGCAGTGTTAGTTGCTCAGTTGTATCCGACTCTTTGCAACCGCATGAACTGTAGTCCAAGGCTCTCCTGTCCATGGGATTCTTCAGGCAATGATACTGGAGTGGACTGCCATTCTTGGGGGAAGTACAAAATTATTTTTCAAAAGAGCGTCCCCGTGGGAATGAAGTTTCAAGCTTAGGGAGACTTCCACTGTGATTTGGGAACTCTCTCTTGAACTCAGTCCCTAGAAATAAGGTTAGCAGGTGGGAAACAAGTGTTGAAAGCCTGGTACGCAGTGCACTGCAGTGGGACAATTGCCTTTTCTGCCCCAGTAAACACTGCTGGGCTCTTTCGACCCAGTATTGCTATTAGGTGAATAATGAATGCAGGCGTAAACTTCCACTGCAGGAAATTCTGCAAGTGGCAACGTGGGTCCATCCCATGTGTGTCACTAGAGCTGGCACACACCCATGGCCACGCTGAGACATTACTTCCGTTGGAACTGATGCCGGCACCAGTTCTTGGAACTGGGCAGCATCCCCGCTGCAAACCAGAGGCCAGGGAAGAGACTGAGGCCTCACTTACAAGGTCACCTCCTGTTTCTCATCTTTCAGACTAATATGCACTCTGTTGATAAGGTTGGTACTGAAACAAGCACTCTCATTTATGGATGGTGGCTATACAAACAGTTCAAGACCTTTCTGCAGTACAGTAAGGCAATATTTATCAAACTTTCAAATGAATTTCCCTGAGAATACATGTACAGTAACAGGTAGGTACATATGTACAAAATGACGAATACACAAGGTTATTAATTGCAATAAAGCACAGAATAGCAACTAAAAAGAAGCCCCATTTCTAGCTAAAGGAAAACAGATAAACTATAGTACATATTCATAATAAATTCACACAATTGAAAGGAACAAGTTAGCTTCCATATACTGAAATGGAAAGCTCTCTGAAATATATTGGTAAGTGACAAAAGCAAGATACAGATCAGCCCGTGTATACATATACATACTATCTTTTGCTTTAAAATCGGGTAATATAAATAATATCCATATTTACCTGTATTTCCATATAAACACACTGTAAAGGATTCACATGAGATGGAAACAAATATCCACCCCACAGGAAGTATGTGTCAGGTGGGGTTACAAGCGAGCATAGCACAGGTGGGACAAGACTTCTCAATGCAGACATTTTAATACTATTTTGATTTTTGAATCATGTCAATAAATTATCAAAAACTTAAAAAAATAACCAATTAAAATGTTTAACCTAGAGCCTTCATTTTTGGCACCAAAGAATCCTTCACACTGCTCTGATGCAATAGACACTCCAGAGATTCAGAGCAGTTCTGGCACCTGGTGGTAACTAAAATAAAAACTCTGGGTTGGGGGAAGGCGGGCCTCCCTGGTGGTCCAGTGGCTAAGACTTCACCTTCCAGTACAGGAGGTTCAACTTCTGGTTAGGGAGTTAAGATCCCATGTGCCTCGTGGCCCAAAACCAAAACATAAAAATATAAGCAATAATCGTAACAAATTCAAGAAAGATCTTAAAAACTCTGGGTGGCAGTGGCCACCCATCTCAATTTTGGAGACATTTTCCTGGAAAAAACCAGTCTAAAGTAGGATGGTTGGATGTAGAAAACAGTCTCTGGGGCTAGGGGGCTGAAGATCTGAGTTCTGGTCCTATTTTTCCCACTTGCTATTAAGTTGACCCTATGAAATGGCTGATAACTACTCATTTTTTTTTAACCAACAAATTGGGCAAATTTGTGGGTGAACCTTCCCAAGTGAGCCCATTCAAGGACTCTGCTGCCTCAGCTCTGTGACAGGCAGAGGGTCAGAGTTCTCACCCTACCTGCCACAGCATCACGCCAAGGGTCACCAACAAAGGGCAGTCCTATAAAGAACCTTTGCAAGTAAAGCATAACACCAAGCTGAGTGGTGATGGCCAAACCCAGGAGGAGAACGAGACCCATCCCCCAAAGTCTCTGAGACACTCAGATGGTGGCGAAGAAAGACTTCTAAATGATGGAACCTAAATTAAACAGAACATAAGAGTAGAATGCCAAAGAAAGACTTTGAAGAGGAAAACACGTGGTTAAATGACTCCATATGTGGTCATCTGCAACGGAATATACTGCAAAATCCAGAAGCCTTAACAGGGAAATCAGGGAAACATATATGGGGCAAACATTCAGACCTGAATACAGATGCATGATCAATGTCAAACAAATGATCCAAAAGGATGGCCCTTATCTTTGCAATCAGTGTAGCCGTCGAAGCCGTGTGCCTGTCACATGCAGGTAGGCCTCCAACTTTCCTCCAAAATCAGATGCAAACTTCAGATACTTTTACAAATGCTCCCTGGAGGACCTTACACACCAAATTTAGAAACAGAATGAGAAAAAAAAAAAAAAACCTCTTTAAAAAGGCAAGAAAGGAAAAAACCCACTCATCTCCATATGTACATCTGTACATCATCTGGAAAGCAGATCTCCTATGAAATGGATGGCCAAAGCTGCACCACAATGTTAAACTCATCATGAAAACCCCAAGGTTGCTTTCCTCACCTTCCTGAAGTGAAACATTCCAGGAAGTAGGAAATAACCACAGGAGGAAGTTCACTGGTGGTACCCTAACTTGGTACTGCTATCTAGATGCCTGGAAACCAGAAGCCTCTTTGGAGCTCAGAAGAAAGTGAAGAACTCCTTTCTGCTTTGATTAAGGAAGGTCTTTGAGCAAGGTTCCTGATTCCAGTTGGGTCTAGGTAGTCGAAACAGTACCATGCATTCTGAGACCACCACTAAATGACTTTGATGAACCCTGCTGAGACGTTCTCAGGCTCCTTGGGGTCAAATGCCATGTCCTCTCACTTTCAGCTTCATTTTCACAATCAACCATGCTTCCTTACAGAAATTTCTCTAGCAGGCTTACTATCCTGTATTATTTCAAGTCAGAGTCTCCTCTTGCACAAAAGGTTTAAACCACCTCTGATTAAGAATCAGAATGTGTTCTATTTTAGTTCAGGATTCATTTATTCATTCAGCACAGGTTATTAAGAACTTACCAAGTTTAAATGCACTTTGTTTTAGGAAAATAATTTTCAAGTAAGTTTCTTGTAAAGCAGGAATAATTAACTTGGTAACTCTTAATAGATTCTTCAAGTGACTGAATCCTGAGTTTAAATTCTCACTGATTTTCAAATATAACAAAAAAATTAGTTATGGAGGTTGGGTGCACGCCCAGCTAACTCAATAGCTTTCAAGGGAGGTGTTTCAATGTTACCCCAAAATGGTCAATATTATATGGTTAAATACTGAGTTAGAGATTCACCAGATCAAAAACAATTCTTTAAAAAACATGTTCACAGAAACACAGGGACAATGCGTTAACACTTCCAAGGTATATGTCAGGGTCAAGGGTACAAGCTCATATTTCATCAGCAGAGCTCTGGTCATTTTATTGAAGTTAAAGGTCATAACAGGCTATATTTCTGTCATTTCCCCATGAGAAGGAAACTAAGTTGTACTCCATGTTTATTCCATGAGGGAAAAAACCTACAAATATTTTCAAAGCTACATTTTGGCCTCTTCTCCCTTCATAGCTACAGAGGTCATCATCCTCTTTCTATGGCTGGGTTATCTTCTATTTGGATATGTCAACTTGTCAAATTTATAGCTTAGGGTGACTATAACTTAGGATGACTATGGCTTAGCATTCTCCTGAAATCGACATTTTAACTTTTGTTCATTTAATAGACATTCTCTGAGCACAGATACTGGGAATACCAAAAGGAATGAGACAGAATCCTTGCCTTTGAGGACTTCACTATTAAAGGGTAGGGTGGGAGGGTGAGGGGTGAGGTTAGACATATTACAAACAATTATGGTTCAATGTAGAACGTGCTGTAATTGACATGCACATGGGGATTCCTTAGAGAGTAAAGGAAGGGAAGGTGAGAGAGAAGAGGAAATTGTCAGTACAAGCTTTTGTTTAAAATAGATCATGTTTTAGAGACTAAAAGATTGTATTACCTGCTTGGCATCTACCACCCATGAAGGACTCACAAAAAGTCCAGAGTTGATGAGCTTTATAAACTGGAAACCAAAAGGCTCATTTATGAATATTTACATAGAACCAATTTCCCATTTAGAGTGCTTTTTTAGCTGAATATCACAATGCTGGAATCTTTATCTTTTCCAGGGAAAAAGACATGCTAAATTATTTAGCAAATAGCTGTGGAACCCCCTACTTTGTATGTGCACATCAGTCAGCTATGTGCTATGGAGACTAAAGACAATATAGGAGATAAAGCTTTTGCTTAAAATACACAAAAGAAAAAACCTAACTTAAAAGACAACTTCCTTGGGACATATAGCTCACTCAACTTTGAAAAAATTACCACTTCTTTTTAACTCTTCCCACTAGTAAATGTTTGGGTTAACCACCCCTCCTCTCCTTGGGATTTTCTGCTGAGAACAGAATTGAAATAAGACGTCAAATGGGAATAATACAGGGTCAGAGTCATGTTAGGAAAGCTGTGTTAGAAAATGCAGTGGGGCCTATTTCCTACTATCTCAGATCAAGTTCCCTCATGGAAACACAGGAGGGGGAGGAGGATTTCCCTCATTATTTTAGACACAAGGAATTTAAGTAACTTGCCCAAGATCATAGATCTATTGAGCAATGGAATGAAACTTGATCATCAGCTCCAGAGATGCTCATGAACTTTCTATTTAAGAAATGTTTCTTTAGGGACTTCCCTAGTGGCCTTGTTTGAGAAACCACCTTCCAAAAGCTGGGGACAGGGGTTCAGTCCCTGGTGGGGGAACTAAGATCCCACAAGCCATGAAGCAACTAAGACTGTGTGCAATGAAAGAGCCCACGTGCTACAGGAAGACCCAGCATATCACAACTAAGACTCTATGCAGTCAAAAATCCATAAATAAATAAATATTTAAAAAATTAAAAATAAAAACACAATGTACCTTAAGGTATACCAAAAAAAAAAAAAAAAAAGAGAGAGAGAGAGAGAGAAAGAGAAAGAGAGAAAGAAATTTTCGTTTAAAGTCACAGACTATCCTAAGCAGGATATTCTAAAATGTTTTTCTAGACTAAGCTTCACATCTACAGCTCCTAGCAAAGAACATATACAGAGAAGGTACCCAGTGTTTAATAGCTGCACAATTATTGCTTATATAATTAACTATTGTAAGATAGAGACTGTGAATGATTCAGGAATCCAAATAGGGTAGGTTTCTCTTGGGCAAAAGTCTTTCCAGAGGAAGTTGAATTCGAGCTGAGTCTAAACAATGAGTCGGATTTAGTTGGATGAAAGGAAGAGAAAGTCAATGAGTAAACAAATTAGCCTCCAAAGATGACAACAACAGGGCTCTTTTCTTGTTACCGCTGGAGCAAAGTGAAGCAGATTTAGACAGGGAGCATGCTAATCAAGTCTTCTTTTAATTTTACTGGTCTTCGTTGCTGTGTGTAGGCTTTCTCTACTTGCAGAGAGCGGGAGCTACTGCTCGTCGTGCTGTGAAGGCTTCTCATTGCAGTGGCTTCTCTTGCTGCAGAGCACAGGCTCTAGGCGCTTGGGCTTCAGTAGTCACGGCTCATGGGATCTGTCACTCATGGTACATGGGATCTTTCCAGACTAGGGACTAAGCCCACGCCCCCCTGCATTGCAAGGTGGATTCTTATTACTGGACCACCGTGAAAGCCCACTGATAAACTTCATAGTCTCAACAATAAGTCTGTGGCTCCAGAATCACTGCAGATGGTGACTGCAGCCATGAAATTAAAAGACATTTGTTCCTTAAAAGTTATGACAAACATAAAAAGATGATTAAAAAGCAGAAACATCACTTTGCCAACAAAGGTCCGTATAGTCAGAGCTATGGTTTTTCCAGTAGTCGTGCATGGTTGTGAGAGTTGGACCACAAAGAAGGCTGAGTGCTGAAGAACTGATGCTTTCAAACTGTGGTGCTGGAGAAGACTCTTGAGAGTCCCTTGGACAGAAAGATTAAATCATTCAATCCTAAAGGACATGGGTCAAATGTCCCTGAATACTTACTGGAAGGACTGATGCTGAAGCTGAAACTGCAATACTTTGGCCACCTGATGGAACTGACTCACTGAAAAAGCCCCTGCTGCTGGGAAGGATTGAGGGCAGGAGGAGAAGGGGGTGACAGAGGACGAGATGGTTGGATGGCATCATGGACTCAATGAACATGAGTTTGAGCAACTCTGGAAGATGGTGAAGGATTGGGAAGCCTGGCATGCTGCAGTCCATGGGGTCGCACAGAGTCAACGACTTAGTGACTAAACAACAACAACAATCCCTACAGCAACCCTGTTAGGAGGCTGAGGCACAGAGATTAGACATAGTCTGTACAAGGTCCCAGACCTTGTAAGTAAGTGGTAGCCATGGAATCCTACTCCGTCCCTGGGCCAGGCCTACTCTATTGCTGCCACATGGAAGTCTGTGATTAGGAAACATCTTACAAGTCAGGAGATTATCTTCAACAGGCCTCCTACTTCAAAGCTTTGGAGTTTCTGATTATTTATAAGGCTGCAAATCCCTTCTAACCATGCTCAAATCCAAGTATTTGGATGGCGAAGTCAATGATGAGTCTTAAAATGTATTCGGGTTCAAGCTCAGCAACTCTTCAACCTTCCTGCAAGTCTGAACCACCTGTGGAAGTTTCTAAACACAACACATGCCCAAGCTGCAGCCCAAACCTCCAAATCTCAGGGACTAGAACCTGATATCTGTTTGTTTTTGGCCACACTGGGTGGCATGTGGGATCTTAGTTCCCCAACCAGAAACTGAACTCACACCCCCTACATTGCAAGTACTGAGTCAACCACTGGACCACCAGAAAAGTCTCTGTGAATTTTCTTTTTTAAGTTTCAAAGGTAATTCTGATGATCATCACCTTTTTAAAAAATAAATAAATAATTTTATTTAGTTAGTTTGGGCTGTGCTCGCTCTTCATTGCTGCTCGTGGACTTTCTCTAGTTGCTGTAAGCAGAGGCTACTATTTGTTGTGATGCAAGGGCATCTCATTATAGTGGCTTCTCTGGTTGGAGAGCACAGGCTCTAGGGCCTACAGGATCAGCAGTTGTGGCACACAGGCTTAGTTCCTGGACCAGGGATTGAACCAGCGTCCCCTACACTCCAAGGCGGACTCCCAACCACTTGACCACCAAGGAAAGGCCCTGATGATCACCCTCTTTAAGAACCACTGCTCCATGCTATGCTCTCCAATAGTTCACTTATAGGATCCTCAGCTTTAAGCAAAATTATTACTAAGAAGCTCAAAGAACAAGACATGCCCTTTTTCTCTCTTCAAGTATTTTATTTCCTTAAAACAAGGAACTTTAAAAAGTCCATAAAATAAACATTTTTTTTTTTTATCTTCCCACCATCACTTTTTGCCAATCTCTTTTCTAGAGAGCGGAGACTAGGTCACGGTGATGACACTCGTCTCCATCTGTGCCAAGCATTCATGTTAACAAGGGTGGAATATGATGTCTTGAATTCTGCAGGTCATGGTTTAGATAGCCTGTGTGATGGCAGGAGGGCTGGATTAGGATCACAGAGCTGTAATCCTTGCTCTGGTTCTACAGCTGTGCCACTTAGATCAATTTATTTACTCCAAGCATCAGTTTCCTCAACTGTTATATGGGAATAAGGTGTGCCCAGTTTTTTTCAAAGGGTTATTTATAGGATCAAGTGGAACATGTGGATGCATTTTCTTAATGTTCAGCTCAGTTCAGTCACTCAGTCGTGTCTGACTCTTTGCAACCCCATGAATCGCAGCACACCAGGCCTCCCTGTCCATCACCATCTCCCAGAGTTCACTCAGACTCACGTCCATCGAGTCCGTGATGCCATCCAGCCATCTCATCCTGGGTTGTCCCCTTCTCCTCCTGCCACAAATCCCTCCCAGCATCAGAGTCTTTTCCAATGAGTCAACTCTTCACATGAGGTGGCCAAAGTACTGGAGCTTCAGCTTTAGCATCATTCCTTCCAAAGAAACCCCAGGGCTGATCTCCTTCAGAATGGACTGGTTGGATCTCCTTGCAGTCCAAGGGACTCTCAAGAGTCTTCTCCAACACCACAGTTCAAACGCATCAATTCTTCGGCACTCAGCCTTCTTCACAGTCCAACTCTCACATCCATACATGACCACAGGAAAAACCATAGCCTTGACTAGACGGACCTTAGTCGGCAAAGTAATGTCTCTGCTTTTGAATATACTATCTAGGTTGGTCATAACTTTTCTTCCAAGGAGTAAGCCTCTTTTAATTTCATGACTGCAGTCACCATCTGCAGTGATTTTGGAGCCTCAAAAAATAAAGTCTGACACTGTTTCTACTGTTTTCCCATCTATTTGCCATGAAGTGATGGGACCAGATGCCATGATCTTCGTTTTCTGAATGTTGAACTTTAAGCCAACTTTTTCACTCTCCTCTTTCACTTTCATCAAGAGGCTTTTTAGCTCCTCTTCACTTTCTGCCATAAGGGTGGTGTCATCTGCATACCTGAGGTTATTGACATTTTCTTGATTCCAGCTTGTGTTTCTTCCAGACCAGCATTTCTCATGATGTACTCTGCATATAAGTTAAATAAGCAGGGTGACAATATACAGCCTTCATGTACTCCTTTTCCTATTTGGAACCAGTCTGTTGTTCCATGTCCAGTTCTAACTGTTGCTTCCTGACCTGCATACAGATTTCTCAAGAGGCAGGTCAGGTGGTCTGGTATGCCCATCTCTTTCAGAATTTTCCACAGTTTATTGTGATCCACACAGTCAAAGTCTTAGTCAATAAAGCAGAAATAGATGTTTTTCTGGAACTCTCTTGTTTTTTCCATGATCCAGCAGATGTTGGCAATTTGATCTCTGGTTCCTCTGCCTTTTCTAAAACCAGCTTGAACATCAGGGAGTTCCTGATTCATGTATTGCTGAAGTCTGGCTTGGAGAATTTTGAGTATTACTTTACTAGCATGTGAGATGAGTGCAATTTTGTGGTAGTCTGAGCATTCTTTGGCATTGCCTTTCTTTGGAATTGGAATGAAAACTGACCTTTTCCAGTCCTGTGGCCACTGCTGAGTTTTCCAAATTTGCTGGCATATTGAGTGCAGCACTTTCACAGCATCATCTTTCAGGATTTGAAATAGCTCTACTGGAATTCCATCACCTCCACTAGCTTTGTTCGTAGTGATGCTTTCTAAGGCCCACTTGACTTCACATTCCAAGATGTCTGGCTCTAGATTAGTGATCACATCATCATGATTATCTGGGTTGTGAAGATCTTTTTGTACAGGTCTTCTGTGTATTCTTGCCACCTCTTCTTAATAGCTTCTGCTTCTGTTAGGTCCAGACCATTTCTGTCCTTTATCAAGCCCATCTTTGCATGAAATGTTCCCTTGGTATCTCTAATTTTCTTGAAGAGATCTCTAGTCTTTCCCATTCTGTTGTTTTCCTCTATTTCTTTGAATTGATTGCTGAAGAAGGCTTTCTTATCTCTTCTTGCTCGAGGAGTGGTGGCTGTGCAGGCACAGGAGGGCCTAGAGGAGCAATCCCACGTTGAAGGTCAGGAACAGTGGCGGTAAGGAGATACCCCTCGTCCAAGGTAAGGAGCAGTGGCTGTGCTTTGCTGGAGCAGCCGTGAAGAGATACCCCACGCTCAAGGTAAGAGAAACCCAAGTAAGATGGTAAGTGTTGCAAGAGGGCATCAGAGGGCAGACACACTGCAACCATACTCACAGAAAACTAGTCAATCTAATCACACTGGGACCACAGCCTTGTCTAACTCAATGAAACCAAGCCAGGCCTGTGGGGCAACCCAAGACGGGCGGGTCATGGTGGAGAGGCCTGACAGATTGTGGTCCACTGGAGAAGGGAATGGCAAGCCACTTCAGTATTCTTGCCTTGAGAACCCCATGAACAGTATGAAAAGGCAAAATGATGGGATATCAAAAGAGGAACTCCCCAGGTCATTAGATGCCCAATATGCTACTGGAGATCAGTGGAGAAATAACTCCAGAAAGAATGAAGGGATGGAGCCAAAGCAAAAACAATACCCACTTGTGGATGTGACTGGTGATAGAAGCAAGGTCCGATGCTGTAAAGAGCAATATTGCATAGGAACCTGGAATGTTAGGTCCATGAATCAAGGCAAATTGGATGTACTCAAACAAAAGATGGCAAGGGTGAACATCGACATTCTAGGAATCCGCAAACTAAAATGGACTGGAATGAGTGAATTTAACTCAGATGACCATTACATCTACTACTGCAGGCAGGAATCCCTCAGAAGAAATGGAGTAGCCATCATGGTCAACAAAAGAGTCCGAAATGCAGTACTTGGATGCAATCTCAAAAACGACAGAATGATCTCTGTTTGTCTCCAAGGCAAACCATTCAATATCACAGTTATCGAAGTCTATGCCCCAACCAGTAAAGCTGAAGAAGCTGAAGTTGAACGGTTTTATGAAGACCTACAAGATCTTTTAGAACTAACACCCAAAAAAGATGTCCTTTTCACTATAGGGGACTGGAATGCAAAAGTAGGAAGTCAAGAAACACCTGGAGTAACAGGCAAATTTGGCCTTGGAATGCAGAATGAAGCAGGGCAAAGACTAATAGAGTTTATCCAAGAAAATGCACTGGTCATAGCAAACACCCTCTTCCAACAACACAAGAGAAGACTCTACACATGGACATCACCAGATGGTCAACACCAAAATCAGATTGATTATATTTTTTGCAGCCAAAGATGGACAGGCTGTATACAGTCAACAAAAACAAGACCGGGAGCTGACTGTGGCTCAGATCATGAACTCCTTATTGCCAAATTCAGACTTAAATTGAAGAAAGTAGGGAAAACCGCTAGACCATTCGGGTATAACCTAAATCAAATCCCTTACGATTATGCAGTGGAAGTGAGAAATAGATTTAAGGGCCTAGATCTGATAGATAGAGTGCCTGATGAACAATGGAATGAGGTTCGTGACATTGTACAGGAGACAGGGATCAAGACCATCCCCATGGAAAAGAAATGCAAAAAAGCTTTCTTAATGTATGGAACACTATACCTGTGGACAAGACTTTTATTGAAATGTACAACCTTGGTGCTAGTGGTAAAGAACCCACCTGCCAATGCAGGAGATATAAGAGTCGTGGGTTATGATCCCTGCGTCGGGAAGATCCCCTGGAGGAGGACATGGCAATCCACTCCAGTATCCTTGCCTGGAGAATCCCATGGACAGACAAGCCTGGCAGGCTACCTTCTATGGGGTCAGAGTCAGACACAACTGAAGCAACTTAGCATGTACATAAAGTCTTACCTACATATGACATACATTCACGTAGGAACGTTAATGATGACAAGCCAACTAAATTTTGGTCCCAGTACCAATGTCTATCAGGGCACGGCACTAGGACAAGCTATCAAAACCTCTGATACTGCTTGAAGCAGTGATGGCAAGGGTTCCCCTAAATTTCAACATGAGATTAGTTTTGAAGAACAATCAAATACTCTGGAATAATAGACACTTTCAAGTTTTAAGAAAATCATTGCCAGGGATGTGAAAACCAGAAAAATATACTTGTATTTTAGGGAGACCATTTTAAAACAAATTCTATTTATTTTTTTGGCCATGTCATGTAGCTTTGGGGATCTTAGTTCTCAGACCAGGGACTGAACTTGGCCCCAGCAGTGAAAGCCTAGAGTCTTAACCACTGGCCCTCCAGGAAATTCCTGATAAAATTTTATTAATGATGATAAACTTAAATGATTATTAAAATCTTTAAGATAAGGTCACCCTGCATTGCTTCTAAGCCATCACATGTCTACGATTATTACCAAAAATTATCCAGTAGGGAAAATTTCACATATCCATATCTACGTTACCGAGTTTCCATTTCTGCATAATTTAAACAAAAGGATGAACACAATCCTGAATGCGAGAGAATGGCTGCAAGTATAGGCAGGACAGTCATTTCCATGAGGAAGGAAGAAAGATTTAGGACTTGGGGATTTCTACTTATTGACTTTTCTCAAGAACAACAGTTTTCCAACATGGTTTTGCAGAGAAGAGTATCAAGAGGCTTCTTGCAAGGGGCAAAGTCAAGGTCAAGGAAGCAGGACTCTGCTGTTTCCACTTACAGTTCAACGAGCCCAGCACTGTTTATTTTGTTTTATACATTGGGGTTCTACTGGAGATCTTGTCAGAGCGAGAATAATCCAGTCCTACAATTTACTTATTTACATCTATACTACTAATTTGGAGGTTAGAAGATCTGTGTCTACTCCTCTGGTTTTGCCTCAAAGAAGCAAAGGTCTCGGTCACTATTTACGGCTTATTCTCTTGTATTTATGGGTTTACAATTTAATCTGATTGCCCTGCTCAGGAGGAAAAGAGAAGGTTAGAAACACGGCTGTAGGTTTGGTATTAGCAGGAAAATGGGATTTCTCACCACTTCCTAATCCTGTGGGGTTTTTGTTTTTAATTTTGGGTTGGGTTGGTGGTTTGTTTGTTTTTTTTTGAGATTCACAAGAGAACTATGTGAGAGTTTGCTTCCTTGTTGTATATCAAGAGGTTAAATATTTCAGAGTTGATGGTGCCAAACTGTGCTCTAGTTCCATTGACATATTTACACGATCCATGAATACCACATGGTATTCTTATTTATTTCATATATTTGAGTCAAAACACTTCCTGACTTCATGGTGAAAGGAGACCACCCAACAGATTGAAAAGTGGTTTTCAGTAAACTCTTTAAAAAATATCATTACTAAACTTAAACATATTATTGACTAACGATAATATTCACAACACTGATCTTTCCTTCTTTTTCTTACTCAGCAGAATCATGAAACCAGATTCTAGTAAATGGAAGCATTCTCACATTTTAGCTCCTTTAGGGGGGAAACACATGGGATTTATAAACACTGTCAAATAAAAGACACATTCCTGGATACTAAGAGGCCCAAACATGTCCTTGTAAGTAAGGAAAAAACTCCATCATAACACCAGTGGAAATGAATGGCATTTTTAGTCCAGAAATTCTTCTACTGTGGCTTCTACCAGCACCGTTAACATGAGTTCCTCCAGAAATAAATAAGAATACCAATAGCGAAATGTTTAAGGCAATGTCTAAGCATTTTCACTGCCTTAATTTGAACATGAAATGATACTCAATTGTTATATATATAAAAGAGATTATTCTCTTAAGAGTGACATAAGTTTTTCCAAAATATTACAATCCACAACTGAAAATACAAGACAGGCAGGAAGTTCTGAAATGACTCAGAGAATTTGTTCAGCAGCTTTTAAAAATACTCTTTTGAAGTGAGTATATAAGGAAGTAACGGAAGCCTTACCTGGGAGAATCAATGGAGTGGCTTACTAGGGAGCACCTGATGATGGATGGATCCATCTAGCCCAGTGCCTGGCACCCACTGGGCACTAAATTAATGCTAGATGAATTAATAAATAAAAGAATCATTCCCCATGTATAACACCTTTACTTTCTTTAAAGAAAAGCTTTGAAACAGGAGAAACCATACATGCAGCAACATGAACTATAAAATATGTGAAGCTCTAAAGAGTATGTAAACAGTAAACTGCTTGCTTTGCTGACTGAAAATATGAATATTTGATAGCAGTAATGAGAGACCACCATGCAGAATAAAACGGTCATGACTCCTAGGAGTGGGCTGTGAAACCTCTGGTCTAAACTTGCATATTAAATGTGGGTTAATTAATTTCTGACTGTTCAACAGAACAGCAAAATAAGTTGTTAAAAAAAAAAGAAAGTTAATCTATCCATGTTGAAACATGAAAAGGTTGAGGGAGGGGCCAATTCTTGGACAGTTTACATTTAGAAAAGGAAACTCTTTGGAAAACTGTTAATAGCCAAGGGTGCCGTACTTTGAGAGGGGGAAGAAGGTGAGTGCTGTGGGCTTTTTTTAGTTCAGTTACTGAACTCTAAAAAAATCTAACGTCAAAAGCTAATTTCTTAAGCAATTTGGGTGTCTGAACCTGATCAGGACTCTTTTTTAAAACATTCCATTCTGTATGATCCAAAGGAAAAATAACTACTTTTGAGAACCCACGTGAAAGTATGAAAAAAGCAAAAGTCCAGTACTTTTCAAAGAAATGGGAAGGATTTCTGATGCTCAGTTCATGATGCTGCACCTATCTCAGGCAGAAGACCCAAAGAAATACATGATTGTCATCAGGATTATATGCGAACTAAACAAGGAGCATACTGATGATATGACCGATCTATTTGAAAAAACTTAGGAGTACAAAGGTACTTCAGAATATACCTAACTCCAAGCTTCCATGTTAATATCTCTTTTTTAAAAGGGTTTCAGTCTGTGCTTATAACAGGAAGCTGATCATATTCCATATTCTTTCTTTGTTAAATCATAAATTCACTCAATTCAATGCTTTGTATGTGGTGAGCCTGTGATATTTACTTAATTAAATCAAACTGAAAGTTCTTCTAGATACTACGTACAGTACTTAAATTTATATCACTGGTTCTAGATCTGCTCTCTGGGGCAACATAAAGTAAACTCTCTCTTTCCTCCATATGCCAGTTCTTCACAATTGTGAAGACGGTCCTCTAGACTGGACATCAAGAACAAGTCAGACAGGCTGCCCACTAGTCCCCCAGACATGGTGGGCAGCGACAGGATATTCTTTCTCATTAGGCTGGGTTTGGGTTCAGAACTCTTCTTAACCCAGACTTCCGGGAGCTACCATCATGTGAATTTAGACTAAAGAAGACAAAAATACATTTGCCATTCCAGCCTAAGTCTTCCTGTCCCCAAGCCACCCATTCCAAGTTTCCTCAGTCATTGCTTACTTGCAATGGTTTCCAACTTCCTATGCATCCTGGTCACACTGATCTCAATACATACCCTTTCATCAGTGTTGTACCGAAAGCAACCTATTTCATTTCTTGAACTGAAACTTGTTCTTTTTTATTGGAGCATAGCCAGTTAATGTGGTGACAGTTTCAGGTGGACAGCAAAGGGACTCAGCCATACTTATACATGTATCCACTCTCTTCCAAACTTCCCTCCTGTCCAGGCTGCCACTTAACATTGAGTGGACTTCCCTGTACTATTCTAGGTATTTACTTGAGAAATGGGGGGAAATTATTAGTTTCCCCAAACTAAAACTGCAGACCAAAACTGCAGTGTGTGTGTGTGTGTGTGTGTGTGGTGTGTGTGTGTGTGTATGTGTGTGTGTGTGCTAAGTCGTATCTGACTCTTTGCGACCCCCATGGACTGTAGCCCACCAGCCTCATCTGTAAACAAAATTTTCCAGGCAAGAATACTGGAGTGGGTTGCCATTTCCTCCTCCAGGGGATCTTCCCGACCCAGGGATTAAAGCTGTGTCTCCTGGGTCTGCTGCATTAGCAGACTGGTTCTTTACCACTGAGCTGCCTGGAAGGCCCTAAACTGCAGTAGTTACATCCAAGTCCCTCCACCCCCACTGCCATATAGACACACCACTATCTCACACTCATAGCCTGTGACCGTTTAAAACCTCTGAGTTTCCTTTGTGCAGTCTAAGTCAGCCCCCCAAATCTGGTCCCAACTCCATATTCTCTCTATTTATACAGTTGACTTTGAACCTAACTAATCATAGTATTTTACATTTAGCTGATCCAGATTCTATCATTCAACAGAATGCCTGCTGGCTTTATGTTTCAAAATGATAAGCGTGTCGTCTGTGCCTTCAGATACATTATCAGCCGGTGCGAGAAGGCTGAATGCGCCTTCCCCATGTTGCATAAGAGAGAACACCTTCAACAGTTTGGTCTAGGAATGTGGCCTGGGACTCCGCCAAGCATCTCTGCCAGCAGCGTGAAGCAAATTTCTCGACCTTCAGATTCTGTGTGATGTAAAAGAAATTTATCTGTGTTTAAAAACACTCCCCATAATTCAAGAAATAAATGAACATGTGAAAAGACAGGGAAACTTGTTTCAGTTTGGGCATAGGTTCAGTTTTCAAAAGCAGAAAGCAAGTATCAGAACAGGCAGCAAATGCTGATGGTAACAGCTCCGAATCAAGAGTGATTAGATTAAATCCCATGTGGCAAAAATTTTACTCTATGAGTTTCCTTCTTTTTCTCTCTCCCTCTCTCACCCCACCCTCCATCTCGCTCTCTCTGTATGTGTGAGATATACAGATTTTTCTCTGGAAAAGTTAAGTTTTCTGCACCTGATTGCTCCTATGCATGACACAATGCACAGACAATATAATAACTTCCTTTGGTTATCTGCTTACCAGAAACTGACACTCACTTAACATATACTGTTTTCTGTTCCCTGAAGCACAATGATCAGCATCACCACCAGTACCTCAAATTGAAAACATTAAGTGAAAATTCACCAACAGGTTTATAGTTGCTACTATCTAAATCGGCTTTAACATTTCATGTTCCAAACATGACAACTTTATGAGTGAACCAAATTGGGCACAAGCAACCTTAGAATTCACCCAACTGAAGGACATTTATAATACCTACCACGAAAACAAAAATATTACACTTATTTCCTCCAATTTCTGCCTCTCTGCCAGCAAAAAATATATATTTTTTGTAATTACAAAGTTTCTTCATTGTCCACACTGTCAGAATCTGAGGCAGCTATTAATCAATCTATTTGTTCATTCAACAATATTTGTTGAAGTGTTTCTTCTCCAACCAGAATCATTTTGGATACTATTGCGGAAGCATGCACAAATGAACAAAATGCAGATTTTGGCATCAAATAATTTTAAGCTAATTTGTAATGATTGGTTCCTGGTTCCATAAATTTTTGGAGCTGGCTCATAAGGTTGAGGCAGCTCTTACATATAATGCCTTCTCCTTGTCTTCCTCCTACCCCCTTGTTTTTTTGGTGTTTAAAGTCTTGCTACATATATGGCCCTTTTTAAATTCTCAAATCATTAAAGTTAAAATTAGATCACAGATCAAAGACATTCTTAAGGTAGTTCTATTCAATTTATTTGGTGTTATTATATCTCAGAAAGGGCAATGAACTCTCTGTAGCAAGTAAACAAAATCAGAACCTTTGTACTCAGTGCTTCAGCATATATTGTTGAAAATAAAAAATGTTAAAAAGGAGGCCAGCTCTTCTTCCTGGCAGGTTATTCTACATTTGGCTACTATTAAAACACTAAAAAGGACTTGGTATAGATATTGAGGTATATATGTGCCTGTTTTAGAATCTCATCTACAAACCCAAGTGCATCCTAAACCACCCACACACAAACACCACACCCCTACCAACACATACACTCACCAAATCTGAATAGGGTGGCAAGGCAATCCTAGTAACTGTAGCCTTGGAAAAGAGGCTCATATGGCACAGAATCCGTTTGGCTGGTAACGCTGGTGATTTTGTTCTCTAGGTGGCGCTATTCCACTTTTGATGAGTTGATTAAATTCCTTGCAACTGCTATGTTCTATTTCCATCATATAAATCTTAATTTTATATGTACTAGTTGTAATTAAATGACAGATTGCCTTCCAGTTTGATTTTAATAAGCTATTTTGAAGTAAAGTGACTTTTTCACCACTTGATGTTACACATTTCCTAGTTATGTTGTCTTAGAGTTAAGGAATCTTCCTCTGCCTGACCTCCTCCCTTTAAAATGCAGATGCATGTCAGAAACACAGAGGAGCATCATGAAGCTTCAGCCAGACCAAAGGAACCAAGATGAAAGCACATTTAAGAGCTACTAGGTTCTGCGAGCTCTCAAAATCAGGACATTACTACCATGACAACCAATGAAAAGGTTTTTCAAGTGAACCTTTGGGAAAACTGCATAACACACGTTATTCTCTGGGCTCTTTGGAAATAAACTTTTATTTTATGATGGCTGTCATGGAACCTTGTGAAATGACTTTGCTTCCCCACCCCCAGTTACTCTGCTGTCCGACACCCACCCCCCAATTCATCTAGCGAAACCCATGCTTAAACTTTAGACAATGTATAGATGAGACATCACTGCAATTAGCCACTTCTTAGCATCCAGTGTTATCAGGTCAGATTTGTTTCACCAAAAGCGTAGTGTCGCAGAGTTTGTACTTGAATTTGAGTACTTTCATTTAAAGAAAGCTCCCACACTACTACTTTGACAGATACTCATGTTTTTCTTACAGAAACAAGAATACCTTCCAGTTCACTTAGAAAACATGCCCATTTACCACTCCGTCACCCCTATAAGTTTTCCAAAGTCCACATATTAGTGAGCTCCACTGTTCCATATCTAGCATCAATAATGATTCCATATATTTAATAACTAGGTCCATGACTTTTCTAAGCCTTTGGTGTGAGTATTCTGGAAAGCCAGGGATGCATTCAAAGTATACATATTTAGGATTAAGGAATTCTAGGATTTCCCTGGTGGCTCAGTGGTAAAGAATCTGCCTGCAATGCAGCAGACCAGGGTTCGCTCCCTGGGTTGGGAAGATCCCCTGGAATAGGGCATAGTAACCCGCTCCAGCATTCTTGCCTGGAGAATTCCACGGACAGATGAGCCCGGTGGGCTACAGTCCATAGCGTGACACAGTCAGACACCTGAAGTGACTAAGCAGCGGCAGCAAATAATTTTATGACTTAAGAGGAAGTTTAAGGAGACTTTGAGGACACATATGTCTAAGCTTAAAAATACCAGAGCCTTCCTCCGTTTCCTAGGGTTAAACCCCGTGTACAAATGACATACCGATTTCATTTGCCATCATTTACTGTTTAACGTGACTCCATCCTAAACAGAGTAAACGGATGCAGAGTATAACCAAGAAGTTCACTCACTCACTTTTGAAGCCCATCTGGGCATGTTATTCATCCTAATGGAGAAAATTTATCACAATGCAGTTGAACATTCAAAGATTTCTTCCTCCATGAAGCAACAGCTAACCGTTTGAAACCTAGAATTCCCCGGAATTTTCTCCTCCATTCCTCTTTTAAAATGCAGTTCACAGCTTGAGATTACAGAGTCTGCCGGTGGCTGAATGACTGCACTAGATGGCTGAGAGTCCTTCAATTAAGCAGCAATTTTGCAATTAGTGGAAACTGAGGGAACCATAACAATCATTTGACAACAAGTTGACACAAGTTAGCAATTACCCTATTAGAGGGATACATTCACATGCATTGGGCAGAGCTAGGCTAAGAGAGCCCCCTCACAGAAGGGGAAATCTACACAGGGAGACACAAGCTGAAAATGTTTCCCGCATTAAAATAAATTCAGTTTTATGGACATCAGAAACGGCAATGGTTTTCATTTTAAAAGATACTTAGAGTTGAGCTCTCATATACTTTTCCATTCTGTTTTCATTCAAGCAGCCTAAAATCAGTCTGTTTGCTGTGGGACTAACTTCCTAAAACTAAAATGTTAATGAAGTACTTGTAGATTACCCTTCCATTGTGTACGTCTTCGATATTCTAAAACTTAGTAGAAGATTAAGTCTATGGTTGAGATCCAAAGCTGCTGGCTCTTACATTCCACAAATTCACACCTGCATACAGGGCTGTGGATGTGTGTGTATGACCAGGATGGGAGGGAGGTATTGGATACTTAACAGTAGGTTCTAAAGACAAAAGTACCCAAAAAATCAACAAGCTCTTTGCTGTACTATGAGGCGGGCATGCTCAACTTGCTGTGTGTTAAGCTGAAAACCAGAGCTATTTATATTTAAAAGAAATGAGATTATCAATCATCTGCTTTTTGAGTACTGAAAAGCTGGAACTCTTCAAAGATTCCAGGAAGAAGAGAACAACTTACATTCTAATGGTGCCCCTATTAAGCAGAAAATTCAAGGGTTTTGAGCCAGGATTTTAGAAATTTGCATTATTTACAGAACTTCCCTCTCTCCAGGTGAATCAAATGAACCAGCAACATTCCAGCATCTCCCCACCCCTGTTTGGCTATTTTGAGATTTAGGCAATTAACTCACATAGTACAAATGAATCATTTGAGGTGAGGTCATTGTATTTCTGGCAAATGATCATTTTCTTGGTTCCTTCTGTTTGCAAGTAAAAGTTACACTTATTGAAAAGACATGCTAAAACAGAGTTCCTAGATGTTTTATTTTCTGGACACCCAAATGTTGACCTGCTGTAAGTCTTAAATAATCTTAAAATAAATGAGATTTCCAGTTACTAATTCAGCTCTGAATAGGCAACGAAAGCCTCCAAAGGTATGTGAAAAATTACTCTGTTATTTTCCTTTTTTAAAAAAATGTGATGTCTAAGTGTGTCTGCAATGTTCTAATGCTTCAAAACATGTACGTAAGTCTTGTTTATCTGGAAATCATTTCTTTCTGCTTATATCATTTATAAATAGGAAACGTTTTGTAATGACTTAAAATAGCTCTACATACATAATGCTTCTCCTGTCATAATACTTAGTACAGGTCTATATTTACCAACATTTATCACATTTTGCAAAATAAAGTGGAAGAAAAAAAAAGACGACTTTATGGCCTGGGAATTCCAGTAATGGTGACCAACGTGTTTTAAATTCCAGTAAAGGTTATGGTTACATTTCAACAAGTGTCTCTTTCCTTTCCCTTACCTCCAGCAGTAAACTTGCAAAAGAAGAATCGTAAGCAAGGTATTTGCAAAATCAAGGAACAAGAGTTAATGACCTTAAGCAAGGTATTTGCAAAATCGAGGAACAGGATTAATGACGCTTTTAAAGGGGTATGGTCCCTTGGGTAAAAACTTTATGATCTATTGCTTATAATAATTTGGAGTACTACATCCCATAATCTCATAAATTTTCAACCTAAAAATCATAATGTTGCATGAGGTAAACAAACACCTGTAGACGAATTAAATCAGTAATTATACCTCAATAAATTAAACTGCAAAAAATATAAGTATATACAAATATAATTTTAAGACCAAAATGGCCTCTGACTTTATAACAGACTCACATAAAAATACTTTTGGGGGGTAAAATTAAAGGTAAGGGGATATTTTCCCAGAAGTCAAACCAATTTGAAGGTCTCATTTAATAACATTACTTCCTATTTAAAATCAATATGCAGTTTTATATGCAGTAAAAAGGAATCAACGTTCCCAATTACACATGACTTTGCTAGAAAAAGATAACTGTACTAGGAGAATTAATACACACACAGAAATATGCTTTTCTTTGCTTCTGGCCAAGAACATTCCTGCACTCTTGTCAGAAAATATTCGCTGTTTACTGCTGACATTGAGGAGTAAGTGTTAAGATCCCTGAAGGACTCTAAAATGAGATCCAGGAATCCCTAACACACCACCAACCATAGCCTGTCAAAGCTCCCCCAGCTCAAGGAAAACTTGCACTGGAGCCAGGGAGGCGCGAGGAGTCGAAATTCATCCGAGTCGGGAGTCAGAAGCGTCATTCAACAAGTCCCTCCTACCAGCTACCGAAGAGATCCCGCAAAGCCATCTCTTACCACTTCCCCACCCCCCAGCCTCCCGCCCCTGCAGCCGCTCTGGGCAGTTTAGCCGGCAGAGGGCACCCTCTACCTTCCCTAGCGCCGCTCTCCCCACCCCTCCTCCTCGCGGCCCCTCCAACAGTGTCCCTCCACCCCGCTCCACCCCCAACACACAAACAGCATCCTTCGACGGTGACTCTAGTTCACCCCAGCAGTCCCAAGGCTTTTCTTCCCTAGGGGGTGCCACCAGTCTGGAAGTCCCCTTCTCTGCCCGTCGAGCAAAGAGCCTCCAACCCTCAGCTATTTCTTTCCAGGCACGTCTCATTCACCCATTTCCTCTTCCCGGCTGTGCATGGCATCCCCGGGGACCTACCCGAGTCAGAACATCACCCTCCGCCAAACACATACACATACATATACACACATCCCTCCCAGCCCCTGAAAGCCAAAACTTTTCACTTTTCTGCAAGGTGCCTCAAGGGAGGTGGCCGGGGTGGGGAGAAGCGTGAGCACAACTAGCCCCGGAGTCCCGCAGCCCCTTTCAGGTCCGAGCTGCAGGAGTGTGTCAAGTTTCCCAAGATAAACTCGTACTGGACCCGTATACGTCCGCTTTTTAACTCAACTCCTGGGGAACAGCTGATGGTGTGCAGCCCTGCTGAAGCCCCGGGGACGCGGTAAGCGGGCTGCAGGAGCAAGCGGCCCCCCAAAACCTGCGCAGGGGCCGCCCAGCCCTTGGGAAGGATTCATATCTCAGCCCCAACCCCGTCACCTTAGTCGGAGCCCCCCACAGCTGGCGCCCTAAATCGCTCTCACGACCCCTCCTCTTCTGGGGGGTCCCCGGGGCGCCGTCTTCTATCGCGCAGCTCTGCGTCTCTTCTTGGCTTTCTCTCCGCCACTTCTGGGCTTCCCGGGGTCCCCTCTCTCTCGGGCGTCCTGGCTACCCCTTTGGATCGTGCAGTGGGAGAAGAAAGCTCAACAGGAACAACTCAAAATGCCCCCTTTTTTTGGAGGGGAAGAAAGGAGTTCTGGCCTGCTCCCCATAACTTCGCACCCCCACCCCTCGCGCCCCAGCCAACTTTCCCCGGCGAACCGGCGGCTCTCGAGCCAAGCCCCACGTCCGATGCTCGCCTACCTCCGGGTCCACACAAAGCTCACGGGTCCCCGGCGGCGGAGTCACATCGTCGTCCCGCTCCTGGCCCCTGCGCCCAGCCCAGGTCCCCGTCGCGGAGCCGCTCGCCGCCGGCCCCACAGCAGCGGTGGCAGCTGCAGTTCAAGCGTCTCATCAACGCTTCCAGAGGAGAAGGTGGGGGGCGCGCCGGGCCGGTTCCTTGGCCGCGCCCGGAAGCCCGCGGCGCGACGGGGTGCGCGGGACAGCGAGCGGGCGGCTGCGCCCGGGCGCGGCGGCAACCGGGACCCGGAGCTCCAGCCTGCGCCTGGAGCTCGGGTCAGACATTATTTAGCTCTTCGGTTGAGCTTCGATTGGTCAAACGGCACCGCCCCCCGCCCCCCTCCCCCAGCTCGCCCGCGCCACCGAGACCCGTGCGGGGCGGCCGCTTAAAGGGAACGCCGCGCCTTTTCCTCGCCCCCGCTCGGCCCGGGGGAGTCCCCGGGCTGCCCAGGCGCCCCGGACCCGCGCGCCCCCGTTCGGCCAGTCCCCCGGGCCCCGCGATGTGGCCCCGTAAGCCCCGCGCCAGTCCCTGGGGCGCCTCAACGGGACGCGCGCGCCACGCCCGCGGCTCCGATGGGTGACCTAGCCCCGGCCCGGGGGAACCCCGCGTCCCGGGCCCTCCGCGGAAACACGGGCGGTCCACGCCGGGACTGAAGGGAGCGAGCGCGCATCGGGCGCCCCCGGGGTCTCGCTCCCCTCTGTGGCAACTCCCTCCCGCTTCATCCCGGCACCTAAGTTCTGTGGGAGAGGGCGTGCGTTTCCCGGGCCACGGACACACCTTCCCGCACCTTCCCGCACGACGGAGCTTGCCAACGCGAGCACACAATGAAATCGCACAGAGCAGGGGGGCTATTGGTTTACTCCGCTGCCTTAAACACGCCGCGGCTTAAACAGAGTTCGTGCACTGCCCTCTCCGGAGTTTGCCTAATAGGAATCCAATCAAGATAATAACGGCATTTTTTATTCATGAACACCCCCAGATAACGTTACACCAAGTTACTTGCTCCAGTCGGGAAGCCGAGGCAATGACAGACCTCACTCAAGCCACACGCTTTCTAGTCGACCAAACAAGAGGAAAAAACGGAGAGAAAGAAAAGAAACCCACCTTTTCAGTCACTACTTGTCAAAGTAAACATCAAGGCAGCTGCTCTGGGGAAGACTTCGGCCCCGAAACTCCCAGACTCTATTCTTTTTTCACGTTCCCTTTGGTTAAAAAGAAGGGGTGGGGTTGAGGGGAGTCTTTGGTGTCCGGTATGTACTCCTTCTGGTCTGCAGCAAAGAAGTTAAATTATTGATAGTGGAAATTGCATGGCGGAGGTAATACTCGCACCCCCTGAGCGAAGAGCTCCATTTGATCTCGGCAGAGGCTGGGAGATTTCATGCTAGCTTGTGGGGGGAGCGGCTGCGCGAGCAGCCTTCTCCGGGTGAATGGGAAAGTGGGTGGGAGTCCACGAGAGGGCTCCACGGTGCCTTGACGTGCGCTGTCATATGATACCTCCGCTGCCTCGAAATAGACACTCTAGTGCACGAATTACCAGAATCAAAATTCAGCGCATTTAAAATGATACATCTTTTATTAGAAGAGTTCCGTTCCAGGGCATTGCATGGTTCTGCAGATGTTTTCACTTCCCTCCCTAGCAAACTTACACACATAAACCAACCCTTTTAATAAAGAACCTGGGTAGCAAAGATAAATAAAAAGCCTTCTGTTTTAATGTGTGTGTGTGTGTGTGTGTGTGTGTGTGTGTGTCTCGGGGTGGGCAGTTGGCTCAATTAATCCTCACTTCGCCCCTCTTCCCCCGCAGCAGTCTTTCTGATTCCTAGTTGCAGGTAGCCAAGACCCTTGCAGAGAACTTCGTATTCACTTTCAATATACTATCGGACAAACGCTTTCAACCGTCTATCTAGGTTCCTGCTTGAAGGCGGAATTTTCTTCCCACTAGCTCGACCAGTTCCTGCGCGAGAGTACAGACCTTAAAATTTAGAATAAGGAACGGAAAAAGACCCTGACATTTAACTTGTAATCCTGGGACCTCTTCCGAGCATAGAAACCACCTGTGTTTTAGTCGCTCAGTCGTGTTCAACTCTTTGCGACCCCATGGGCGGTAGCATTCCAAGCTCTCTGTCCATGGAATTCTCCAGGCAAGAATATTGGAATGGGTTGCCATTTCCTTCTCCAGGGGATCTCCCTGACCCAGGGATCGAACCCAGGTCTCTGAGCCACCAGAGAAGCCTAAAAAACCTCCTGGGTTGCCTATTAAAATGTAGGTTTATCCTCCTGAAATTGTGATTTAGTAGGGGTGGGGCAGCGTCCAGAAATAAGCATTTTAACAATCGCCTCTAGCGATTGCGAAGCAGAAAATCTGGGGTCAGATTTGAGAAGCACTCTTTCTTAAGCAATGCATATTTGGGTGTCATAGGAATCTCTCGTTTCCCCAAATTTGGTAGGCAGTTTTATGAGTATGTGCATTTCTTCTGTAATCTCAAAGGAGTTTGACCTAATCATTGCTAAGACTCATTGCTTTAAGAATTTCTCTAAACACTCCAACATTAATTTGGGGAAAGGGAAAGATTATAAACAGTTTCCTCCCCTGAACCCTTCTGTGGTTATCAAGAATGTGCTGTTGAACTGAATATGTAATATTATTATATACTCAGTTCAGTTTGCCTAAGGGTTTACAGTTAAAAAAAAAAAAATGAGTGCACTTATATTAGCTGTTTTAGAGCTTCTAAAGACCAGTCACAGAAATTACTATTCTTATTTTATAAATGAAAACCGGAGGCTCAGTGCCACGAAATCATTTGCCCGAGTTCACACAGCTAAAATGCCAGAGACAAGACTTTAATAAATGAGGAACTCCAGCTAGAAATATCCCTGCCTCTCCCCACCCCCAATAAGGGAAGCTATGTTTCTTGGAAGTGTTACCAAGATGTGCGATCTTTCAGCGCCTCTCTGCAAATTGTTGGACTGAATAGTCAAATTATTCAAATATATGCATATTCTTAGAGTGTCACACATTTAGCTTTGCACCTCTATCAACTTGACAGTATACATGACCAGCACAAACTACCCTACAGCACAGATGGTGAAGTATATTGTGGAATATTTAATGTATGTGAAATATACAGGCTAGTTGGAAGCAATGAAGGACAGAGGTCAAGAAGCCCAGCCTGGCCCCCTCAAAAAACCTCTGTATGATTCCCTAGGATATCCCCGATGGCTCAGTGGTAATGAATCTGCCTGCAGTGCAGGAGACTTGGGTTGGGAAGACCCCTGGAGAAGGAAATGACAACCCACTTCAGTATTCTTGCCTGGGAAATCCCATGGACATAGAAGCCTGACAGGCTCCATGGGATCACAAAAGAGCTGGGCACAACTTAGTGACTAAACAACAAATTGATTCCTAGGGGTGTAGGCTGAGTGCAAACCCAATTTCTTTTAATATGGCAAAACAATTTGAGAGGCTAGTTTATAAATTAAAAAAAAACTGTACTGCTTTTTAAAATACTGGAGGAGCCCTACCCTAAGCTCTCTCTCTCTCTCTATATATATATATATATATTTATTTATGACTTTATGGTGACTTCAAACCAGTGCTTACTTTCCAACTTTAAATTTACTTGAAAATGAGTTATTTCCCCAGGTTTTTAAGCTCCTTTGTAATTGCATTCCTTCTGGAGAAATTCCTAACCAGTGAATATCAAGAATCTGAGCATTCTCAATACTGCTAAATGAGAAGTTATGGCAAATCTACCTGCTAAATTCACATTGCCACGTCAGCATTTCTGTTGAAGGAAGGAGTGTTCTTATTTCTGAGACTCTGGTTGTATATATAGCCAATCTTCTTATTTCTACTCTCCCTCGATGTTATACAGATGGATATATCCTTACTTTCCAGTGTGTGGTGCAGTTTTACTGAGGAAAAGACAGACGAGCCAGAAATGGCAAGAATATTTAAAAAGTAAAAGAAGATCAAATGCCAATTCAGATAAACCTTCTGATGAATCAGACCTCTGGACACTTATGAGCATTTCCCAACTTTCTGATTTGTGATAATGGTGTTACCAAAACAATAAAATGCTTGCCTTTTTACCAAAACAGACTTAAATGCTTGCCTATTTGCCTTAAAAATACATCTTACATTAAAAACAATGATGCCAAGATAAAGTTGTACCAGTGTCTTGACTGGAATTCTGAATAATTTTTTTATTTGGTTAATTCAGGTGGCATATACAGATAGTGTTAGAGGTCTAAGATCAAATGCTTTACAAAAATCATTTTTCTATTGTGATCAAGGGTGATGCTGAAAATATAAGCACGTATTTCTGATTATTTTTAAAGATTGGTCTCTGACATGATTGCTGTGGGAGCAAAGATTCCAAGTTTGTAATCTGAATATTTTCTCAGTCACCAAAATGGGGAAAATTTTCACTGCTTGAAAAGAAAATGCTCTTGATTCTACTTTTGTGGGACCTATAAAATTAATTTTGAATTAATCAAAATCTCTATTTTTGGTTGGATCTAATCAATCCTTCTAACACGATATTCTAGAAGGACAAAGGTCAGGGAGAAATTCCCATCTATTCTTGTCAGGAAATATGAACTAATCCTCATTACCCAAGTGGGAGCAGAGGCAGTAAGCTTAGATGTGACATTGACATATTTTTTCTATTAATAATTTTAATTGGCTGAGGTCAATTCTACTATCACTATAAGCATTTTATGTTTAATTATGTTTACTTAAGTTTCCTAGTTACCCCTGTCTTCAGTCTTCCTTGCAAAAAAAAAAAAAAAATGTCTAGGATCAAATCAACTGACCTCAAAAACTGCTGAAAATTGGCATATTGGAAATAATAAGTAAACAGAAAACTCTCCTGCTGAACAGAATGGCAAAGATGTTTTCAAATTCATGATGTATGGTTTCAAAGGGCCAATCCTGAGAAACTGTCACTCAATCCTACAAATTATTGAGCAAGGCCGTCCTGAGAATAATCTTACAGGAGAAATAATATCCCTGTTCATTAGATGGTACCTTAATATGAGGTGTACTTCTTACTGGTAAGCTTTTCATGAACCATAACTGTGTGCCATACTGAAATACATCCAAATGGGTCAACACCTGTTACAGAAATTATGTAACCAGGCATGGCCATTAGTGATGAACAAAAGAAAAACACAGTAAGAAAATGTTAGAAGCGCCAAGATTAGGAGAGTAGCGCAAAAAGGTCAAAAACTGATCCCATCTGGGAATAATATTTAGCTGGATCAAAAAAAAAGCATAAAAACCATTATGAAACAACTAACTCCCAAGCATATGAGAGTCATCAACTTGTAGCCCTCCAAGTTACCAGATTCTCCCCCAGAACATTTAAAAACCAATAGTGAGCAATAAATTGGTTTACTTGTTACAATGTTTCTACAAGGATAGTCAGAAAGGACCTGACTGTGGGCTTTAGGACCAAAGTTAGGACTGACAATGGTAGCTGATGGTTTGCTGGTTTTGCAGGGAGAAGAGCCAGGAAGAACCATAGAAAGTTTAAACCAAAGCGTTTTAGGACATTGAATCAGGTTGTAAGGAGCAGGTTACCTTATTTTTGAAACCCAACTATTTAGGTTGTGTGATGATGGGAGTGAGAGATTTTCTACTGCTAAATTTTATATTCTTCATGGAGAAAGTTAGCAACATATGCAAAAAGATAATTTAGAAAAATAATTACTGAACTTCCTAAAGTCATATTTTAAAAATCACACCAAGAACTTGGCCTATTTTTCCATGATTCTGAATCTACACAGTGTCTATGGTGAATATTTTTTGGGAGGAAGGACTCAAGTACTCTTGTCAAAATCTTCTGGGTAACCCAGATGTGGTAGGAATAAAGTCCCCAGTGGTACCCATGCAAGGATTAGGTTTTAGATTTGTGTCACATACAGAATCATTTAGAAACCTCTGAGACTCTTGACTGTCTTAACTTCAGTTTACTACCTTCACTTCATAGTTCCATTCATTCAATTGATGAAAACTTGCTGAGCACCTCCTGCCAGACAATGCTCTATGGACTAGCATCCATGCAAATGAGTAAAACACATCTTAGCCCTTCAGCTGCTCAAATCCTACACCTAAGGTTTGTGTTTTAATCCATTGGGCCACATATGAGTTAGTTAAAAGTAGGAAATTATGCTTTATTTAGTTTTGTTTCCCCTTGCCTTGGGTTTACTGTGTAGAAAGATGACCATCAGCATGAGCCTAGTGGTCAAGGAGTAGTAGTGATGGACAAGAAACCTGCTCCCAAAGCTGAAAGGGAAGCTAGCAGCTGGGGAGGGCCCCTCAGGGTTGATCAGTGCCCTAGCCATCTTTGGTTAGCAGTGTTTTACAGAAGGCAGACAAAGGATAAGAAATTAGGGTAGAGTTAGTGATAGGGAGAAAATGAGACATAGATCGGGAAAATAATTTTTCTAAATATGATTAGGTAGACTTATAAAATGGGCTCCCCAGGTGGCACTAATGGTAAAGAACCCACCTGCCAATGCAGGAGACACAAAGGTTTGAACCCTAGGTTGGAAAAATCCCCTGGAGGAGGGCATGGTGACTGGCTCCAGTATTCTTTCCTGGAGAATCCCATGGACAGAGGAGTCTGGCAGGCTGCAGTCCACAGAGTCACACCAAATCAGACACCACTGAAGCAATTTAGCATGTATACATGCAGACTTATAAAGAGATAGATCCAGAAGGGATCTTTCAAGATTATCTCCTCTTCCTCACTACTCATAGGCCTATCACAACAGACCAGGAAAATAGACTACACATACTTCCTCCGACGACTTTTCTAAGAATCCAGTCATCATAGTGCTTGGAAGTTCCCACTTGTAACATATTTTTGTTCTTGTTGCAATTTATATTTTATTTCATTTTATCCAACCTTAGTGAAGATAGAGACCAGCTGCTTCCTAACCATCTTGTGTTATTAAGTCACCCCTTAGCTTTTCTCATAGCGAGAAATCAGATCTCACAATCTTTCTTCATAAACTCCAACTTCCAATCCATTAATCATGTTCCTTGGTCTACCCTGGACCTCCTCCAAGATTCCATACTCTTCTGAAAATGTAGAGGCCTGTATTAGACATGTCTGTGAAATTATCCAGGGCTCAGGAAACATGGGAGTCATGAATTATATGAACACAGCTGTTGGGAAAAACTAAAGGGAAGATTCAATCAGATTGATGAATCCTTCCCTTGCAACTTGGAGACAGAAGCGGTTGTTTCAGAAAAAGATGAGCCTTTATGTCAAAGCTATATATTCTATCCTTAGCTTTCAGAGGAAACATTTTTCAAAAGAAACAGATCTTTAATAGGACATTGTGTTTTTATTTATTCTCAGCTAAATTGTTTAAGAACAAGTAATTTTTCTGTTCACTTAATGTCCCAAGTTGTAGACCTTATCTGGTAAATTGGGATAGTACTTTCATAGTCTCAAGTAATTTCTCTCAGAACGTAAGGTCTACAAAACACTACATGACTTTTGAACTTTGAACTTTCTCCTAAATTGAACCATGTCTTTTCATTTCATCTGCACTCCAAACCTAATTAGAATACAGTAACACTAAGTTGAAGTCCATAAAAGAGAATCAAGCTAACCTACATGATTGCTAGAATCAGGTTTAACTGATCATTTCACTTGTCAAGAATACCTCTGTTATGATCTCACAGTCCAACGTGACCAACTATTTTGGGGCTTCTAATTCTTGATAGCCCAGTTGAAGAGCATGAAATTAGCATAAATATCATCCCCACTACTCCTGGTTGTCTGTTTAGGCCATGTTGAAGGAATTCAACGGTAACTTCAAAATCAATCCAGCAATCCCCAAAAGAAATTAAGCCAGACATGGAATGAAATCAATACTCTAAAAAGAAACTGAGTAGAAATGGGGAACATTTACTTCCCCTTCCTAACATCATTTGGAGAAACTGTCAAGGCACTCTGTGACCAAAAGATTTAAACTGAGAGCATTTGCTTCTAAAACTTTAGTGTACCAAGAAGGGTACCAAGAAGTGCAAAGTCTAGCTGAACCTAAGAAAAAGTCATGGTGATACAGATGGATAAGACAAATATAATAGCTCATAAAACATGAGGACAAAGAGCTGGGGTAGAGCGGGAAATGAATGGGGAAAAGCAGAGCCACACATTTAAATTCCAAGATCTCTTCATTATTATTATTATTGTCGTTTTAGTTATGGTTACATATATCCTCAGGGAAATTTATTTTTCTCTGCTTGGACTGAAGTCATGACCTGGGAGAGGGGGTGATACATAAGAGGTGGGGGAAAATAGATGCCCAGTTTTGGAAGTCAGATTTTGAGTCTATGATACAAATTAAATATATTTCTAGGATGCAAATTCAGCCCACAGTTAATTTTCCTCAAAACAGACTCCATACTGAATTAGAAAAATGAAGACCCAACTTTTTATTATCAAATTTTATACTTCTCCCAAATGCAGTAAAATTTTTAGCATTGAGAAGCTTTTATTTCAAAGACATGTTTTCCAGGAGGCTTTGGGAAGAATGAGCCAATGCTATCATGCATTCTGGCCTTTTTAGCAAAAAAAAAAGTTCCCAGGATAAATAACTGAAGTTAACTTGCATTGCTCATTGCTTTATGTCTATGATGAATGCTAACTTGAATTACCATTCTCACATAATAAACATATTTTTATGGTATTACAACCAGATTGTGGATGTAGATCATCTTAGAACTACTTTGCAAGCCAAATTTCCATTGCCTTTCATTTTATCTGCACACAAAAACTAATTAAAGTGAGTAAAAATAAGTTGAATTCTATAAAAAAGAATCATGCTAACATACATGATGCCAATTTATCTCAGAAAATATGTCAAAGTTTGACATATTTTTGACTATTTGCTTGACTAATTAACATTTTTTTCTAATTTTACTTTTTGTTACTGTGTTTTTGATAAGTCAAATTGTTATTTATTGATATGATTTTGCCCTCCATTCCTAGGAAAATTTATAAAGTGTCTAATTTACCCTTCAATGAATTGATAAGAGCACAACTTCAGGACAGTATTTAATAATAAAATTAATCTTAAAAACAGAATTACATGTATAAATGTCATATGAAGTACAAAGAAACAGTCTCAAAGAATATTTCTTTGGAAAATGATATGAGTTAAAAAATTTAAAGTTTATATTAGTAAACATTTCCTAGTGTTTTTAAGAAAAAGGATTTTAAGGAATTTTAGAATTTTTTCCTATTTTTTGTTGTTTTAAGAAAAATAAATCAATTTTTTTTTGCTTTGTTTTCCTAGCGTAAGAGGGGAGTATGCTACAAGAATAAATAAATAAAGCTGTTGCCAAACCTCGGATAAAAATCTAGAACCAACTGAAAACACTGGGAATAATATAAGAATCAATGAAAACTTGAGGTTTCAATTCATCTTGTCTTAGTGTCTCAATAATCATAAAAGTAACTATGGAGTACTGAAGAAATTTAAAATACTATAATTAGTTTTGTCCTGAAAGTGAAAGTTACTCATTCAGTCATGTCCGACTTTTTGCAAACCACGGATTGAAGCCTGCCAGGCTCTTCTGTCCATGGAATTCTCCATGCAAGAACACTGAAGTGGGTTGCCATTCCCTTCTCTAGGGGATCCTTTTGACCCGGACATCGAACATGGGTATCTTGCATTGCAGACTGATTCTTTACCATCTGAGCCACCAGTAGGATCAAGGGAGTAGTGAAGAAACTTAAAATATTATAATTAGTTTTGTCCCAACAATTTGAAATTAGCAATGTTTTATTGGAATGTTATTAACATTTTGTTAATTATGTTTATATTTAAGAAATTAAGGTATAGACACAAAAATCAAGATATTTTGAAAAATCAAGATAATTAAAACCTTGTTCAGGCTATCTATTGTTTTATGTTTTGATTATTAGAAAATAGAAGAAGTATCATTATCATATGATATGCTTGCAAGTCCTTCAGTAGTCAAGAGAATTTGGGTTCTTGTTTAAACTCTATCACTCTCTGGTCATGTGACCTGGAAAGTCACTTCACCAGCCCAAGCTTGTTCACATCAATACTATCAGTTTCATAGAAATATTTATTGAATAAGTGGAACAGTTTTAACTATTATGCATCTCAGTCACCTGATCAATGAGGCCGGGACAGTGGGCTATAAGCCGTGGTTGCCAAGTCTAGAGGCACATTCAGACTTTAGCTCAAAGGAATACATAATTCAGGTGATTTTAGTGTACTAAGGAATTTTGTGAACTAGATCATCTTTAAGGTACTTTTTTTCCATATAAATTTGAGCTGCTTACAGGAACTGTATATATTTGGTAAACTAAACTTGGAACTCATGTCATTATTTCCCCTAAATTTAGAGCCTTGAGCCAAGGTAAGGAGTCATACTCTTCTAAATTTTATACTACATAGTTATCTCTGATGAGGTTTTAGGTAGACTTTTTCATACACCAAAATGTCCTTTAATATCATCTTTTCCCCCTGGGCTGGTTTCTTAGCTCTGGGACATATCAAATGCATTCTGAGTTCAGGCCATCCTTCCTTGCATAGATCACAATGGCAGTGGGATGAGGTTTTTCCATAGCCTCCAGGTCCTTGATTCTGTATATAACTTCGGCAACTCTGCAAAGACCACTGACTTGTACTATCTTGGACTTACCAGTTTGCATCCACTTCCTCATTAAAGACCACATCTTTTTAAGAGCTGTTTTCCAGAAGGAAGATGGATGAAATTTATTAGGACGATGCCCAAGTGGATATTTAACTCCTTTACCCAGACTACTCCCAGCTTAGTTTCTAGAGCTGCTATTCTGAGTTGGTGCAAAGATGCAAAGGACCCAGACACCAATACTTGGCATTCTCCCAAACGAGATGCTAATTCCAGAGAAGTTCCAAGTTTGGAGTAGGGCTTTGGGAGGAAGAACGTTAAATTGCACAAGAAAAGCCAATAAACATTTTAGTCCCCAGCAGGGACTATAAGCCTTGTAATTACGTTTAGGATTGTGCTTGTCAATCCCCTTCTTCTCCATCTCTGTAAACAACATGTTAGCTTTGGAAGTTTGTCATCCACTGGGTTTTTGGAGAAGGCATTCCTCATCACAGCATCTGCAGTGCTATAGCCAGTAACAGTTTGAAAAGGCAAATTTATGAAAAGGCTTCTAAACATACTAAATCCTAATCTAAACAATTTATAACGTTTCTTACTCAATAACTCTCAGAAGTCAACTATCTTGGAACTGCCCTAAACAAGTTAAGAAAAGCGTCAGACATCATCCATGGGGTTCATAAACTAAAGTAAGTGGAAGGAAGAGTGTGCAGGTGAAATATTCCATGGAGTAGTCTTTCTCTTCAATGACTATATACTTATTTCTGGACAATATATACTTATTTCTCTCTTGTTAGTGTTTTAAACATGACAACAATTATAATAAGAACAACTAAGATTGTGTAGGGACTTACAGATTAGTTTATTGAGTAAAAGAAAGGGCTTGGAATTAGACAGATGTGGGTTTAGTCAAGCTTAACTACTTTTTGACTCTGCTAATTTAGGATATTGGCCCAGACGGTAAAGCATCTGCCTGCAGTGCGGGAGACCCAGGTTCAATCCCTGGGTTGGGAAGATCCCCTGGAGAAGGAAACGGCAACCCATTCCAGTACTCTTGCCTGGAAAATTCCGTGTACTGAGGAGCCTGGTGGGCTACAGTCCATGGGGTCGCAAAGAGTTAGACACAACTGAGCAACTTCACTCAAGGAATTAACGGCTGCCTCAGTTTCCTTATCTTTAAAATAGGAATACTAAAGATTGTTGCAAGAACTCAGCTATGGGAATGTAGAACTCTCATCATGGTGAACTCAACAAAGTTAAATTAAATGATTAATTTATTTGATCCTCCCCCACTAAGCGGTAGCACTTTCGCCATATTATGATTGTGAAAACGGGGTTTTAAAAAGGATAGGGGACAATCAGTGGTTTGAAAATCTTTCATTAGTTAGCAAAGACTCAATATAATTCTAAAGCAGCATCTGTGGCCACTGATGTTGAGATTCTCAGCCATACCAAAGGGTTGTGTTAAAGATCTCTTGACAAAAACATGTGTGCCAACCTGACAATGGGGAATCCAAGTCTAATCTGTGTGGTAGCTATTCCCTAGGGAAGTGTAATATTATAATGGATTTTGGAACTAGAGAACATTAGGTTTGAATTTTAGCTTTTCCATTTAAGATTTGCTGTATAATTTGGGGTAAATAAACTCTCTGAGCTCCAGTTTCCTTCCTTATACAATAATAGAATCTGTCTCAGAGAATTGCTTTGTGGGTTAAATAATAAATGTCAAATGCAAAGGAAACAACTTAGCACTGGGTAAATGCAAAATGAATGCTATCCCATCCCATCATAATTTGCATGTACTTTCTTATAGTGTAGTAATGACAGAAATGAAGTCTTTATAAACTCTTGAGGTTAGTGAAGCCACACCAGGAATCTGAGGCAATGCTCCCTAAGTTAATGACCAGAATCTGAACTTTTTGTCTTTATCAGTGGAGTGATGGATTTCTAGAGCAGTGAGGGTAGTGCTAGTGGTAATAAAGATAAACCTCAGAGTAACAGGGGCATCCCTGATGGCTCAGTGGTAAAGAATCCACCTGCAATGCAGGAGACGTGAGTTAGATCCCTGGGTTGGGAAGATCCCCTGGAGGAGGAAATGGCAACCCACTCCATTATTCTTGCCTGGGAAATTCCATGGACGAGGGGCCCTGGCAGGCTACAGTCCATGGGGTCACAAAAGAGTCGGACATACTAAACAGCAACAATAGCAAGCTCAGCTAATAGAAACATGTCCACTACACCTTAGCCATCTCATCGACTAGTTCTTTATCCACTTGGCAACTTGTTAAGTGGCAGAAGTGAACTTTAAAAGTTTTCTCCAAAGGCCAGTTTCCTTTTGCCAGGATGGAACATTCAATGGCTCATACTGAAAGGCAGGGAGAGACTAAATTAACATTTCTGAATCTATGCCATGTTAATAAGTACCCCCTTCCCCAAGTGTTCTATTGTCAAATATGTTTGGGAAATGCTTCAGTAGTATTTGCCAGACTTTGCCACCAATAGAAATCAGTCCCCTTTACACCACATGTCAGTTGTTATAGATATCCCAAAATACACAGATGCTTATCACTCCTGGAAAACTACAGAATTCACTTTGCTGCTTGATCTTATTTAATCTTTAAGAGAGCACATATACTGGGCATCTGACTCATAGCTCAATTGGTAAAGAATCTGCCTGCAGTGCAGGAGACCCAGGTTCGGTTCTTGGGTTGGGAAGCTCCCCTGGAAAAGGAAATGGCAACTCACTCCAGTATTCTTACCTGGAGACTCCCATGGACAGAGACTGGCAGGCTACAGTCTATGGGGTCGCAAGAGTCAGACACAACTAAGCACAGCACAGCATATCTATTACTATATCATACAAATCGACTTTTAAAATATTTTTACAGCTATATTTCAATGTAATTGACTTCCTTTGTAATCATATACTTTTAAGTTTTATTCATTTAGAAACTTTCTGAGAAGGGTTTCTAGGCTTGACCAGACTGCCAAAAGAGTGGAGTCCACAGCACAGAAGTGGTTACCAAGCCCATGTTAATCCAACACACCCCAAGGAGAAGTAATAGCAAGGCCATTCTCAAACACTGGCTATGGAAGTTGTTAGGGGAGAAAGAAGCCCTTACTGGAGGACAAAGGTAAGAGTAGAAGAAATCATTGTTGCCTACCAGCATAACCAGAACAGTAATGAGTAAGGGTGGTTGAGATCTTGCTCAGTGGACAACCGGATGTGAAGATTACCCTCAGAGAGGACATATCTATCTAAGAACACGTCCAGTATTCTAATACTAACCCTGTTTTGGCTCAATTTTTCCCATGTTCCCTCTCTTTTTTCCCATTCACTTGCCCTGTAATGTCCTATCCCACAGGCTTTAGATGTTTATGGAGCCTTTCTGTCCTGCTGGTGCTGATGGGTATGAGGGTTAGCATACTCTGAAGGAATCCTGAATTCCATAACATCATAGCATGCACTCTGGGCACAAAGATCTCAAAGCATCTTCTTCTGTTACAGGCAATTGATTGGGTTTCCCTTTTCCAGTGTGAGAAGGTTTTTAAGTGCATTTAACATTCACTCAGAGGTTAAAAACAGTGGCAAAGTACTTTCTACCTCCTGGGGTGATCCAGAAAATGTTCATAAATGGTCGAAAATGCCTCACACAGGCCACAGGTTTCTCCTAGCTCAGACTGAAGGTAAATTTGGAGGTCACACACTGCTAAACTGTTGATTTTTAGCAACTCGACTTTTAACTTTTTTATTTTTAAATTAATACTTTGGAATATATTTTCCCATTTGTCTAAAACAGAATTCGAGAATGATGCATGTCATCCTGAGTGCATCAGAACTTATTTTAAATATGGCATCTTTATAAAAGTCAATAGCTGCCTCATCAAAGGGCAATCATGTCCAGTGTGGGTGGCTGTGCCAATTGTTTTTGAACTACTGCAGCGATCTAGCCAATCCCAAGGAATGGCTTGCAGCCTTTCTACACCCACATTTTTCTTAATTATCTCCACCAGGCTGAGTTAGCTAAGGACAGACCTATAGCATTTCCTGGATGTCAAAATGCCCACACACCTTCTGCAATCCTTGGGCTACCAGCTCCCTTTCATGTTTCTCCTGGTTGGTCCATCTAATTACCTACTATCATGTGTATATAATGCATTATTCATGAGGCCCAGACAATTTCAGGGTGTAATATCTTTGATTTTAAAAGGAAATGACCTGAAAAATGAGAACTTCTGCTGGCACAAAGAAAGTAAGCATTTAATTTGTTAGTGAGTCTCTCATCAGCCCATCCCTTCAAAAAATAACCTGCAGAAGTTTGAGATCATCATTCAGATGAAAACTTTCCAAGTCTGTTTCTCAAAAATGATTGGTTCAATATCCCGATTCTTTCTATGCTAGATTCAAATACGTTGCTTTGATTTTTCATAATGTACTTCCTAACAAACAAGTTAAAAATTGGTGACGCCCAAAACTGTACATCATCAAAGATTAGGGTAACTTAGGCCCAAGAAACAAGTTAGCCATCATATCACTCAAACTTGGAGCTAAAATGGAACTTAGAGTTTATCCTAAGAACATCCTCCTTGTTTTCTGTGTGAGGAAATATGGATCAAGGGGGACTAATTGATTTTTCTAGCTACTGGCAATTAGCTGGGAGCAGAGCTTGAACTCAGGCTTTTAATCTGCTTCACTGTGTTCTCTTGTAAAAGATAAGAATCCAGAAGTCTGTCTTCTTCTAGGGAAATTAAAGGACAAATCAGGTCTCTAAGCTGTAAGTCCACCAAGCTAAGTACCTTTCAGTCTTACACACTGCTGAATTTCCAGACTTTAGCATTGTTCCTGGCACATAGTAGATTGTCAGTTAATGCTTACAAAATAAAATTATGAACATTAGAGTCTCTATAGAAAGCATTCCTCTTGGGCAAATGGAAAATGGCCTGTTAAGCTCATGATCCCCATAAATATCAGAGTATCTATCAAGAGAAGCAAGATCCCAGGCATTCAACACTAAGATGAAATTCCAGAGGGTTAAAAGAAAACAGGGCTTCCCAGGAGGCTCAGTGGTAAAGAACCTGCTTGCCAATGTAGGAGACATGGGTTCGATCCCTGGGTCAGGAAGAGCCCCCTGGAGAAGGAAATGGCAACCCACTCCAGCATTCTTGCCTAGGAAATCCCATGGACAGAGAAGCCTGACTGGCTGCAGTTCATGGGGTTGCAAAACACTTGGACCCAACTGGACAACTAAACAAGAAGAAGAAAATAAGCATAAATAAGCATAAATTCATGCATCAGAAATGACCCCTGAGAGTCTTGCCAGGCCCCAGATTCTACAACTCACAGGAGTCCTTTTTTGTCTTCAGCTCCTCTTATTCTCTGTGTTGTTTTGGGGGGAATTAGTGACTGTTCCTTAGACAGTGTGTCAACCCTAGAAATATCCCTGCCTTCTTTGAGCCTCCAATTATGGGAGAGTGAAAGAATGGCTTAGGAAGAAAAGGTCAGAGACTGGCAAAAACTTTTCATTAGGCCTACAGAATTGTGGGAATGATTTGTAGATAACCTTTCCCCCCTTTTAAATTAAAGAAATCAAAACAGGAGCAAATAATGCCTACAAGCCCCTCAGATGCCAGAGTGGGGTTTGAGGCAGCACGGGCTGGAGGGCTGAAAGTGTGGTCCTAGAAATCTGAAGAAAGATTCTGAGTCAGTCTTCCCCTCTTACTGGCCATGTGCTCTTGGGAAACCCTGAACCTGAGGTTCCTCATTTGTGAAAGGTCATTGATAATTCCTACTCTTCCCTCCTGGCTGAGATCAGATTAGGAAACCTGTGAAGAACTTTCAAACCACTATGTGCGTATAAAGTATTAATACTAGCAAATACAAATAAAGTCTGCATTATATAGAATTCTTTATAGGACTCCTTTAGAATGTTAGAAAAAAGGGGAAACGTCAATCTGAACTTTAGAAAACTCAGAATGAACACTCCAAAAATTGCCAAATGACAATGGAGGCAGGGATAAAGATTTGACATTTTGATTTTTGCACCCTGGTGTTTGGGGGTATTAGTCTTTAGGGACTACATGTTTCTCTCAAGACACACTTGTTCAAGCAGTAGCTTTAATATCCACAGTAAAAGAAGATTTAATATTTTTGAAATTATGGCCACTCTGGCCAAAGAGGAGAGAAAATTTCTTTTTATTGTTTAAGAATTTAATCTTTCTCCCCTTAAAAGCAACAGCCCCTCTCCCCATTTCCATAGGATTCAATATCAGTAAGCTCTCACTAAATGTTAATGTTTATTGTTATTTATTAAATGCCATGAAGTATCCTTTACATGGATCATGGCATGTAAATTTAAGAGACTCACCGCTTGTTAAATTCTCTAGAAACACACAAACACATCCATACACACAAGTGCACACACACACATACACACAGCAGTAGCAGATCAGCAGAGAAAGACACCAGCCAAAGAAAGATAATTTGAGATACTTCTGAGGTAGCAGTTGTAAAATTAAAATAGGCAACTCATTAAATTATCCATAGAGTGAAAAGAGAGCTACAAAAATAGATATTTTTCTGGCAAGTCAGTGCTTTTTAGAACAAATTTAGTTTTAAGCAGAATCTTAAAATCAGATTATATCAGTTCATATTCACTAGAATCAGTTAAATGGTTAGATTAGCTTTTCCTAATTAAAGAAAAGGATTAGCTTTCCTGGCTTTTGATAGAAGTATATTTAATAAAAACTATGTTCAGTTAGACATCATTTTAACTGACATATTGTAAGCAGTTTGATTAAATGAATGTTTTTTGAGCAAGTTGGAGCCTCGTCCCTAAATCACAGAATTAGAAATAAAAATCCTTTGTAAGTCATGCCACAGTGATGATTTTTTCCTCGTTTCTGTTTGTTGTTTTTTGTGGCTTATTATCTATTTTGTGGTCATCCAGGCCTTTGCCTCTCACATTGCCTGATACTGGAATGTTGTTTCTTACTAAGCTTCCCCTAGAGGACAGGCCAGGAAAAGGAAAGAAACTAAATTTCACTAGCTTCTCCTCTTATTAAGAATACAGATTACAGATTCGAGAGGGAAAGAGTCTGGCAAATGAACGAAGCAGCATGTGAATTTTGATTTTAGATCTTTTAAAGGTATTCTTTCCAATTTACAGATAGGCAATTTTACAAACAATACTTTGTAAGCCAACAAGAACTTGCTTTTAAAATCCCATTTACTGCCTTACCATATACATTAGATGATATTTAAAAATAACTAGCACTCTGGTTGAAATGGAAATGCTGTAGGCAGAGAATGACATAGCGATACCTCCCCCTTATGGAGTGTCTTCTTCCCAGTTTGCAAAGCTCTTTCAGACATTCTCTTCTATCCTCCAAAAATTGCTGTGTTGTAGGTCTTACTATCAATGACACTGAAAAAGCTACAGGCAAAATGAATATATTTTCATCTGAATCAATACTGATATATTCCATTGGGGGAGCTAGACCAAGCTAAAGTCTCACACACAGAAATATTAACATGCAAGACCAGGGGGCACAAAAGTAGGCTAGTTTACTGTTCATTTTTTTTAAGGTCAAAAATACCCCCTTCCTCTTTCTTCCCCTCTCCTCTTTAACACCTTCTAATGTTCTCTCTAGTTTCAAACAGGACAGTTGAAATTTCTTGCGTTCCTACTGAAGAGCTCCATGTAAATATACATAAACAGTGAGGATCAGGTGCACTATTCTTAAAGTGATACTCATTTTCACAACACCAGGCGAAACCATTTCACCTACAAGTCAAGGATATGTACGTGAGCGCGTGTGAAAGAGGATGACGTGACACTTTTGAGGTTTAAGTTATGAAAGATCTCGAGGTTACAAGAATTAGGTAAGCATTTTCCCTCCTTGTCTCTCGAAGACTCGAAATCTACAATTTTCTCCATTTGACCGTCAGATAAATTGGCAAGTCGACTAAAAGGATAATATTCCCTTAACGGTGCATTCATTTGAAGCCCTAGCAACTGTATTAGGCAGCAGCGAGTATTCGCTAGCAAAGCATTTCGAGGAGACAGGAACTCTGCAATTTAGAGTGACAGATGATTTTTTTCTCATCCATCAAACCGCCTCAAAATGTCACAATATTTACACCTCTTTCTTGGTGAATTAGAATCCAGAGACAGGCAGACGAGGAAAAAAAAAATGCCGACCGGTTGCCGCTTGATTTAGGGAAAAGCAAGTGTTGCACCTTTAAATTCTGTCCCTCCATTCCCCGTTTCCCCCCCTTCTCGGGATTTTGCAATAAATCTCCCAGTTCTGCGTTCAGCCCTGCAGATCCGTATTTAAAACAGCACCATCTGGGAAGGGTGGGCGGCGACGGTGATGCGGACTCCTTGGAGTTCCTTTGCAGCACGCTTGGAATTGCATCAGACTGATCAGAAATCCCCCCGCCCCCAAGCCCAGCCCCTCCCGCCCCGTTCCCCTCCCAGCCCCTCCCCTCCCCTCCCTGCGCGTAGATCTGACTGAGAAAATGACTGGATCTCGGAACAATCTGTGCCCCATTCGCTGCAGGCTTGCTCCGTAAACCCTGCCCAACGCTCCCTTTGTGTGCGTAGCAGCCTATCACCGTCATCTGATCCCAGTGCCTTTTTTTTTTTTTTCCTTCTAAATCGCCACAATATCCTCGCGTTGCCTATGAATCCATTCTTTTCACCTGAGCAGAGTTGGAATTCTTTCTTTTTCGTTCGCTAAAACAGTCCAGTGAGTTTCGGAAATAGGTTTTCCCCTACGCTCCCCCACCCCCACCTCAAGCCTTGTCTCTTAATTAAAGAGGGCTGATCCAGGAAGGAGGAGTCCAGAACGCACAAGCCCTGGGGTGAAAATTACCACCCGGCTTGGCTAGGAGGCCGGAACAAAGGGGCCGGGAAGTGGGTAGGTTGAGGGTTGTAGGAGTGTGGAGAGGCTGGTGGCCCCTGCGCAGGGGCGCGCAAGTCCCTGGACTCCCAGAGGGGAGGCAAGACAACGCTGTCGCGCTCTCCGGCCGCTCTCTGTCCCCCCGGGACCGAGGAGGGGAGGTGGAACGGAGGACTGGGAGGCTCTGAGCAGCTTTGACCACCCCCGCCCCCTGGCCCACCCGGGCGGCGCCGAGCGGGCCGCCTTCCACACGCGCCTCCGGGTGCAACCTCGCGGTGGCTGGGCGGTCTGTGCACCCAGCTGATTGGTGGCTGGGTCCAGCCGCCGCGCGGAGCTACTCGTGTTCTCCTCCTCCAGCCGCCCAGACCCCATTTCCCGGCCCGCTCCCTGGCTCTTCGGCCCGTAAAGGACATCTCCTCCCAAGTAGAGGCCCCCTTTTCCTTAGTTACCCCTACTGACTCGGACCTGGGCTCAGAGAGGCATCCAGTCCGGCGGGGGAGCGGAGCGCGTTCTCGGAGGCTCCCCTTCCCTTGAGAAAGCGGGAGCCCTCTAAGCCAGCACCCGAAACTCGTCGGGAGGGAGGAAAGAAGGCAAGAGGGGGGTGAAAAAAAAAAAACCAAAAACAAAAACAGAAACATCCAGCCAGGCGCGAGGGCGACGGTGGGAAAGAGAGAAAAAGGAAGGGACGGAGGCAGGAGGAGGGGGCGGGGTGGAAGGGGGGGGCGGGAAGGAGGGAGGGGGAGAGAGAGGGAGGGAGGGATACAGAGAGAATGAATCCTTCTGCCTAGAAGAGCTGAAATTACCTTGATGTATTTTGTGTTGGAGATTTAGCGTTACCTCCTACCCTCTCCCAACCTCCACCGCCCCTTTCCTCACCGCACACCACCTCCACCGCCTAATTCTAAATGGTACAAAGTCAAAATTTAGGAAATCGAATGTTGGGTAAAAGCTTCATAATTAGTAATGAACCTACTGTACACACACACACTCACACACACACACACTCACACACACACCAGCAGAGAACGGAAAAGAAGGAGATGAAGGGGAGAAAAAGAGAAATCTTACATTTGAATCAGACATTTGCAGGTCCAAGTTAACTAAACTCATTATATCCGCAGGAAAACTGATCTTCCCCACCCCCCTTCTCGCTTTACCCCAAGGCTCTCACCTAGGGCAATTCAAACTGGGCAAATACCAAGAAACAACCCCCCTCTCACACTCTCCTTCTACTTCCTCCCCTCCACCGCGCGTCCTCTCGGGAAAATCGAGTATCAAAATAGCTCAAAAATTGGGGTTGCAGGGGTCCCCGCCCCGGTGCTTACCTTCTTTGCGGCTTACACCACCCCGGTGGCTAGATCCTGGAGATAAACACTTGCATTTCCCAAAGTTAACCCAGTATACCAACCCGGAGCTTGCCAAGAGTCTATTCCAGCCTACACCGCTAGGAAGCCAACTTCAGCGAGCTCAATGAGGGGACCAAACTGGGGCTCGCTTTCCAAACGCTCCGCTCCAAAATCTGACTCTCTCTCCAGCCCCGATCTCACTGTGAGCCGAACCTCCGAAAAGACGCTTCTTAAGGGCGACACAGGGCTGGCTTACTGCGGGGCCGAGACAGCTACCTGGGGTACAACCACCTAAGACAAATCCGTCGGCTCTGTCCAAGGTGCTGAATGGGCTCGTATCTCCAGGATTACACACCCGGCGCGGCGGGAGGAAAAGACTAAAAAATCTGTAATTAAGTGATATTTGATATTGCTCTAGACGGTTTCTTCCACTTCCTTACGTTTTGTCACGTGCGGATGGCTTTGCCAAAGCCATCCTGTTAATAGTTGATCACATGTTGATGAGACCCTTTTCTCCTATGAGAGGCTTACCCATTTCATTATCGGCAATGTGCCCTTCTGACTTATTTCTCTCCCACCAACCCCACCCCCATCTGCACCCAAACTCCCAGTCTTTATCCTATCCTTACCCCCACTCCACCCCCTGACCCCAAACTCTAAGAGCATTATTGTTTTAAGATGGAAATTAATCTTCTTGCGAATGTCAATTACATGCCCACATATAAATCATAGAATATGCTCATATATCACACACATAGAAGCAAAGAATGGAATGCAAGAAGGCTGGGAGAGAAGCATCAGCCTTGAACAGCCAATATAACACACACACCCTCCCTCCAACTCCAAGTTTGTTCCACGCAGTTCCACATTGCTGTGTTAAATCTCAAATGATTCCAATTAAAGTTGCACTATGTAAAAACCCGATTCTCCTGGCCTGAGTAGCTGCTGTTCTTTGGCGTGTGAAGTGCTAGGAAGAGCTGTGATATGCCCGTTGTTAAGCAACATGTCAAGATTTTTCAATTATAATGCAGGGTTTATTGCTACTCACCATTGTGCCTTTGCTGTCCTGGAGACTCAAGTGTCTTAAAATCCCGTCTCCCCAACAGATGCTGGAAGGTAATGTGTCTTGTTTGAAGTCATCATGTGAGAAGTTCGGCTTTGCTCAGTGGATCGCCCACCACTTGGTGTGACTTATGAATCTAATAACCCTTTGCAATATCCGCAAGCTTAAACTCTCAACCACCTTGGCGACTACAGAAGACAAAGCAACTCGCATCGATGTTGGAAAACCTATAGATTTACGCAAACGCCCTCACTCCGAGAGACACGTCTCCTTTTGAGTTCTTACGTGATCCTAATGAATGAGCGAGGTTACCAATGACTGCCCAAGTGCCCTGCTATATAGCGGTGGTTCCCAGGGCTGCCTTCCAAACGCCGGTCACTGGGTCCTGGCACAGAAAGTTCCCGGGGAAAGTGGGGAGTTTCAGGGTACCCTCATGTAAATAACCCAGCCTGCACACCGCTCCCTTGCCCACTGCTCAGGTCACACCTGGGGCTCTGGCAAAGCTGAGCTCGACTCGGGAGATTTTCCTGTCGCCAGGTAAGAAAACCTTCGCCTAGACAGGCTAGGGCGGGAAGACCGCTGGGGAACTTGTTGCTTATCAGCGCCAGAAGGCTACCGCTCTAATAATTCCAGAAAAACGCAGTGGGAGGGAGGGGGAAAGCGGGGGGCGGCATCGACGACGACTATCCGTGCTGTTTACGTGACCAACTTACTGTGACTCCTTTGGTAAAAAGGAAACTTCTTAGAAAAGTTCGTACCCCTCCCCCTTCCCCCAATGACTAAGGGTCTCCAGCTGATGAGGTCGTGAGTGACGACCAAGTCGGAGGGGCGGGGGCGATGGGGGCTAAGCGGGGAGGGGGTGTGGGTGAGTGACTTGTCCTTGGGAACAACCACATGCGCGGAAGCGCGCATGAGCCCGGCAACTTTCCCTTTCCCTCTTAGGGACTGATGACTAGGCGAGAGGCACCCGAGCGAGCCACTAGTTGCCCACAGGAACCTGTAAATCGAGCTCTCGAGCGGCCGAGTTGAATGAAGTTCTGACTGCGTTTGCTGTAATGGTTATGGCTTCTCCAATGTGAGTTAACAGCGCGGGTGCGCAGCTAGGTCGGCATGGCGCACCGCGAAGTGTGGAGCCGCGGGCAAAGGCAGGGAGGGGTGCATCCGCAGCGGTTTGACGCTCCGCGTCCGCTCGGTGCTTCTTCCCCGGAGTCGCTTCCGCATCATCCGGGGGCTCCCGGGCCATCAGGGTGCCCGGGTGAGAGCGACGGGGAAGCGGAGCGGCGCTTGAGAAGCCGGAGATGGGATTGAGCTCCGCGAGAGAGGGCTCTCCCAGGAAGCCCCGCGGTTAGCACCCGCGCTTCCCGCTGGAGAGGTCACGTGTTGGCGGAAAGTAACTTAGAAGGGATAGAATGAACTTCAAGGAGAAGAGAAAAAAGCAAAAGAAAACAAACCGCCTCCCCACCCTCTCACCCGCACCTCCCTCGACCCCCCGCCCCAACCCCCTGTGTAAAATAAAGGCAAAGGAGGAGGAGGTGGGAGGGGGCGCGGCTCTCTGCTGGAGACCTGCGGAGAGCTTGCGAAATCTCAGGCAACGAGCTGTATAACCCGGTCATCCGCAGCGTCCCCCCGGCCTAGGGAGGCGCTAACCCAACGTAGCTTTCCATTGAAGCTGCCCTTTGCCTACCCCCAGTCGGCGCCTCCACAGCCGAGCAGAGGAACGGAAGACGACTGTAAACCAGTTGTTATGGAGATGCCGGTCGCTCTGAGGAGCGCAAGTGCCCTGGAAAGTCCCCAGACGCATTTCAGGTTTCGTCGTTTTGGCACCAACACCAAGATGTTGCTCTCCACCCAGAGTTCCCACGAAGGGGAAGCCCACCAACCGCGTCACAGGCCCTGACCGCGGCGCTATCGACTGCAGGGATGAGGCAGAGAGATGCTGCAGAAGATGGTGGATAGCTCTTAAGTTTCAGACCATCCAACCGTTTCCAATTTCTAGTTTCTTTATGCCGATCAAAAGTGCTGTGTCTGAATGACATTCGTGCTTCCTTAGGTGAATAAACCTCAGTTACACGATAGGATGATTAGAAGCAACAGAAGATTAGCATTCAGTGGCTGCTTCAAGGTCCTCTCCCCTCCCCCCTCCCATCCCAGAAATGCCTTCCTTATGGAAAACGGGCTTTACTTCCCAATTCTGTATACGGACCTCTGTTCGTTGGAGTCTCCATTGGTACTGGGTTGTTATTACTACAAGTAAGCCCAGTGTTGAGTTGATGATGGCTCAAGAGATGTTTCCAGAGCCAACCTAGCTTATACTTGGATCCAGCCAAAGTTCATATTCTACAAATGCTTGTCGGACCTCATTAGGGACAGTTCTAGACTTGCCAGGTTCCTGGAGACCTGAGACAGGTCATCATAAAAGGATGCCACACATCTTCACAATCGCCAGTGTAACAGTTCCCTCCAACTGAAAGGACTGTTCAGATTGTCCACAAATTGCCACTTTTTGTCGATCCATGAATTAGCCAGCAGATGCTGCCCTAAGACTAGAACAGCTGGCACATGCCATCCTCAGAGGTCTTGGGGTACAGGTTTTGTGGACAAAACCAGTTTCCTGGCAATGCAATTCATAATACTGTAATTAAGTATTCAGTGTCTCATGTATAGATCTGAAATCTTGAAAAAACCCAAGGCGATGATTACTATATGAACATGATTATTCCCCATCATCTATGATATATTTATATGACTTTTTCCTCAACAGTTTGTGGTCTGTATAGAGACTATTAAGTTACTTCTCTGATGGATCCTTATTCTGAAAATTAATGTCATATTTTGTATGATACCAAGTGGGATATCTTGAATTGTGAGCTTGGGTTCCTGGGGACTCAAAGCATGAACTGAATGACTGATTAGTTTGAGATGATTCAGACAACACATGATGGTGCTGAAAATATTTCCCAAGGAATATTTTTGACTATTGTTGTTCTTTCTTGGAATCATTACTAAAACCTATAACTCATAGACCAAGATGAGGGACGAAAAAGTAGTGAAAGTCACTCAGTCATGTCCAACTGTTAGTGACCACCTCTCTGTCCATGGAATTCTCCAGGCAAGAATATTGGAGCGGGTAGCCATTCCCTTTTCCAGGGATCTCCCCAACCCAGGGATGGAACCTGTATCTCCTGCATTGCAGGCAGATTCTTTACTGTCTGAGCTACCAGGGAAGCCCCTTGGTGAGAGACAGGAGCTGTTATATAAAGAGACTTGCTATAGAGAGTTGGGGAAAGGAGTTAAGAGATGGTGTTTGACATGCATATATTTTCCTCTCTTGATTTCTCAGTGATCTGAAGAAGAATTCTCTTCTCTTGATATATTATCAGCCTTCCACCTTTTATTCTCCATCCACTCACTTACATATTTTCTTTTTTAACATCTGCAAAAAAAATCCAGTTTCTAAAATAAGCAAAAGTTGCATTCATTTAATTTGTTAAGATAGATGCCAAGCACTGGATCTTCCACAGTGTTCATCTCAGGAGCACTTATTCCTGAGACCATCTCATTTTCTCCACAAAGCCTTGGTCCACTATGATATGAATATCACACCTCTCTAGGTTCATCTGACCCCATTCATTTTTAGTACTGGTAAGAACATTTCAAACTGAACAGTAAACAAAGCTTGCTTTCTTAAAGGTTACTAATGCAACAGTGTAGCCAAATTTAAAGGCAAGTGTATTCATACAACCTAGAAGGAAGGATTTTTGTTTTCAAACCAGGAGTACTGTGTTCTTTATCAGTGCATGGTCTGATGTTCACCTGCAGTTTTCTACCAAAGCCATAAAGTTTATCCTTTGCCTGTACCTTTATGAAGAATGGTACAAAAATTAATAAGAAGGAGCTTATCAAGACTAGGAGGCACAAAAATATCATTAAGTTGATGTGTCAGGAGTCTTGGAATTAATGGGAGAGAGGTAACAAAACAGGAGTCTACCAAACCAGAAATGAAAAAGGATTTCTTTTGTTTAGGCAATTAGCAGATGCTTGGAATATCTCTTGAGACAAAGTCCCCTCTATCTCAATTTCTAAAAGGAAATTCAGCAAGCCACATTCAAAAGAATATTTTCGGTACTCCCTCCCCTGTGTCAAGGCAGAATCAACGAGAGTACTTTATTCTTTTCTCCCAGCTTTCCCTCCTAAATCTGTTAGTAGTTAATTACTGAGCTTTCCATCTCACCTTGTGTTGGGTAGATTATTTCCTTTCCTCCTCCTTACTTATATTTCCTCTCCTTCCCCTTCAGTACTTGTTCTGTCAGGTACTTTGATAGAAGCTGATGATCCATATATTAATAATTCCCTACCCTAAAGAATCTCAGAGTCTAATAGACCCAAAATCTAATCTATAAAGAGTCAATGAGTCAGGTGAAGATGATACAGCTGAATCGCACATGGTTAATTATTGCCAAGATGTCAACAGTTGCCTTCTCCCAGCCGTTACCTAAGGATCAGTTGTAATCAATGAAGAAAAGGATTCACAGAAAGGCCTCAGACAGTGACATAGCTACTGTCTGGGAGGCTCAGGGAAAAAAAAAAAAACAAAAAAAAAAACAGGTAGCAAAGGAGTTCTGCTCATGACATAAGAAGTGATTCTGACCAGGTAGGAAGAAAGATTGGCTCTCTTAGTCACTTCCTGATCTCTAATGGTTCTCCACAGGCAATAGAAGGAGAAGCAAAGAATCACGATGCCCAGTTTGGAAGGCTTTCTGAAAACAAGAATAGGCAGCGATTGCCAAGAACCTGGCGTTGAGCTCACATTTGAAAAGAACTCAAGGAATCTTCCATCTACAAACCTAGTTTAGTTAGAAAGGAAACAATCCAAGCATCAAAAAGAAAGCAAGCAAGAGAAAACCTTAGGAAAGTTATGAGGTAGTTTCAATAGCCTCTGTGTATTCCTGAGCCTGACAAGTAAGCATGAGACAGAAGATCTGGATATGACTTAACTCAATTTCAGGAAAACCAGACAACCCCATGATGAGGCCGAAGCAAGACCACATGGAATATTGAGGAAGAACTGAATGACGCTGTCTAAACCATCCTACAGACAAGAGATGAATAAGAGGAAGTCTGGGTGGCAAGTAGAGGAGAAGTGATGCTGTTAATAAAAAAAAGTTGATAGGAGTTAAGACAGGTCAAGAGCATGTCAGGTCAGGGCTTGTGAGCAAATACATTGAGCTAAATGTAAGAGCATATTCAGTTTAGTTCGTTCAGTTCAGTTCAGTCGCTCAGTCGTGTCTGACTCTTTGCGACCCCATGAATTGCAGCATGCCAGGCCTCCCTGTCCATCACCAACTCCTGGAGTTCACCCAAACCCGCGTCCATCGAGTCGGTGATGTCATCCAGCCATCTCATCCTCTGTCGTCCCCTTCTCCTCCTGCCCCTAGTCGCTCCCAGCATCAGAGTCTTTTCGAATGAGTCAACTCTTTGCATGAGGTAGCCAAAGTACTGGAGTTTCAGCTTTAGCATCATTCCTTCCAAAGAACACAAGAGGATATTAGAAATTGAATAAAAAGAGAAAGCAAATCCCGAAAGAGTAATATAACTTTGTGGTCATTGTTTAGTTTCTAAGTCATGTCTGACTCTTCTGTGATTTCCCAGGCAAAGAATACTGGAGTGGGTTGCTATTTCCTTCTCTAGAGGACCTTCCTCACCCAGAGATGGAACTTGCATCTCCTGCATTGGCAGGTAGATATTTTACCACTGAGCCACCAGGGAAACCCTCATATAACTTAGGACCATGGAAAGGCAAGTAAAAACTAGTAAAAGGGTCCATATTGTGATTGGGCCCAACAAGGTATGTTTCCAATCAACTTTGCCTAGAGTATCTGGAAAGAAATGTTCATAGGTGCTGAAACATGCTTCTCATAACTAGCGTGCACGTGAGTGTTCTGGGCAGTTTGTTGAAAGTGGATCCTGAAGACAAAGCTTTGGCATTTTTAACAAATCCCCTGGTGATGAGGTTGGACCACTCTTTGTGAATGCTACTTCAGCCTATGGTATTGTTTGCATTATGACTTCATTGAAAACTAGCTAATCTCTTTATTAACTGAAGTGAATGCCAAATAACAAGAAATAATTCAAGGAAGAGACCTGTTCCTTTAACCCTAATGTTACACAAATCACAAAGTCTAGCTTACTTTTCAATCCATTAATTCCAGAAAGTTCCTGAATATAATGGGCATCAACCTCTCACATCGATCAGTCACACTGCCATAGTTTGAATGTTTGTCATTTCATATGTATTGGAAGAAAAGAAAAGAGAATCAGCTTGGAATATATTGAGCACATGGCACAACTGAAAAGGAGTCAGAGAAAATTATTCTAGTCATGTAAAGAGGATTGGTTAGGTCATATTGAGTCCTGAGCTCATTCTGGGTTTCTTTCTATAAATAGGATATTTTGGAACTAGAGAAGGCATAGCAGAAGGCAACCAGAATGACAGAGGGATTTGGGGAATTTGCTTCTGCTGAAAGGTTAAAGAAACTAGGTCTGTTTTCTTTTGTAAGGAGAGAAAAGATGGTACCTCACTGAGGTGATATCATTCTGAAAGTAGTGGAAGTAATAGGATGCGACAAGAGTGCCTTATGGAAACAAAGAGGAGAAGGATTCTGGCAAGGAACGAAGGCCAGAAGAACGGCTCTAGCTTTTCTAAAGGCCTTCAGCTAGCAGTGTTCCTACTGGCAAAATTCCACTGGTCACAAAAGGAGTGGTAAACACTGAATTTAGATCAGGAAATAAGTGAGGGATGTAAAATAAGGAGACAAAGCGGCATCTTCTCTCTTTTTTTCATTGAGAAAATTTTCAAATGGGCATTTATTAATCCCACAGAAGCACTGCACTCATAGCCGATGATGGACTTTTCTGACACTCTTCAGGCTCAAGGACTTTGCTTCTGTAACACATTTCTGCTTCCTCTTCACCCTCAAGTGGTTCCATAAATTCAGCAAAAAAAAAAAAAAAAAAAAAAAAGTAAATAATCAATTGCAATTGCAAGGCTCTTCCTCTAATTTACTTTTTCCTCTTTATCAATCCTGGAAAACATTCTTTTTCAGTTGATAGAAAAGTACTGTCCATGATTTTGCATATGAGATCCTAACATTTTCATATGATCCGTGAAACTCAGAGATGGAAGGACTTATAAGCTACTCTTGTCAAGCCCATCGTTTTCTAGCAGGGGAATATAGAACTCACTGAGTTGATAATCATGCAATTTTGTCTGTTTGGTATTGGAGCATATACACTTTTCAGAAACTTTGAAAATTCCCCAGTGAACTCTCCAGAAAATATTAGCCATACCATGACCTGTCTTTTCAATAAGTCAACCCATGCAAGAGATATTACTCTAGATCACAGAGTGCCTTCACATGGGAACCTGAGGAGTCCTTTGTCTTCCAGCTGCTCAGGGCTTTCGTGTTTGAGGCCCTGCTGTAGAGTCAATGGAGTGGCCAAACACCAGTGCTCCCTTCCTCCTGGGGCGCATCCTGCCTCTCATCCCTTGTAGCTACCAGACTGTTTATCTCCCAGAATGTTTGGGCTTGAAGTTACATTAATCTGAACGTATTTGGGAAAGAAAAGGAAAAAAAAAAAAAACCTCATCATTTCCAAGAATGGCTTAATTACGGTGCCTAGATGGTAAAGCGTCTGCCTGCGATGTGGGAGACCCGGGTTCGATCCCTGGGTTGGGAAGATCTCCTGGAGAAGGAAATGGCAACCCACTCCAGTACTCTTGCCTGGAGAATCCCACGGACGGAGGAGCCTGGTAGGCTATAGTCCATGGGGTCACAAAGAGTCGGACAGGACTGAGCGACTTTCACTTTCACTTTCCTTTCACATCCTTCTGTCCCCTAGGGTGAATTTCCAGCATTAAATAAACACTTCAAATATATTGGAGGCTTCCCTGGTAGCTCAGATGATGCAGAGGACCTGGATTCAATCCCTGGGTTGGGAAGATCTCTTGGAGAAGGGAATGGCAACCCACTCCAGTGTTCTTGCCTGGAGAACCCCCATGGACAGAGGAGCCTGGTGGGCTACAGTCCATGAGGTCACAAAGAGTTGGACACAAGTGAGTAACTAACACTCAAACACTCCACTGCTTTAAGTGATTTCAAACTGCTGTGAATGGTCGGTAGTTCAGGAAGTCACTGGAAGAAGGAAGCAGTTCTCTCTAGCTTCTCCTTGGAAAGGTGTGATGCTATTATCTCTTCCTGCCTCTTCCTCCACCAAGACAACATGGAATTCTCTATTCTCACTTTTATACTACCCTGCCCTCCTCTGTATCCTGAATAAGGGTTAACCTGAGGAAGAGATGGGGAGAGTGTTCCAAGAAGAGAAACTAGCCTCTGTGAAGCCCCTGAGGTGGTGTTTTAGTTAGTTACTGCTGTGCAACAAGTCACTCCAAAACTTAGTAGCTTAAAATTAAAATAAACATTTATTATACTCACACTTTCTGTGGGTCAGGAATTCTTATTGAGCTTAGCTAGGTAGTTCTGGCTTGAGGGAAGGAAGTAGGTGGGGAGATGGTGTGGGGCAAGCCCTTTATTTATTTATTGTTTACTTATTTGGCTGTACAGGGTCTTAGCTGCAACTTGCAGGATCTTCAGTATTCCTTTCAGAACACAAGATCTTTAGTTGCAGCCTGCAGGATCTAGTTCGCGACCAAGGAACCTGGGCCCCCTGCACTGGGTGCATGGTGTCTTAGCCACTGGATTACCAGGGAAGACCCTGGGGCAGGACTTCTATGATACTGCCGTCAAGATTTCAGCCCAGGGCTGCAATTATCTGAAGACCTGATGGAGACTGAGAGACTAATTTTCTAAGCCACTCACATGGATAGGAAATTGGTGCTACTGGTTGGCAAGAAGCCTCAGTTCCTCCCCATGTGGACCCCTCCACAGGCTGCTTGAGTGTCCTTGCAACATGGCATTTGGCTTCCTGCAGAGCAAGCAATCCCAGAAACAGAGCCAGGTAGCCACCATTGTCTGTATAACCTTCCTCGGAAGTCATGTAGCATCAGTTATGTCACTTTCTATGTTAGAAGTGAATCCCTGTCTCGTTCTACATGCAAAGAGAAGAAAATTAGACTTCATCTATTAAATGGAAAGTTGTCAAAGAATTTTATAACTTTTTAAAACCACCATAGGTGGAAAAACTCTAACTTGTATATGGCCCCAAAAAGGGCAATGCCACTGGGACATGATGGAAGAGGGTGGGAAGAGTGCCAAAGGAGGCTGGGAAACAAGTCTGCAGCTTAGATCATGCAGGGCTTGGAGAATATTTTGGATTTTTATTCTCAGGGCTTTGGGAAACCATTCAGTGGAAAGAGTTACATGACAGGTTTCACATTTTAAAATGAATACTCTGGTTGCCCTATGAAGACTGCATTCTCTGGAGCAGGAAATGGCAACCCACTCCTATATTCTTACCTGGAGAATTCCAGGGACAGAGGAGCCTGGCAGGCTATGGGTCATGGGTCACAAACAGTGGGACATGACTGAGTGTCTAACACACACACAGGTATGGAGTCCAGGTTGGAGTCTATTACAGGCATCAGGTGAGAGACGACAGTAGCTTAGACTTAGAAACGTGGGTAGATATGAGCTATATTTTGGAGGTACATCAAAGGACTTGATGATTGATTAGTTTATGGGATAAGGAGGAGAGAGGGTTCTGGCATGAGCAATGAGAACGTTTGAAAGAATTATTACTGAGTAGAAAAGATCGGAGAAAAAGCAGATTTGCAGTTTAGGTGAGGGGAAGGAGAGACCAAGAGTCTAGGTCATTTAATTTTCACAGACAACTGAGAGACAAGTTAAAATGATAGCCACCATCTACTGGACACTAACTCTGTGCCAGGCAGTGTGTTCAGGACATTACCTACAATCTTTTTAATCCTCTCAATAAACTAACTAAGTAAAGGCATAGAGAGGTTAACTAATTCTCCCAAAGTCAAACAGCTTGTAAGTGATAGAATAGAAATTAAAACTCAGGATTTTCAGATTCTAGAGCTTGTGCTTTTAAGCCCTAGACTGCACCATCTCTCCTTGTCTTTCCCCTCTTTTAATGCATTCATTATTGGGGTTTTTTAGCTTTTTTTTTTTTTAATTGAAGCATACGTGGTTTACAATGTTGTGTTAGATTCTGGTGTACAACAAAGTAATTCAGTTATCAGATTCTTTTTCCTTGTAGGTTATTACAATGAACTGAACATAATTCCCCGACCTATACAGTAGGTCCTTGTTGATTATCTATTTTATATATAGTAGTGTGTACATGTTAATCTCAAACTCTTAATTTATCTTTACCCCCTTCCCCTTTGGCAAAGCATGTTTGTTTTCTTTGTCTATGAGTCTGTTTCTGTTTTGTAAATAAGTTTATTTGTATCATTGTTTAGATTTCACATGTAAGTGATATCATATGCTCTTTATTCATTTTTGTTTTTATTGTAGTTTGTGTTAGAATATTGCCACGGGCCAGTTTTAATTATCTATACTGCCCCCCTCCCTCCCTCCACCCCTGCTCAACACATAGTGGCTGATATATAATTGAAGCTTAATATAATTTTGTTATGTGAATTAGAATTAAACTGATCCTTTATCTCTGGGAAGACTAGTTTTCTAACCTCATACAACACAGAAGGCTAGATTGAAATGCAAGGTGAGGCCAGAAGACGAGCAAGGAATACTAATGGTCCCACGTTCCAGGAAGCCTTAAGCCACATCTGGAGTCACCCCTTCCCCCATCTCCATCCTAGAAGGGAGCAGATGCATCCTAGAAGCTTTGCCAAAACGTAGGCCAACTCCTTTCTACGATGCAGGTTATTCTTGAAACCCAAGAGCTACAAATCAAAGATGGGGTATACACTGCAAATTAGGGGGCACTAATGCGATGACTCAGAGTCCCAGAATGGGTCTGAGTTTGCAAATCACTGAAGAGATGTTCCCAAAGTCTTGACAGATCTATGTTAAGGCAGAAACAAGGACATCATATTCTCCAATATTACTGTGATTCAGAATCTAAATAGTGACCTAAACACCAGAAATGTCAGCCAAGAGACAGGAAAAGGAATGAGCAGGATAGAGATCTGGGTCTGAATAAAATAATTGTGAAAAGCCTGGAATTTCAAGAGAAAAAGAGGAATCTCTGGCCCCCACACTGGGCCTTTCTTGGTTCTTCTGTCTCTGTCTTCTTCCTCCCGTAAGGCAAGACACAAGTCTTAGAAAAGGGCCTCACTGGAAAGAACTCTCATTCAGACTCTTACCAGCTATATTCTCTGACCTTGGCAAATCATTTTCTCTCTCTGGGCCTCAGTTTTTCTACTCACATAATGGCATTCAATTTGACATTTGTTTTGAGCTGAATTGCATCCCCCCAAAATTCATCTTTTGAAATCCTGATTCTTAGTACCTCAGATGTAACCATATTTGGAGATGGGGTGGTTAAAGAGGTGATTAAATTAAATGAGGGTGTTAGTGTTAGTCACTCAGTTGTGTCTGACTCTTTGGGACCCCATGGACTGTAACCCTCCAGGCTCCTCCATCCATGGAATTTTCCAGGCAAAAATACTGGAGTGGGTTGCCATTTCCTTCTCCAGGGATCTTCTCAATCCAGAGATGGAATCTGGGTCTCACATTGTGGGAAAACTCTTTACCATCTGAGCCACCAGGGAAGAGGAGCTCTAATCCAATATGACTGATGTTCTTATAAGAAGAAAGACATCAGGGATGTGTTTTTACTGAGGAAAGACCACAAGAGGACATAGCAAGCCAGTGGCCATGTGCACTCCAAGGACAGAGGCCTCAGAGGTAAACCAACCCTAATGGTACCTTGTCTTTGGCAGCTTCCAGAAATGTGAAAAAATGAATTTCTCTTGTTAAAGCCACCCAGTTTGTGCTATTTTGTAATGGCAGTCCAGAAAATGAATGCATATTTCAAACTGCCAAATGTTCTGCCTTCCTGTTTCTGTGAAATTTCCTTCAATAGACTTAGTATTGGGATCCATCGAAGCTGACTGCAAATGCTTTGACAGTTCTCCCATCAGTGGGATCAGTGTGCTCCTCTCCCAAATCCTGGTGGACTCTGTGACTGCTCTGACTAACAGAAAATAGCAAAAGAGACACTGTGGCAGTTTCTGAGTCTAGGCCTTAAGTGGTTCTGAGCTTCCTCTTCCTTTCTCTGGGAATGCTTGCTCTTGGAGCCTTAGGCTGCCATGTTAGAAAGACCATGTGCAAAGCCATGAAATTACATAGAGAAGAAATGGGCCCCATGGTGCCTAACCTTCCAGTATGTCCTGTCAAGAAGCTGGCACATGAGTGAAATTGTCCTACAACCTCCAGACCACATCAGCTACCCCTGAAGGCTTTCAAGTGACCCTGGCTGATGATGGGTAGAGTGGAAGAATTGTCTGGCTGAGCCCTGTCTGAATTATTATCTCACAAAAACATCAGTTATAACAAGCTTGCAGATATAAGTGAACCACTAAGATTCTTGTTAGTTTGCTACAATGATATAATGAACATTTCTGCACTGATTTACTGGATATTACAGCTCTATTAACTCTATACAAGCCTCTCTTACAAGGTCTCACTTTGGGGGAAGAAACAAGGTGCAATTAGTAATGGAAAAGGTTTTGGGCTAAGATTTGGATTTTGATAAGTTCTGCCTTTGACATAAGTCTCTTATTTCAAGTCACTTGATATCTTTGATCTGAGTTTCCTCGTCAGTTAGATAGGGATAATCACCCCTGCTGTGTGGGGCTTCGTGAGAATTTAATGTGTTAGACATCACATTGCTAGGCAGATAGTGAGCCTCCTGTAGGTGATAACCACTATTCCTTCGATAGTAATGCTACCACTTCTTCCAGTTATGGTAATGAAACCAGGTGCACTTACCTATATCTTCCAGGGGAGTTGGATGAAATGCATCTTCCAAACGAGCCGCTTTCATTGGTCTGCCGCAGAGTCAAACTCCCACCGTTGACACTTCACTTATTTATGACTGTGCTGGGTCTTCGTTGTCGCATGCAGGCTTTCTCTAGTTGCAGCGAGCAGGGTGACTCTGAAGCTGTGGTCTGCATGCTTCTTATTGCAGTGGCTTCTCTTGTTGCAGAGCATGGCTCCAGAGCTCACAAGCTTCAGTAGTTGTGGCACATGGGCTTAGTTGCCCCAAGCCACGTGGAATCTTCCTGGACCAGGGATCGAACCTGTGTCATCTGCATTGGCAAGCAGACTTCTAACCACTGGGCCACCAGGGAAGTCCTCCAGAGAAGTTTGGAATGAAAGCTCAGGTCTGAGAAATGGCAGAGAAGAGACTAATCAGGAGGGCAAACCCACTGGGAAGTTAGGTGGGCTTTTGGAAGCACAGAGAGGAAGGCTTTTCCCAGCAATGTCTCCTAGATTCCTCCAGGGAAGGAACTCTTTCTCTCTGTTGTATTCCCAAGGCCCTATCTGTCCTTTAGTCCATAGCACACTCTGCCTTCTGATAGAACTACTTGTGTCTATGTCTGTCTCTCCATCCAGAGTAGCAGCACTGAGAAAGCAGAAATCAGGTTTCCTTTATCATTATAAATTCTTAGGACCCCAGCTAGAGATCTGGCAAAGAGGAGTTAATAAATAGTTGTTGAACTGAATTGAGGAAACTCAGAGGACTCAGAGGAACAAAAAAGAACACAAAAAACGCAGTTATTGGACTTTCTTGGTGGTCCAGTGGCTAAGGCTCTGCAATCCCAATGCAGGGGACCCAGGTTCAATCACTGGTCAGGGAACTAGATCCCATATGCCACAATTAAGAGTTCACAGGTCACAACTAAAGATCCTGCATACTGCCAGGAAGATCAATGATACCACGTGCTGCAACTAAGACCTGGTGCAAGCAAATAAATACATATTTTTTTTAATGCTTAAAAAAACACAAAGTTACTAACTTATTTCTTTTTTGTGTGATATTCACCTGGCCTCAGTTTCCTTCTGTGAAATTATGGACTTAGACCTATTGATCTCTAGGAAGGCAATTTTGAATCTGACAGCAGTGAACTAATTAACATCTCTGCGCTCTTTATTCTCAGAGTGCGAGCTTTCTACCTTGAATTGAGGTGAAATCCAATCTAGAGGGCTCCTGTTCATTAAAAAGGCCTACGGCATTGCTTGGAAGTGTCAGATGCTGGCTTGCCCAAATTCCAACAGGGATAATTGCATTCTGACAACTTCAAGTTTCCCTGCACTCTTCAATTGGTTAAGGTAGACTTCTCTTCCCTTCTCAAATTATTTTGCACTGCTGTCCTTGGCTGTTAAACACATAATCTGTAAGCCATTTTATTCTTTCCTTTGAAGGACTATGTAATTTTGCTAAGGTTTAATAACAATTTTGACCACAAAAAATATTATATGACTTTGTGTTATTACCGTGGATGAAAGGCTGTGCCTACATAATATGCTAGGGATATTTTAAAACCTTATTAGTTGTCCTTCAGTGTTAAAGAATGACCCTGCAATATGAAAATTCTTTCACAGTGATCGATCCACGTATTTATGGGAGGAGAATAAAATGCCATGAGAAGTCGAACTTCCCTTCTGACAGAGGCATGGACTTGCCTCTAAAAATTGCCAGGGGCCACATATGTTACCTCTTTAATAAGATAACTGTAGATTCCAGAGTGTTATATACTTGTGTCTTAAAGCACCCTTAACCTGACCTGATATACCTCCCAATCTAATAAAGGAATGAAACATGTGAAAGGTATTGGAAATTATGGTGGCTCCATTACTGCGGCTATAACCATGACTACATTTATTGGTTTATTTTCTGTCTTCGTCATGGAATGCAGAAACAGAGGAGGCAATGTGCCGTAGCTTGCCCTCATATTCAATTCCAGCAAGATACCTCTGTAAAATCATTTGTTTAATATTAAGGAGGTAATTTAACCCACTTTGTGAAGCTTTATTTTATTAGCAGCTGCTATAATAGGTTCCATCTGATCATCTTTCTTTGGTTATAATAATAACATCCTTATCCTCTTAATGATGAAATTTTCTCTACTCCTTTGATGTCTGTGCTAATTGCTATCTATTGTAATATTTAAATTCAGAAGTAAAATGAGTTTCTTCCTTCATCTGTAGCTCTTAAAAGAGTCAAGTTGTGAACACAATGACACTGAATCAAACCCTAACTTGAGGCCCGTAATAATCTTAACAGCTCAATGACTCTGCTATTATAAATAGATGGTTCGTCCCTTTCATCAGCAAATGTTTACTGAGCACTTCCTTTAGCTAAGTATGAAGAGACTGATAAAATGATTGCTGTACCGCTATGACCCTGTTACCCATTTCCTCCTTGACACAGATAGTATACATGTTGGAAAAAACTAACAATTTCACTAACTGTGTCTGTAGTTAGGATAAATGAGATGAGGCATGGAAAGAGGAAAGGGGTGCTGATGATGAATTACGAAATGAAGTCTCTGTAGGGGGTCCTCTAACTCTATTTGGACTTTTTCTGGAATCTCTTAGAAAAAGAACCCATTTCCAAGCTTGGCTTGGAATTTTGGAGTATTTACAGACTCACAGAAATTTTTCCGCATGACCCAGCTCCATAACAGTATATTTGGGTGAAATTGAGTAAACATTTGTGTTGCTATCCAAAGCATGTCATGTGCTGCTTGTAATATTTCTCACATGATTGCTGATCTCCCCTTGGAGTTTATTGCATTGCTCAACATGTCACTCAAGACAGGAAGTTTCCTGCTAAAAGGCCAGATTGTCTTTATGACCTTAAATTTATTATCATTATTATAATCGGTAATAATATTATATCATTTTTATATCAGTTAATTTTCAATCAGTTAACATTCTCCTGATCTTCTGACTCTTTTTCTGATGGTTAGAAAAATCTTTGGATTATATACTTTTTTAGTGATTATGATCTGGTTTAAAGGAGTGTCAACATTATCCTTTAATTTAGGAGATTAAAGTCAAAAGCATGACATGGTATTTATACAACTTCTAGGCCAGACCCATTTATCTATGTTTTACTTGCCTTCTGTCATGACTTTAGCAAAAAGAAGCAGACTAAAAAGGCTCATGGATGATCATGGACTTAGGGTTGGTAACTATAGAAGGGTTCTGGGGGTACTTGGGTTCTACAGGCAGAATCAAAATCTCTCTTATCATGGGTTTATGATTGAGGGGTGTGTGTGTGTGTATATGTACATGTGTGTGTGAACACTTTGATTTCTTCAAGGAGGGAGAGAGGGAATTTGACTATTTATAGAGATACTTCTTCCAGCTGGTAAATGCTCAATAGATGGACTGGTTGAGTAACAAAAGTACCAGACACGTGTAAAGATGGAACTTGCTTTACTGCAAATAGTCTTGAAAGTCACTAATATTCCATTTAATTTAATTAATGAATATAAACTGTCTACACATGCCATAAATTGTGTTATGTTCTCTGAGTAATTTAAAAAGTGCATAATTTCTCTGAAGACACTTACTACTAGTGAAGGCTGGAAAGCACACGGACAGCCACTGTCCCTTCTTGCTCCCATGTCAGACATTTCTAATCGATGATGGTGCTCCTTCTGTCTGAATCTGGATTCAGTCTCAAAATCTTTTTAAACCTGATGCTCTAGGCAGCTCTTTCCAATCCATCTAAGTTGGAACAAGAAAGAAAATCCATTTGCCATCCTGACTCTAGTGGGGGGACAGATACATACACAAATACCTATGTTATCAGGGAGACCATATCATTAACAAAAATAGATATTCCTTAAGTATTTACTACATACTGGATCAAATTCTCAACAATGGATTTAGTAGTTATGTCCCAAAGATGAAAACGACTTAGAGGAAATCTTATTCAGATCGTCTTTTGAAAAACAAAAACATATACTTCAAGAGTAGGTTATCATCCTCTGATTGACCTGCTTAACAGGATCAACTGTGCTTAGAATTTTGTATATGTATCACACATGTACGAAGTGTTCAACTTCAATTAAACTCCTTCACCAGACTATGAGATGAAGCAGAACAAATAGGGAAGGTTGGTTTTTCAAGGAAAAACAATTCAGAGTAGGAAAATGAAATTAAAGCATTCAATGAGAGTGATTCTTGCCTGGAGAATCCCAGGGACGGGGGAGCCTGGTGGGCTGCCGTCTATGGGGTCGCATAGAGTCGGACACGACTGAAGCGGCTTAGCAGCAGCAGCAGCGGCAGCATGAGAGTGAAGAGAAATAGTATGAAACTAAAATTACTATGCAAATCTCTTCCACCCTCCATTTGACACAGGAAAAAAATATTCATTTTTCTTTTGTTTCCTGATTGAAAAAAAAACCCTCTGATTCCTATTAGATTAGCTTTTATAGCAAAGTCTAATCCTTAATATGTTAACAAAGCATAGAGTATTTTTTAAAGTAAGACATCAATTTAGCAAGGTCTGTAGACTGTAGACTGAGGCTTCCCTGGTAGCTCAGACGGTAAAGGCGTCAGCCTACAATGCGGGAGACCTGGGTTTGATCCTGGGGTTGGGAAGATCTCTTGGAGCAGGAAATGGCAACCCACTCCAGTATTCTTGCCTGGAAAATCCCATGGACTGAGGAGCCTGGTAGGCTACAGTCCATGGGGTCGCAAAGGGTCGGACACGACTGAGCAACTTCACTTGGGACTTGTAGACTGAATGCGTGTGTCTTCTCAAAATTCATGTGTTGAAACCTAATCCACAGTATAATATTTGGAGGTGAGACCTTTGGGAGGTGATTAAGTCGTGAAGGTAGAGTCCTCATGAATGGGATGAGTGCCCTTATAACAGAGATCCCAGAGGGCTCCCTCAACCCTTTCCTCCATCTGAGGATTCAGGGAGAAGATGACTCATGGCTCTCTGTGACCTAGAAAGTGTGTTCTCACCAGCCACCAAATATACTGAGGCCTTAACTTTGGACTTCCCAGCCTCCAGAACCGTGAAAAATAACTATCTGTGTCTATAAGCCACCCAATCTATGCTGTGTCTGTGTTATTCTAGCAGCTGGACAAACTAAAACATGGGGACTTTCCTTAGAACTCATAAGATTTAAAAAAGATAAAGGCATACATTACCATATGTAAAATAGATAGCCAATGGGAATTTGCTGTATGACTCGGCAAAACTCAAACGGAGCTCTGTAACAACCTAGAGGGGTAGGATGGGGTAGGAAGTAGGAGGGAGGTTCAAGACGGAGGGGACATACGTATACCTATGGCTGATCATGTTGGTGTTTGGCAGAAACCAACGTAATACTGTACAGCAATTATTCTTCAACTAAAAGTAAATTAATTAAAAAATGATAAAGGCTTTCTTGGTGATACAGTGGTAAAGAATCCTCCTGCTAATGCAGGCAGAGAAGGCAATGGTACCCCACTCCAGTACTCTTGCCTGGAAAATCCCATGGATGGAGCAGCCTGGTAGGCTGCAGTCCATGGGGTCGCTAAGAGTTGGACACGACTGAGCAACTTCACTTTCACTTTTCACTTTCATACATTGGAGAAGGAAATGGCAACCCACTCCAGTGTTCTTGCCTGGAGAATCCCAGGGATGGTGGAGCCTGGTAGGCTGCTGTCTATGGGGTCGCACAGAGTCGGACACGAGTGAAGTGACTTAGCAGCAGCAGCAGCTAATGCAAGAGATGTGGGAGATGTGGGCTCTGCCTCTGGGTCAGGAAGATCCCCTGGAGAAGGAAATGGCTACCGGCTTCAGTATTCTCGCCTAAGAATCCCATGGAGAGAGGAGCCTGGTGGACTACATTTCCTGGGCTCGCAAAGAGTCAGACACGACTAAGCACATACCCCCATGCACACAATACAAAGAGAAATGTTACATTAGCAAAAGAACTTTAGGTATGTTAAAAATGTGTTGAAAAATAAAATAGATGTGCATATACCTAAGCAGAAAGTTTGGGGCCCTGTGAGAATGTCCCACAGTAATTTTATTTTCTAGTCCATTCTTTTTCCTTTGAGGGATTTCTTGGCTTAAAATAAATTCGATCAGTCACTGATCACCTATCATGAGCCACGTGATTATAGTTACTTGAGTTCTTCCTGACTGTTCAGAGAGTTTATGTCTTAACAGTTCATCTTTAAGCAACCTGTGAGATAGATACTGTTATTGTCATTTTATAGATGGTGAAACTGAGGCAGAGAAAGACTAAGTAATTTGGTTAAAACCATGCAGTCAGTGAGTAATAGAACTGGAATGAGAACCCTCAAAGCCTGGTCCGTGTGCCCACATTCTTAACTGGAATGTTCTACAGCCTTAGAGGGGAAAGTGAGGCCGAAAACTGGTAGTCTAGGTTTCATGAGCTAATTCTACTTCGAAACATTACAATTAGGGCTATTTGCCTTCACAATTATACTGCTTCTGTGTGTGCATGTGAGTTGCTCAGTTGTGTTCGACTATAACCCCATGGGCTGTAGCCTACCAAGCTTCTCTGTCCATGGGAATTCTCCAGGCAAGAATACCAGAGTGGGTTGCCATTCCCTTCTCCAGGGGATCTTCCCGACCCAGGGATCGAGCCCAGGTCTCCTGCATTACAAGCAGACTCTTTACTGTCTGAGCCACCAGGGAAGCCTATTGCTTTTAACTACATGTAAGTAGAAATGCTGGAGAAGGCGATGGCACCCCATTCCAGTACTCTTGCCTGGAAAATCCCATGGACGGAGGAGCCTGGTAGGCTGCAGTCCATGGGGTCACAAAGAGTCACGACTGAGCGACTTCACTTTCCCTTTTCACTTTCATGCATTGGAGAAGGAAATGGCAACCCACTCCAGTGTTCTTGCCTGGAGAATCCCAGGGACGGGGGAGCCTGGTGGGCTGCCGTCTATGGGGTCGCACAGAGTGGAACACGACTGAAGCTACAGCAGCAGCAGGAGCAGCAAGTAGGAATGCAAGGATGATTATGACTTGGAATTTTCTCCCAAATCAATGATCCTATTCATTCATTCATCTTCAGTAAAAATTAACTTTTGGAGTTCTCTGTGTTGGTTTTCTTCTCAGTGGTTACTCCTTGGTCTCAGTTTGCTGATTTTTTCTTTGCACCTAGACTTCTAAATTATGGGGTTCAGTTCCTAGTTTTAGCTTTTAGTGATTTTCTGTATTTATAATCAGTTTTCAGTTGACTAATTAAGTCTCATAACTTTAAATATCTTTTAAATAACTCAACTCTAAAATTTAGACTTCCATCTCAGACCCCTCCATTTAGTGCTAGATTGATATATCCTATTGTCTACGTGATAGATGCTTCGATATCCAGTAACTACCTCAAATTTAAATGTCCCAGACTGGACTGCAGACTCCTGCCCCACCTTCAGAATCTGCTTGTCTCACGGTCTTCCCATATCTCAGTGGCAATTTAATTTTTTCAAGTTGCTCAGGGTAAGAATCTCGGTATAATCCCTAACACCTATTTTTCTTTTACATCCCATTTTCAATCCATCAGCAAATCCTTTCAGCTGTTTATCATTGAAACATAACCAGAACCTACAACTTCCTACCAGCCTCCCATATTCCCTTGATTCATGCCATCATTACCTCTTACCTGGGTTATTTCATCAACCTCTTCATCGGTTTACCTGCTCCCACCCTGGCCCATTTCTGTGTTGCATCTCCAGTCTCCCTCAGCATAACTCTCAGAGAGATCATGGTAGAATCAAAGTCAGGTCAAGTTGCCCCTCTGAACAAAACTCTCCAAGGGCTTCCAGCCTTATTTGGCACAAAAGCTGATATTCTTATAGACTTATCCTTTGTCCTTAAAGGACTTCTGAGCTCTACATTTTCTTCTTCCTCCTCAAGGCTCTGAAGGTTCCGACTGCTTCTCTGACTGTATCTCTGTCCACTCTTGTCATTTATTTTGTCCCAGCTACACTGGTTTCCTGACAGTTCTTGAAACACGGCAAAGATGGTCCCTCTTTGATACCTTTGGACGTGCTGTTCCTCTGCCTAGATGCTCTTGTTTTAGACAACCACATGACTCACTCCCTGAGTCTTTCAGTTCTTTAGTAAAGAACATTCGTCAGAGAGGTGTTTAACCATCTCAAACAATATGTACCATCTCTTCACTGCCTATACTCCGCTAACATGATTCTGCTTTATTTTCCTTTAAAGCATTTATCAATGATTGACACTTTATGTCTTTATTTATTTATTTACTGTTTAAATTGCTCCAACAGAATTTAAGCTCAGTGAGGGAGGAGGGGACTTCACCTATTTTATTCCCTGTTGTATTTCAAGCTATTGGAACAGTATCTTGCATGTAGTTGGTGCTCAACAAATACTTGTGGAATGGCTGACTTCCTGCAGGAATGAATGAAGGGAATGAATGAATAGGTCTGCTATGAACCAGACACTGACCTCAGCACCATGGGTTTAGTAGTGCACAAAACAGATATGGTTCCTGCCTTCATGATGCATGCTCTATATTGCTTATCAGTGTTCTTATTTTCTCTAGAATAGCCCACATTTCTTTCTTTTTTTTTTTTAAAATTATTTATTTATTTGTGCTGGGTCTTGTGGAACTTGGGATCTTCTTTGTCGAGGCATGTACAATCTTTAGTTACGGCATGCCAACTCTTAGTTGAGGCATAGGGGATCTAGTTCCCTGACCAGCGATTGAACCCTGGTCCTTGCATTGATACAATGCTGAACTTTCTCTTTTCTCTCATTTCTCTATCTCTAATACCCTGGTAAGTTGAGGATGCATGAACATGAGTGCTACTGGACCACGGAGGATCAAACCCCTGTCTCCTGCACTGCAGGTAGATTCTTTCACCATCTAAGCCACCAAGGAAGCCCCGATATACACTCATGAACATTGGTGCTGTTGGGTAAATTTTCCTTTTGGCTCAGGCTTGGACTGTGTGGTTAAGAGTGCACAGGTAGTTAAGAGGCCCAATTTCCTATTGTTATCTAGCCCGTGCAGAAGTGTTAGCTCTTCTTTTATCTCTAGGAGTGTCTCCTACAGAAGCCCCAGGGATCCAGGGACACCCAGATTGCATCCAGGCCTGTGCTTCCCAGAAAACAGTGAGCAATTGTTTTTTTCCCTTTGACTCACAACTCTGTTTTCACCTGGGCCTCCTTAGAGGAAACTCTATTCTTCCAACTTCCTCTGAATGGCTACTCTGGCCCCATGCCATTTCTCATTCCCCACCAAAGCTCCCTCCATAGATAAGGATTTTTGGCATGTTTTCAAGGATGTTGCTGCTGAATTATCTACCTCTGCGCTTTCTTACATTTGCTTTTATGACATTTCTTCCATTCTCCATTATTCCTTGCAACTTTTGTTGATGACAAAAGATACCCTCCATTTACATTTGAAAAAGGGTATCGACTCTGTTGTAAAGCTGGAACAATACCTCCTAAAGCTAAGCTTCAGTCCCACTTACTCAGCTGAACAGTGGTTTAATATTTTAATAAAATAAAAACCTTCCTTTAGTACCTGCTGCTGGGTCTGTGAAGTTTATGATGCGTCTTTTATATTCATTTCCACATTTAAGTTTTAATATTTTCCCTTTCTCCCCCGAGCAGCTTAATACACTGCAGGGAACACTTTCCCTTGATGATGAAAACAATATTTTTAAAGGTAAGTGGGGCTTTTAGTTTAAGTATAATCGGGGGACTCATTAAGGAATGTGTTCAATGTCCCGTACCTGGATTTTTGCTTCTAAACAATTACTACATATGCTTGAGTTTAAAATATTGCTATTTGATAATTTCTGGAGGCTGAATGGAGGGATAAACCATTTGTGTTAGGGTTAATGAAAAATCAGTAACATCTCTGAGCTGATCAAAGGCTCAAATGATGATATTATCTTGGTGAAATTAGACCATCTTCAAGGCTTACAGTCCCTGAGACTATCACTCAAAAAGAAATATTATTCTCTCAAAGATGGTTTTATATTAATTAGGTATATTAAGATTGCTGTATAAATAGCCATTGTTAGTTAATCCATTCATGAGAAGAAATGTAATAACCCTTTGAATTGGAATACATGTGTGGTAAGAACTAGCATATTCTTTCTCTGTACAAAGACCTACCTATGACACCAAATTATAATGAGAGGTTGTTTGATAAGCACAGAATCAGAATAAAGGAGATGAAATTGATTCCAGTATCAAGCTAAGATTACCTGACACAATAGTGGTTCTCTACACAGGCTATGTCTCTTTTGTGAAACCAGTGGCCTTTATAAAATTTTCAGAAGGTTGGGGTCTACCTCAGATCTAAAATGAGGGTCAGCCTTTTTTTTTTTTTTCTTAAAAACTCTACATATGATTTTCTTGGTCAGTCATGATTGAGACCATCAGTCTGATACACAATTGTCTCCCCAAGAGCAATGGTTTGGTCATGGTGCCATATTATCCAAAGTCCCTAGGGGGAAGACTCACTCTCTCCTGGTTGATGGTTAGTCACAACACCAAGATTTGCCTTGTTATTTCCCTTTGCCTGGGGTTACCAGGATGAACAATTCTTTTTTTAGATACAATTTTGCATTTAGTCAAATGTTTGCTCTGACCAGAGTCCTTTCATTTTTAGGTAGCTTTGTCCATCTCTGCTCTGATTCAGCATGCCCCGATCATACAATTAAATCTTTTGTGCACACGCAATCCTGTTTCCTTCTTTGGAAGTTTTGAGGGACCCCTTTTATTTTAATCCCATCAAGAAAAACAAATTAGCAGAGAAAGGAAGATATTTTCCCAGTTAGGTAAGTTTAAGCAGAGATAAGATATCCCATAGAAATACTGCGTTTGCTACCATAAGGACCACAACCAGAGGCTGTCATCTCTTTCCCCAGATTGCAGCCAAAATTGCTGCTGTTGTTCACTCAGTCATGTCTGACTCTTTGCAACCCCTTGGACTACAGCAAGTCAGGCTTCCCTGTCCTTCATCATCTCCCAGAGCTTGCTCAGATTCATGTCCATTGAGCCGGTGATACCATCCAACCATCTTGTCTTTTGTCATTCCCTTCTCCTCCTGCTTTAATCTTTCCCACATCAGGGTCTTTTCTAATGTGGCAGCTCTTTGCATCAGGTGGCCAAAGCATTGGAGCTTCACCTTCAGCATCAGTCCTTCCAGTGACTATTCAGGGTTGATTTTCTTTAGGAGTGACTGGCTTGGTCTCCTTGCAGTCCAAGGGACTCTCAAGAGTTTTCTCCAACACCATAGTTTAAAAGCATCAATTCTTTGACACTCAGCCTTCTTTATCGTCCAACTTTCACATCCATACATGACTATTGGAAAAACCGTAGATTTGACTAGATGGATTTCTGTTAACAAAACTTTTGTTAGCAAAGTAATGTCTCTGCTTTTTAATACACTAGGTTTGTCATAGATTTTCTTCCAAGGAGCAAGTGTTTTTTGCTTTCATGGCTACAGTCACCATCTGCAGTAATTTTGGAGCCCAAGAAATGGTCTTCCTTAAACATGAATTTGATCACAGTGAACCCCTTCAGTGAATGCCCAAAGCTCTTGTCCTTAAATTTAAGCTCTGAAATCTTGCAAAGCCTTCCATGGTCTACACATTGCTTGTTTCTCTAGCCACCTCACTCTTCATACCTCCATAATCATGCTTCAGCCATCTCTGGATTTTGTTCACTTCCTTGAATGTGCGGCTCTCTTACATTCTTTCTGCCTAGCACGCGTCACCCTCTTTTTCCCTGTTAGCTCTTCCCCTTTGATTCTTAACTTCACTGCCACTTCCTCCGTAAGATCTGCCCTTATTTCCCCATCCAGTTTAGGCATGTTAGCTATAAGTTCTCAGGGTGCCCTGGATTTCCATGATTGTAATTCATATTATGTTTTAAAAAACAGCTCAGTGATTCACCTTTGCTTTTAAGATAAAGAGCAAATTTGGATTAATCCTTAATCAATTAGCTAGCCCTACATTTGAGATCTTATTTCTCTATCCCCTGGCCCACCATTCCTCAAAAATCTTTTATTTCATCTATTCTTAGTTACTTCTCAGCCTTTTATAACTGCCCCCATCACCAGGCCCATCTACCATAAAATATCTTTGCCTTTTATATTGGATTCATTTTATGATGAGAATGAAATATATATTCTTTGTAAGTTACCATAGACAAAATAGAGAGGTATGATAGTTCCAAGATGGATTTAGCTCAAAAATGTTAAGACATTTCATTCTTTACTCTTTCTGAATTTAATTTCTCGAGACAGCTTCTCTCACTGTTGATCAAAGATTGCAACTACCTCTGACTGTGTCATTCCTGAATTAAAAAAGGGGGAGAGAACTCTTCTGTAAGCATGAAGTCCCAGCCAAGCACATTTCCTAGGCTTAATTGGGAGGAAGCTAGCATACCAGTGTATCTGCTTTAGACATGGCCCAAATTTTCCAGTACAGTTAGGATTTCAAAGTTATTTAATATTTTCCAGCATTAGCATTGTGTTATGTTTTCTTAAATGAGAATTCATTTTTAAAACATTGTGCTTGTTGTATTGGTACATGACCCACATTGGTCCAATAAGAGTCAAACCTAAGATTTTTATTAGTTCTATAGGGAAAGAAGTGGAATTTGCCCTGGAGTTGCTAATTTTTTTACTCAGACACAAGGCTGGAGCTGCTGGTGACCATCTTTGTTGCTAGTGGGAGAAAATCTGCCTGAGAATAAAGCCACACAGGACAAAGCAAACCAAAACACAGAGGCAGATTTTCATGAATTCAGCCTGAACACGTGCAATTCAGCCATGACTGAATCCATCATGTGAAAGGGTCAGAGGCAGAGCTGCAGGGTCCCCAAGACTGAGGACCCCTAAGACTCTTTCAGGTGTCTGCAAGTTTCAAAGTATTTTCACAAAAATAAGATGCTATCTGTCCTTTTCAGTCTAATTCCCTTAAGAGTGTGTAGTGGGGATAAATTATATTTGATAATGCAGTGGATTGAATGCAGAGAAAGAGATGAGGACGCAGCTGTCTTCCATTAAGTGAGGCATTGAAGAGATTTATAAAAACATGAAATGATATGACTTATCCATTTGAGGGGAGTAAAGTGAAAGTGGAGAGTGCAAAAGTTGGCTTAAAGCTCAACATTCAGAAAACGAAGATCATGGCATCTGGTCCCATCACTTCATAGGAAATAGATGGGGAAACAGCGGAAACAGTGTCAGACTTTATTTTTTTGGGCTCCAAAATCACTGCAGATGGTGATTGCAGCCATGAAATTAAAAGACACTTACTCCTTGGAAGAAAAGTTATGACCAACCTAGATAGCTTATTCAAAAGCAGAGACATTACTTTGCAGACTAAGGTCCATCTAGTCAAGGCTATGGTTTTTCCTGTGGTCATGTATGGATGTGAGAGTGGGACTGTGAAGAAGGCTGAGTGCCAAAGAATTGATGCTTTTGAACTGTGGTGTTGGAGAAGACTCTTGAGAGTCCCTTGGACTGCGAGGAGATCCAACCAATCCATTCTGAAGGAGATCAGCCCTGGGATTTCTTTGGAAGGAATGACACTAAAGCTGAAACTCCAGTACTTTGGCCACCTCATGCAAAGAGTTGACTCATTGGAAAAGACTCTGATGCTGGGAGGGATTGGGGGCAGGAGGAGAAGGGGATGACAGAGGATGAGATGGCTGGATGGCATCACTGACTCGATGGACGTGAATCTGAGTGAACTCCGGGAGCTGGTGATGGACAGGGAGGTTTGGCGTGCTGTGATTCATGGGGTCGCAAAGAGTCGGACATGACTGAGCGACTGAACTGAACTGAACTGAACTGATAGTTATTTTTCAATAAAAATATGCTATTTTGTAAATATTAATGGGTTTATAATTACCACTTAAAATGAATATAGTAATACATAATTTTTAATAAAGATAACTCTACACATGGACATCACCAGATTGTGAATACTGAAATCAGATTAATTATAGTCTTTTCAGTCAAAGATGGAGAAGCTCTATACAGTCAGCAAAAACAAGACTGGGAGCTGACTGCGGCTCGGATCATGAACTCCTTATTGCAAAATTCAGACTTAAACTGAAGAAAGTAGGGAGAACCCCTAGACCATTGAGGTATGACCTACATCAAATCCCTTATACAGTGGAAGTGACAGTGACAAATAGATTTGAGGGATTAGATCTGATAAACAGAGTTCCTGAAGAACTGTGGACGGAGGTTCATGGCATTGTACAGGAGGCAGTGATCGAAACCATCTTCAAGAAATGCAAAGGCAAAATGGGTGTCTGAGGAGGCCTTACAAATAGCTGAGAAGAGAAGTGAAAGGCAAAGAAGAAAAGGAAAGATACACCCATCTGAATGAAGAGTTCTAAAGAATAGCAAGGAGAGAGAATAAAGGCTTCCTAAGTGAACAATGCAAAGAAATAGAGGAAAACAATAGAATGGGAAAGACTAGAGATCTCTTCAAGAAAATTAGAGATACCAAGGGAACATTTCATGCAAAGATGGGCTCAATAAAGGACAGAAATTGTATGGACCTAACAGAAGCAGAAGATATTAGGAAGAGGTGGCAAGAATACACAGAAGAACTATACAAAAAAAGATCTTAATGACCAAGATAACCATGATGGTGTGATCACTCACCTCACCTAGAGCCAAACATCTTGGAGTGTAAAATCAAGTGGGGCTTAGGAAGCACCACTATGAACAAAGTTAGTGGAGGTGATAGAATTTCAGCTGAGCTATTTCAAATCCTAAAAGATGATACTGTTAAAGTACTGTACTCAATATGCCAGCAAATATGGAAAACTCAGCAGTGGCCACAGGAATGGAAAAGATCAGTTTTCATTCCAGTCCCAAAGAAGGGCAATGCCAAAGAATGTTCAAACTGCCACACAATTGCACTCATTTCACATGCTAACAAAGTAATGCTCAAAATTCTCCAAGCCAGGTTTCAACAGTATGTGAACTGAGAACTTACAGATGTTAAAGCCAGATTTAGAAAAGGCAGAGGAACCAGAGATCAAATTGCCAACATCCATTGGAACATAGAAAAAGCAAGAGAATTCCAGAAAACCATCTGCTTCATTGACTATGCTAAAGCCTTTGACTATGTGGATCATAACAAACTGTGGAAAATTCTTAAAGAGATGGGAATACCAGACCACTTTACCTGCCTCCTGAGAAACCTGTTTGTAGGTCAAGAAGCGACAGTTAGAACCAGGCATGGAACAATGGAACTGGTTCAAAATTGGGAAAGGAGTACGCCAAGGCTATATATTGTCACCCTGCTTATTTAACTTCTGTGCAGAGTACATCATGTGAAATGCCTGGCTGGATGACTCACAAACTGGAATCCAGATTGCCGGGACAAATATCAATAACCTCAGATATGCAGATGACACCACCCTTACGGCAGAAAGTGAAGAGGAACTAAAGAGCCTCTTTATGAAGGTGAAAGAGGAGAGTGAATAAGTTGGATTACAACTCAAACTTTCAAAAAACTAAGATCATGGCATCCAGTCCCATTACTTCAAGGCCAGTAGATGGGAAAACAGTGGAAACAGTGACAAATTTTATTTTCTTGGGCTCCAAAATCACTGCAGATGGTGACTGCAGCCATGAAATTAAAAAACACTTGCTCCTTGGAAGAAAAGCTATGACAAACCTAGAAAGTGTATTAAAAAGCAGAGATATTACTTTGCTAACAAAAGTTTTGCTAACAAAAGTCAGTCTAGTCAAATCTATGGTTTTTCCAGTAGTCATGTATGGATCTGAGAGTTGGACCATAAAGAAGGCTGAACACTGAAGAATTGATGCTTTTGAACTGTGGTGTTGGAGAATTCTCTTGAGAGTCCCTTGGACTGCAAGGAGATCATACCAGTCAATCCTAAAGGAACTCAACCCTGAATAATAATTAGAAGGACTGATACTGTGTTTCATTTCATATGCATATAATATTGCCTTGAGAAGTTGGGGGATGCTCTACTGGCCAATAGTAACCTTTATGTTTTATGGGCAGGAAAAAAAATCTCTTTTTTCTCCTACTGTAATTCAAAAATGAGGAGAAGACTTGGAATAAACGAAAGAAGCCAGGGAATGTTAGCCTGTGTTGCAATGTAAACCACATACAGGAAAGAGGCCCTTCTGTCTTCTAGCACACTAATCTGTGAAATCTGTTCTTATAGGAGCCCTGGGGGCTGTTCCAGACTATTGGGATTATCAGCTATGATTTCAGGGCAGCAGCACAAATCAATTTTAGGTTAAAGGGCAAAGAGTTATTTTGTCTTTCTCATCCATCAAGACAAGTTTTTAAAGCCTGCACTCTCACAGTCACCTTCTCCTAATGGGGTTTGTCACTTGATTTTTGGTTTTCATCACCATTGCAGTCAGTTTAAAACTTCTTATGTCAGGAAGCTGCTTTGAAAATATCTGAAGATTCAGCTGAATGCTGATTTAGGGCAGGACTGATCAACCTGCAAACAAACCAATTTTGTAAAAGGTTGATAACAAACACTGCTTCTTCTTTTTTTTTTTTTCTCTTGAATTGCAAACATTCAAGGATGCATAGCTTATTTATTCCAGAAACACTTAAGCAGAATGTCGTAATGAGAGTAACTATGGGGACAAGGAAGGCCTTTGAGGAGGTGACGTTTGTACTGATCTTTGCTGTAGGAGGATGAGGTAAAAACAAGTTACTGGCAAGGCACAGAGTAAATACAGGAATCTCTAAGGTGCAAAATGATGGATCCATTGGAGGATTAGTAGGCTTTCACATCACGCAGTGGTTATCACATTCACCTTCTATCTGATGATTAGAAGAGAGGCCAGTGAGGCTGCAGCAGAGTGGGTAAACCCCAAAAGAAAAGGAAGCAGGCAGGGGCCAGATCATGCAAGTCATTGCATACCAGCGACTCACTGAAGGATTTCAAACAAAGGAGAAGGGGAGACAAAATATATAGAAATGTAAAAGCTGAGGATATGTTTTCCCCCTTGGCTTTCCACCCCGAGAAAATTAGAGCATGAATGGTCCCTGTATGCACACTGAGCTGTTCTTTACATCCAGAGGCTATTCCTCCATCTGCCGTGCAACCTTCCAAGAACCCCTCAGATACCACAGCTCCTCAACGAAGCTACAAAGTTGGGCTGTGTGGTGCTATGGAAAGCGCGTGAACATGGGCATGTAGGAAATCCGATTTTGTGTCCTGGCTCAGTCACTTTTCCGGGCCTTGCATAAGATTGGTAACTTTTCCAAGACCCTTGTTTCCTCCTAGCTGACAATGACATCTATGCTGAAGAGTTGCTATGAGGATCAAATGAGACGACATTTGTAAAGGGTATGCTGCACAATGGGAGCTCCATAAATGCTAGTTTTCTTCTGCCTTGAAGGGCAAGATGGCGGTGGTTAAGAGCATGGACTGCGAATCAGAATGATTTGGGTTTGCATCTTGCCGTGCTATATGCTTCCTGACTAATCCCGGGCATCATTTCACCTTTTCACAGGTATAAATACTTATTTGTATGGGAGCTAATAAAATTGTAGTACTAAAATCATCAGACTGCTGTGAGGATTAAGTGAGATAATCTGTTAAAAGCACTTGACTCAGTGCCCGACAAATAACAGACACTCCAAAAATACTGGATAAACAAGAGAAGTACTCAGAACGGGTGTTTTGTGACACATGAGTAGTGGGATGTATGAAATACTTTCTAAATGCATGTGTGTTAATGGGTATTGGTGAATTCAGGTGTGCAGCACGGGCACCTGGGTAAGACCAGGGAGGACGGGAATGGGGAAGTGCATACATGTTCGTGGTGACCTTGGCACTCAGGAAATAGATGCTACAAATGCTTCAGAAGTTGAGGAGACAAACTAACTTCTTCACAATTTTGGTACATGAACACAAACTGAATCTCCTAAGTTATAAACAACAACACATGTCTTAAAAAATACGACTGAATTCCAATGAGTCATATTTCTTTCCTGAAGATATTTGGAGAGGTCCAGAGTTCAAACATGATGGCTCCCCCAGAATGCATGTGCTTCATCTCTGCTCGTGTGGCAGCAAGCTTGCCAGCCCCACTCAGGGAGGAGGTGGGCCTCCAGGGTGGCTGTCCTCGAGTAAGTCACATGGTACAAGCACTCTAAACCACCCTCATAATCAAGAAGGGCAGCTGGCCCATAGTCCGTAAGCAAGATCTGGGGGGAAATGCCGAGAAAGAAGGCTTCCCCATCAATATTGATTACTGATGACATGATAACTTTTTCCTTGCTACAAGCTCATACTCCAGAGGTAAGTCCTTGAGTCCTAGAATATTGCAGAGTGACACAGGCTCAGCCCCCGGTACAGTGGCCTTCACACTGGACACTCCTCTCAATGGCCTGGAGTTATATATGGTTGCAGAAAGGTCAAAAAACCTAAGGAAGAGCATTGATAAAGAGTCACAGTCCTGCAAATCAGAGCTTTCTCAGCACAATAGCTTTGCACAGTTCTGTTCACAGCCCAGTCTACGGAGGCTGTGCAGTGCACAGGGGTACATGGTGGTTTTGGTAGGATTAGCATTTCCAAACTGAAATGTCCTGATTCCAGAATACATAGATGAGTAGCGAACCCTTATCATGTGCCGGATACTCTCACAGATGATCTTATTTTATTAAATTCAGCCAAAAATCTCAGGAGTCGTTCCCAAGTGCGCCCTTTCCCTCTCCTTAACCCCACCTCCATAGCAGGTCCTCGGCTTGATGCACAGGGTAAAGTGTGCATCAGACTGCTGCTTAGCCATTCCTCTGCCACCACCTGGGGCCACACCCTCCTCGTCCCTCACCCCGGAGGGGCTCAACAGCCTCTAACTCTGTACTCTTCTCTCTACTCTCTGTGTTCTAACTCTTCTCTCCTATCCTACCCAGCAGCCAGTGTGCTCTTTGGGACTGTTCTAGAACACAGGGGCTTCCCTTCATGTCACTCGCCTACTTAAAACACTGCAGGCACTGTCTATGACGCCACAAATAAGATGCAACCTGCCTACAATGACCTACGAGGTTCTGCTTGACGTGGCCTCCCTGCCTATTTCTCTGACAGCATCTCCTCATTCTCTCTCAGCTCACTCACTCTGCTCAGGCCATGCTGGCCATTTCTGCCCCTGAATGTCTTCAAATCTTTTGCCTCTTTGGGATCTTTGCACTTGCTGTGTTCTCTTTTTCTGGAGTGCTCTTCTCCCAAATGGTTTCTTTTCCCTATCATTTTTTTTTTTTTAACACCAGATCTTCACAGATGCCTTCCCTGACTGCTATACTTGAAATATCTTTCCCAGTGTAACCCAATCATTCACTGCTCTCCTAACCCTCTGTCTTTCACTTCAAAGGGCTGAATGCTGGTGTTCCTCTGTAGCTTCACTTATTGTTTACCTCCCCTGCCAGAATGTAATCTTCACGTGGACAGGGGCTTTTTCTTGTTCATGGCTTCTCCTTCTACAGCTAAAACAGCCCTCTGCACACAGTAGGAATTCAATAAATGCATGTTTAAAAAAATATTCAATGAATTTAATCCTTAGAGCACACTTTTTCAAAGTGCGGCCCCAGACCATTAGCATCAGCCTCTACTAGGAAATTGTTAGTATTGCAAATTCTGAGTTTCTAACCCAGACCTACTAAATCAGAAACACTGGCCGTTGGGCCCAGCTAGCAATGCTTTAAGAAGCTCAGTAGGAATTCTTAAGCATACTCAAGTTTGAGAACCACTACCTTAAAACAAATGCATAAAATAATCATAAGCCTACTGTACAGATTTTCAAAGGTAAATTTTAGAGAGGTAACATAGTTCAGACAACTTAAGGAAGAATTAACATTATCAAACGCCACATTGTATTTAGTAAATAGTATTAATAATAGTATTTACAGTAGTATTGTTACCTACTGTACAGCAGGTGCTATATTTAATCTTCACAATTATTCTATTCAGTGGGTATTAATGCTTCCATTGTTAAGTTTATTAAAGCTCAGACAGTTACGTAATTTACCAAAGATCGCCCAATAAGAAAGAGGCAGAAAGATCTGCTTGCTTGCTTCTTTCTTTTTTTCTTTTTTTTTTCCAGAGAGATCTAAGGACAGATCACTAAGGTGGTAACAGATATGCAAGGAAAACACATTTGGCATTTTCTAAAATAAATGTCAATTTTCCACAATTGACAGTGATGAATGGTGGGTCTGACATCCATGGACCCCTCCAAAAGGGAAGTAGACGTCCTTTCAGCCTGGCGGCTTCAACGCAGAGACACTCACCCACCTGATCCTAATGATCCCCATCTTCCACCTCAGAAACAGGGGCTGGGGTCACTTGGATATAGATTGGCAAAAGCCGGGCTTGGGCACCAGGAAGCATGAATGATTGTGGGCTCAGCAAATCGTGTGGGCCTTACTGCCTTCATGGGAGAGAGCTGACATTTGATGGTGATAGAGGTGAAGATGGAAATATATAAATATATATGCTGCTGGAGTCGAGTCACAGCTCTTCTTGGAACTGCATGTCCTGAGCACAAAACACCAAACAGCAAACTCTTAAAGCTGTGTTATGGCAATCTGGTCACATAACCATGAATATTGGTGGGGAGATTACTGGCTTTTCCGATTCCTCCTTATTCTTTTCTCTGTTTGGGGTTTTCATATCAACATCAATCCGTTCCCTTATTTTTGTTTTTTTCCTAATATGGAGGCAAATGTCTATGGGATGGATATTAAATCTCTAATGAAGGTAAGACCAGTGCTGTACTAAGCTCCACTTAAAACTTGTATCTTTACATATATGCATTTGCACATGCCTGGAGGATTTTCCAAGGATCCAAGACTTTTGCTTGTAGGCTGTTGCTATTGGCCCAGACTCTAAGGGCAAAATGGCATGTGACAAGTGGACTTATAGAAAATAAAGCCACCGTGCTAGAAGATGTCAGAGGAAAGGGACACTGAATCACACGTATCCGTAGATCTATACTCAACATCTAGCACGCACTAGACAAAGAATTGGGCTTCCCAGCTGGCACTAGTGGTAAAGAACACTCCTGCCAATGCAGGAGACACAAGAGTTTGATCCCTGGGTTGGGAAGATCCCCTGGAGGAGGAAATGGCAGCCCACTCCAGTATTCTTGCCTGGAGAATCCCATGGACAGAGGTGCCTGGAGGTCTAGAGTCCATTGGGTCGCAACGAGTTGGACACAACTGAGTGAGCACAGCACAGATGACTAATAAATCTATATGGAAAGAGAATTTGGATAATGGATCCACAAGAAGAACTCAAGGAATATTCTTTGGCTGGGTAAAACAAGGAAGAATGGAAGGACTCTCCTCTGTCATAGTGATTAGGAAAGCATTACCAAGAGCCTCAGTGAATGTCAAATGAAGATTTGAATAAATGCTTGGCCCGTAGTAGGCAGACAAAGAATGACGTCAGGCAAGCAGTCACCTTTCCTGCCACACAAATGAGATCTGCCGAGTGTAATGGGAAGACACTGGGCTTCTTCCTGAGAACAGGGTCTTTATGCTTGGAATAGTTCTTTTTATTTTTTTAAGTCTGTGTATTCCATCATGTTACCAGAAACTTGGACTGTTCATTTGAGTCACAATTGTTTTATATCTTTTCTCACCACTTCTTGGAGGCACACAGACACTCATTTGCGCAAGCTCACACATTAAGAAGAGGGTAGAGTCTGGGCTTCTGACATGTCCACACTCATCAGAGCCATCAGAAAAGTCATTTCCTCCCAGATGTCTAAAGAGCGGCTTTGTTTACATACTTAGATCCACTGGGTCAGCTCACGAGGCAGAGTTCTGACACATCTGGTGTTTTGGAACCTGTGACATCAGGAATTTTTCTGGATATCTTCCTCCACTGCCTGGATACCAAGCCCAAGTCACCAACTCTGCTGGGCTCTCAAAAAGAACTACTGTGGAAAAACTGCCCTGGAAAATAAAATTTCATCTGGTGTTTCCAGCCACATCAAGATTATATTTTCAGTTTGATACCCCTTCCCACTGTGGAATGAGGCAGTCTCCATTAAGTATCTTAAATCTAATTCTGGGGCCATGTTAACTGAGCATTTTGTGCTTGTTTTTTCATCTGTGAAAGAGGTTACTATTGATATCTATACTGTAGGATTTTTGAGGCTAAAATCATAATAATAAAAGCATTTGAAACAGTCCATTGGAAGTCAAGCTTGGGAAATCCCACAGGGATTGTGCCCCACCCCCCACCCCCATCTTGCAAAGTGGCTTTGGTAGTAGGGAAGAAAAAGTAATTCGGGGATGACAGGGTAGGGGATGGTTTCTGCATCCCGGTGTGTTTCCATCTGTTCAGGACATTTACTCACCTAATAGTCTGGGGCTCCCTGTCAGATTTCAGATAGTAAAAGCTTTCAGTTGTCGATTAAAAAGGAAAAAAAAAAAGGTTGAAAACTTGAAAACCAGGGATCTAGCATAACCTTCCATTTTACAAATGAGAAGGAGGACTCAGACAGCAGTGTTTGCTCTGCTGTCCAACTCAGCCCCCTCCCCTCCCCTGTCAAACTTGATTGTCCTTATCCTATGGTATCCACCCACACCTGGTTGGACAGACAGAAATAGAGGCATAAGCCCATTCTTCTGTTATAGGTTAAGCCTGATTGGGCACTTCCCTGGCGGTCCAGTGGTTAAACTTTGCCTTCCAATGCAGGGGGGTACAGGTTTGATCCTTGATAAGGGAGTTAAGATCCCACATTCCTTGGGGTCAACAAACCAAAACATAAAACAGAAATAATACAGTAAGAAATTCAATAAAGACTTGAAAAATAGTTCACATTAAAGAAAATCGTAAAGAAAAAATCTGAAGCCTGATCCAATCGGTTGTTCAAGGCTATATAGTTAGAAAGTTGTTTAGACTAAAATGTGGGGGGTTTAATTCATTGTTCTGCACAGTTTGTGGAACAACTGCTACCTTTCAGTCACCTTCAGTGCTATTTCTATTGGACCCCCTAGGACCCTCAGCCCAGGAGAGGACTGTAACCATGGGCATGAGAATTCTCATAATGCTGCAAGATTCTTTTCCATGGTTTTGCTCCCTCTCATCCATCCTTAGAAACAAAAAGGATTCTAAAAAGCTGTAAAGCCTTTCATTAAAAAGTCCCTCATAACCTGTGTTATGAGAAGACCAGAATCTACCTTCAGCTGGTAACTTTGATTTCTTGACGTGGCTTTTTTTTATTTATAGAATGAATATGAAGGTGCCCATCTCATGAGGCTTCCAGGAGGGTAAGTGAGAAAATGTATGCACAGCCCCAGATCCGCAGTCAGGCTTCACAGAAGAGATTCAGCCAATTGGATCTCCCTTCTCCTGCCGTAGTGAATATATACCCTTCGCTTTTCCCAGATTCCTTTAAGGACTCGCCTAGACAGTTTGGGTATACTAAGTTCTTGTTTCTGAACTTTTTTCCTCTGTCTGAAATGTAAATCTCTTTGGGAGTCCCAGCACCTCAAAATACAATCCTGAAGTTGGCATGGCGGTGGTGAGTGTTTTTTATCATCTTTTTGGCAGACAAAAATGAACCCTGAAGTAAGCAGAGCAGGTGACATGACTCCCCTTCTTCAGATCATAAACCCAAGTGTCAGGGAAATGAAGTGACTTGCCCAGGATCATGTAGCTCATGGTGTCCAAGCTGGAATACAAATCCAGATTTATCTGACTCACATTCACGGCTCCATCTGGCAGCCTCTGGTCACCTCTGGTGAAAACCTTCCTCTAATCTCTCCCAGAAGGATGAGTTATATTTTTATAGAAAAGTCTTTTTCTCTTTTTTAAAATTGAAGTATAGTTGACAAATACTATATGCTATTCTTTACATGTGGAATCTAAAAAATAATACAAGTGAGTCTATATTCAAAATAAAAATAGACTCACAAACATCGAAAACAAGATTATCAAAAGGGGAGGGGGAGGCATAAATTAGGAGACAGGATGAGATGGTTGGATGGCATCACCTATTCAATGGACATGAGTTTGAGCAAAGTCTGGGAGATGGTGAAGGACAGGGAAGCCCGACGTGCTGCATTCCATGGGGTCTCAAAGAGTCAGACACGATTTAGCGGCTGAACAATGAACAACAGTGGGATTAACAGATCCAAACTACTATACATAAAATAGATATGCAACAAGGATTTACTGTATAGCACAGGGAATTATATTCAATATCTTATAATAAGCTAAAGAAAACAATCTTCTCCATTCCAACAGTAAAAATACTGGTGGGGAAGGTCATTCCACCCCTTGGCAGTTGCCTCCAAGGAAGGCCTGGAAATGTGTGGGAGGCAGAGAGAGGGGGTTGGAGTGCCGCTGGGCCCCCCAACCCCGTGAGAGTTGAGGAGGTGGGAGACACGGGACAAGTCAAGCGTAAAGGAGGATCGAGAGTTTCCAGGCACTCCCCTGTATGAACACAGCCCTGACAGAGGAAACGTTGCCTGCAAGGACACGCTTGACGTTCTCTTGAGTTTTCAAGGGGAAGGGCTGAGTCACCACGGAAACACCACCCCTTATCCCTCCTCCAGGTCACAGGCAGGGAGGGGGGACTCTAAAATAATGCTTCACATTCCTGAGCTACTCACACATTCAGAGGAGGGTCTTCCCTCCTGCCCTCTGATTTGCCCACCCACATGTTTGAGGTCACAGACTACTGTTTTAATTTCATCCCACCTGGAGTCATACACCTTGATCTTTAACTTACAGGGAACTATTTTTATTTTGCAGACTCATGTAACATTTCATCTGCAATTAATAGAGGACCCAACTTAAAGTGGCTTAAATGTAAAAAAAAAAAAAGTGTTAAGTAAAGAGAGAGGGAGGCATGTGGTCACAGGGTTGGTTAACTCAGGGGCTCAAAGTCAGTAGCTTCCCTCTGTCTTTCTCCTCTGTCATTTTTAGAGGGTTAGCTTTATCTTTAAAGTCATAGGATGATGGTCACAAGAGGAGTACCACAGTCCCAGGCTTTACATTCATTTTTATTTTTAAACAGCAAAAATATTTTGTATTGAGGTGTAGCCAATTCCAAGCTTTACATTCTTAAACAGATGCACTCAAAAGCAGAAGGTTTTGCTTTCATTTTTTTAAATCAGAGAAAAAAGACTTTTCACAAGTCCTCTGGTAGACGCTTTTGCCTCCTTTCCTTTCTGGTCAAATTGCATCTTGCCTTTTGGTCAAAGGAGTCAACAGGAATGGGATTACTACCACCCGCTTAGGCTAATAATAAAGACTCATTCCCTGAAGCTCAGCAAGACAACTCTGTCCAGGAGGAATACCCCCAAACTAAATCAGGCAAGTTTGGCCTTGGAGTATAAAATGAAACAGGGCAAAGGCTAATAGAGTTTTGCTGAGAGAACACACTGGTCATAGCAAACACCCTCCTCCAACAACACAAGAGATGACTCTACACGTGGACATCTCCAGATGGTCAATACTGAAATCAGATTGACTGTATTCTTTGCAGCTGAAGATAGAGATGTTGAGTTTGAGCAAGCTCCAGGAGTTGGTGATGGACTGGGAAGCCTGGCGTGCTGCAGTCCATGGGGTCACAAAGAGTCAGACATGACAGAGTGACTGAACTGAACTGACACAGCTTAAACAAGACGTGGAACTGACTGTGGCTCAGATCATGAGACCTTATTGCAAAATTCAGATGTAAATTGAAGAAAGTAGGGAAAACTAGGCCATTTAACTAGGTATGACCGAAATCAAACCCCTTATGATTATACCGTGGAGGTGATGAATAGATTCAAGGGGTTAGATCTGGTAGACAGAGTGCCTGAAGAACTATGGACGGAGGTTCATAATATTGTACAGGAGCAGTGACCAAAACCATCCCTAAGAAAAAGAAATACAAGGCATAGTGGTTGTCTAAAGAGGGTTTGCATATAGTTGAGGAAACAAGAGAAGTAATAAGCAAGGGAGAATGAGAAAGATATATCCAACTGAGTGCAGAGTTCCAGAGAAGAGCAAGGAGAGATAAGAAGGCTTTCTTCAATGAATAGTGCAAAGAAGTAGAGGAAAACAATAGAATGAGAAAGACTAGATATCTATTCAAGAAAATTGGAGATATCAAGGGAACATTTCATGCAAGGATGGGCACGGTAAAGGACAGAAATGGCAAGGACCTAACAGAAGAAGAAGCGATTAAGAAGACGTGGTAAGAATACACACAGCTATACAAAAAAGGTCTTAATGACCAGATAACCATGATGGTGTGGTCATTCACCTAGAGCCAGACATCCTGCAGTGTGAAAACAAATGGGCCTTAGGAAGCATTACTACGAACAAAGCTATGGAGATGATGGAATTCAGGCTGAGCCACTTCAGATCCTGAAAGATGCTGCTAAAGTAATGCATCAGTATATGGCACATTTGGAAAATTCAGCAGGGGCCACAAGATTGGAAAAGGTCAGTTTTCATTCAAATTCCAAAGAAAGACAGTGCCAAAGAATGTTCAACCTATTGCACATTTGCACTCATTTCACATGCTAGCAAGATAATATTCAAAATCCTTCAATCTAGACTTCAGCTGTACATGAACAGAGAACTTCCAGATGTATAAGCTGGATTTAGAAAAGGCAGAGGAACCAGAGATCAAATTGCCAACATCCATTGGATCATAGGGAAAGCAAGGGAATTCCAGAAATACATCTACTTCTGCTTCTTTGACAACATGAAAACCTTTCATTGTGTGGATCACGATAAACTATGGAAAATTCTTAAAGAGATGGAATACCAGACCACTTTGCCTGTCTCCCGAGAAAGCTGTATGCAGGACAAGAAGCAACAGAACCAGACATGGAACAACTGACTGGTTCAAAATTGGGAAAGGAATACGTCAAGGTTGTATATTGTCACCCTGTTTATTTAACTTCTATGCAGAGTACATCATGTGAAATGCCAGGCTGGATGAAGCACAAGATGGAATAAAGATTGCTGGGAGAAATATCAACAACCCCAGATATGCAGATGGCAGAAAGTGAAGAGGAACTAAGGAGTCTCTTGAGAGCCAGCTTAATACTCAACATTCAAAAAACTAAGATCATGGCATATAGATGGGGAAAACTGGAAACAGTGGCAGAGTTTATTTTCTTAGGCTCCAAAATCACTGCAGATGGTGACTGCACCATGAAATTAAAAGACCCTTGCTCCTTGGAAGCAAAATTATGACAAACCTAGACAGCATATTACAAAGTAGACACATCACTTGGCCAAAAAATGTCCATAGAGTCAAAGCTATGATTTTTCCGACTTCCCTGGTGACTCAGACGGTAAAAGCATCTGCCTACAATGAGGGAGACCCCTGTTTGATCCCTAGATCGAGAAGATCCCCTGAAGAAGGAAATGGCAACCCACTCCAGTACACTTGCCTGGAAAATCCCATGGACGGAAAAGCCTGGTAGGCTACAGTCCATGGGGTCACAAAGAGTCGGACATGACTGAGCGACTTCACTTTCTTTCTTTCCCTGCTTGGTTTTTCTAGTAGTCATGCACAGATGTGAGAGTTGGACCACAAAGAAGGCTTAGCGCCAAAGAATTGATGCTTTTGAACTGTGGTGTTGGAGAAGACTCTTGAGAGTCCCTTGGAGTGCAAGGAGATCCAACCAGTCAGTCCTAAAGGAAATAAATCCTGAATATTCATTGGAAGGACTGATGCTGAAGCTCCAATACTTTGGCCATCTGATGCAAAGGGCCAACTCATTGAAAAAGACTGTGATGCTAGGAAAAATTAAAGGCAGGAGGAGAAGGGGTGACAAAGGATAAGACGGTTGGACGGTATCATGGATTCAATGGATATGAGTTTGAGCAAACTCTGGGAGATAGCGAAGGACAGGGAAGTCTGGCATGCAGCAGTCTATGGAATCGCAGAGTTGGACACAAATTAGTGACAGAATAACAACAATAACAAGTCAGACGTGGAGACAAGGAATGGGAAGGGCTGCTGGAGAGGTGACCAGGAGGGTCTTCTACAAGACCTGGGTACAAGACTGCTGTGCAGATTAAATGAGATACGTGAAAATCACTGTGCATGCTTTTTGGAAGAGAATAAGCTCGCTGTTACTTTCTCCACTCTTATTTTTATCCCATCCTCTGCTTACTATTCTCCAAGTTGGCTCACAGCTTTAATCCATATTCTCTGTGTTTAGAATGTCCCCTTCCTGGTGCAAAACTACTGTCTCACTCTGTTCTGGCTGTTATGATGGAGTACCATAGGCTGGGTGGTTTATAACAACAGAAATTTATTCCTCACTTTTACAGCCTGGAAAGTTCAGATTGAGGTGCCGGGAGATGTGGTTTCCAATGAGGGACTGCTTCCTGGTTCACAGACAACTGTCTTCTTGCTGTGTCTCTGCTTGATGAAATAAAGAAGAAATCTCTCTGGGGCTCTTTTATAAGGGCACTAACCCCATCCTTGAGGGCTCCACCCTTAAGACTTCATCACCTCCCAAAGGCCTCATCTAGAAATACTATCACATTTTGGATTAGGTTTCAATGTGAATTTTGAGGGTGAACTAGTCAGTCTATAGCAGCTACCAATACATCCTGGCAAATGGATTACAATGAAGTCTTCCTTGAATTCTCAATCCTCCAAGGTGTATTTGTTTTTTGTTTTTTATTTGTAGTTTTGTTACCTTTTGCTTTGCATGTGTGTACTTTCTGAAATCTCCCCTAGAAGGTGAGCTCCCTGATGCTTAGACAAGGTCTCATTAATCTCTAAATCCTCTGTATAATCTCTCAGTTGGCACACCACATAATAGGTACTCAGGAAATATCTGTGCAGTTGAATTGAATGCATTTTGTTCAAAGCTGCTGTCCTGGCTTCACATTTCTTGAACTCTAACTCCAATATTGCCCAGAGCTTCTGGTGTGTTTTTCCTTGTTTTTAATTGTGGCACTAGTGGTAAAGAATCTGCCTGCTAATGCAGGAAACATGAGGCAAAAGAGATGTGGATTTCATCCCTGCATCGCAAAGATCCTCTGGAGGAGGGCGCGGCAACCCACTCCAGTACTCTTGTCTAGAGAATCCCATGGACAGAGGAGCCTGGCAGACTACAGTTCATGGGATCACAAAGAATCGGACATGACTGGAGCAACTTAGCATACATCATATAAAATTAATTATCATAACCAGTTTTAGGTATAACATTTAGTGGTACTAAATATAGTCACATTCATTTCCAGAAATGTTTTATCTTCCCAAACTGAAACCCATTTCACAACTCCCCATTTCACCCTACCCCCTTCTCTTTTCTGACAATCACCATTCTATTTCATGTCTGTATGAATTTATTCTAGATCTCTTATATGTGTGGAATCATTTGATATTTATCTTTTTATGTCTGATTTATTTCATTTTGAGTAATAGCTTCAAGGTTTAGCCATGTTGTAACGTGTCAGAATTTCACTCCTTTTTAAGACTAATATTAAATATATATATGTATACACACACACACACATCTTGTTTATCCATTCATCTGTTGATGGACATTTGGTTTGCTTCCACCTTTTGGTTATTATGAATAATGCTGCTACGAATGTTGGTATACAAGTATCTGCTCAAGTCCCTGCTTTGAATTCTTTTGGGTATAGACTCAGCAGGAGAATTTCTGGATCATATAATAAATCTATGTTTATTTTTCTGAGTAACTAAACTGTTTTAAACGATGGTCAAACCACTGGCACATTCTCTTGGCTTGTACCAGTGCCATAGCTCCCGGTTTGGGAGGATGACCATCTCTAGCCTCAAAAAGGAAATGGATGCAAACTAGTACAGCCACTATGGAGAACAGTGTGGCGATTCCTTAAAAAACTGGAAATTGAACTGCCTTATGACCCAGCAATCCCACTGCTGGGCATACACACCCAGGAAACCAGAATTGAAAGAGACACGTGTACCCCAATGTTCATCGCAGCACTGTTTATAATAGCCAGCACATGGAAGCAACCTAGATGTCCATCAGCAGACGAATGGATAAAGTTGTGGTACATATACACAGTGGAGTATTACTCAGCCATTAAAAAGAATACATTTGAATCCATTCTAATGAGGTGGATGAAACTGGAGCCGATTATACAGAGTGAAGTAAGCCAGAAAGAAAAATACCAATACAGTATACTAATGCATATATATGTAATTTAGAAAGATGGTAACAATAACCCTGTATGCAAGACAGCAAAAGAGCCACGGATGTATAGAACAGACTTTTGGACTCTGTGGGAGAGGGCAAGGGTGGGATGATTTGGGAGAATGGCATTGAAACATGTATACTATCATGTAAGAAATGAATCACCAATCTAGGTTTAATACAGGATACAGGATGCTTGGGGCTGGTGCACTGAGATGACCCAGAGAGATGATATGGGGAGAGAGGTGGGAGGGGGGTTCAGAATTGGGAACTCATGTACACCCGTGGCGGATTCATGTCAATGTATGGCAAAACCAATACAGTATTGTAAAGTAAAATAAAATAAAAAATTTAAAAAAAGGAAATGGATGAATCTGATTTGTAATCACAGATTGCCAGAAAAATTTGATTGGTCCTGGTGGGTCAGGTGCTCATCTTGGATGAAACTGGGAACAAGAGGCTCTGGGAAACTTATGTAAAAAAAGCATGTAGATAACTGTGGTCCTTGGAAAAAATGGGTTCATGTGGTTTCTGAAGATCACCAACAAGTGTTTATAACAAAAGTGTTTAACACTCAGTTTGGCTTCTTGTAGTCATATTCCATTTTATTTTTTATTTAGTTTTAAAAATTATTATTGGAGTATAGTTGGTTTACAATGTTGTGTTAGTTTCTGCTGTACAGCAAAGTGAATCAGTTATACATATATATGTATCCACTCTTTTTTAGATTCTTTTCCTATATACTACTACTACTACTACTACTACTACTACTACTACTACTACTAAGTCGCTTCAGTCATGTCCGACTCTGTGCGACCCATAGATGGCAGCCCACCAGGCTCCGCCATCCCTGGCATTCTCCAGGCAAGAATACTGGAGTGGGTTGCCATTTCCTTCTCCAATGCATGAAAGTGAAAAGTCAAAGTGAAGTTGCTCAGTCGTATCCGACTCTTAGCGACCTCATGGACTACAGCCCACCAGGCTCCTCCGTCCATGGGATTTTCCAGGCAAGAGTACTGGAGTGGGGTGCCATTGCAGTCCTCATCAAAGTGAAATAGTAAAGACTCTGTCTGCAATGCAGGAGACCAGGGGGTCCATCTCTGGATTGGGATGATCCCCTGGAGTAGGAAATGGCAACCCACTCCAGTATGCTTACCTGGAGAGTCCATGGAAGAGGAGCCTGGTGAGCTACAGTCCACGGAGTCACAAAGAATCAGACATGACTGAGCAACGAACGCACAGAGTACTGAGTAGAGTTCCCTGTGTTATACAGTAGGTCCTCATTAGTTATCCATTTTATTTACGGTAGTGTGTACATGTTAACCTCAATCTCCCAATCCCCATCCCCACTTTTTTTCTCCGGTTTAACCATAAGTCTGTTTTCTGTGACTCTATTTCTGTTTTGTAAAAACAAATTTACAAAATTTACAAAGTCTGTAAAAAATAAGTTCATTTTTTATCATTTTTAAAGATTTCACATATAAACAATATCATATGACATTTGGTTTTCTCTGGTTTATTTCACTTAGTGTGACAATCTAAGTTCACCCCTGTTGCTGCAGAAGGCTTTATTTTGTTCTTTTTTATGGCTGAGTAATAATCCATTGCATATACGTACCACATCCTCTTTATTCATTCCTCTGTAAATGGACATGTAGTCACATATTAAATCTATGATTTCTTCTTGGCTATCCAAGGTGGGGGTCTCCAATTCTCTAATCAGAAGTTCTGCCAAGAAATTAGATGAAAGGAAACCTTAGACCAAGTGTCCCCTCTCATGATTCTTCTCAGTCAAAATATTTCAAACAGGGACTCTCCTGGCAGTCCAGTGGTTAAGTCTCCATGCTTCCCCTCCAAGGCGTGCAAGTTCAATCCCTGGTGGGGGAACTAAGATCCCACATGCTGCACTGAGCAGCCAAAAAGAGTGGGAAAGAAAAAATTTCGTACTTTCCAGATGCCATTCTCCTTTGACAAGTGATCAGAGTCCATGCTGAGCAGGAAGACTGGCCCTTGGCAATGTTACAGACTGATGACTGATGACTTGTCATTATAACAACTTTGTAAATGTGTTTTGCCAGTGCTGAAGAGAGAGAGAAAAAAAAAAAAACCCACAAAAGGAGAAGAAGAAGGAAAGGTCTTTAACATTTTAGCCACTGAAGTCTTGTCATCCATCAGAACCTGGAACTCTGCCACCCACCCACTTGGCCACCACTGGACCAGAAATGATGAACATAAGTCACTGTGGTTTTTCTAGTTTTTCAAAAATAGAAGAGAAGAGATTTGGCTAGAATGTGGCACGTCTGGGTTTCCAAATACATCTGCTTATACAGGGAAATGAAGGACCCAGGGCATGCTATTGTAGATATCATTGCAGGGGCCCCCTAGATCTCAAGGTCTCAAGGTTATTGGTTTCCATAGAGAAGAGAAGATAATTTAGCTCAGCCTCATCACCTTTTCTGGTTATCAGCATAGTGGATTCTTAATCTTTAAAAACAAAGTTTATAGAAATGAATGGCTTAGAAAATAATAATTCTCTAAAATCTTACTCCACAGATATAAGTAAAGGCATTCTTTTTTTTCATATGATTGCTTTTGCCTAAATGGATTACTATAATAACACTGCAATTCTATTTTTCATAACAATATAACTTAGACATCTCTCCCTGTTAGTACCTGAAATTCTCATTTTTTATTGGCTGTACAATTTTCCATTGTAGAGATGTATCATAATTTAATGTACTTACTCACTCCCCTATTTACAGCTATTCAGAGAATGAGGAAAATATTTAATATTCATATTTTTCCTCTCTCTCCTTGCTTCCCACACCTATAATATTTCATTGGGCAAAGGTGACTTTCAGATCAAAAGTCAGCTTCTGTCTGCTCTACTGGCTGGGTGATTGCTTTAAAATTAGCATCTCGTTTGGTTATTCATTGTGAAGCTCAATTACGTGGTTATTTATTCTCAACTTAAAGACATCACTCTTCATTTCTAAATTAAATGATAAGGAATGCTCACAACCCTACAGAAATCTCAGAGAGGTCTCAGAGCTACAGGTCTAGGGAGAATCTGGCAACAGGGTCAGAGAGCTCTTTTGCAGTTTCTTCTGTTTTTCGATTTTTCCACCTCATTTGGTTTCCTTGGGAACTGGGGATGTGCATGGCGTGTGTATGCAGGCACACACCGTGTATATGAAGTGAAGCCTCTCAGTCATGTCCAACTCTTTGAGATCACATGGACTGTAGCCTACAAGGCTTCTCTGTCCATGGGATTTTCCAGGCAAGAATACTGGAGTGGGTTGCCATTTCCTTCTCCACGGGATCTTCCCAAGCCAAGGATTAAACCCAGGTCTCCTGAATTATAGGAAGATGCTTCACTGTCTGAGCCACCAGGTTAATTCCTAATTTGTGTATATTTGGTATACCAAATATATGTCTGGGTATATATTGGGCTTCCCTGGTGGCTCAGATGAAGTTTGCCTGCAATGCTGGAGGCCTAGGTTCAATCCCCGGGTCAGGAAGATCCCCTGGAGAAGGAGACGGCAACCCACTCTGGTATTTTTGCCTGGAAAATTCCATGGATGGAGGAGCCTGGAGGGCTATAGTTCATGGGGTCGAAAAGAGTTGGACATGACTGAGCAACTAACTTATGTCTGGTCAAAAAGGCCTCAATAAGGATAGACTCCCCAGAGCAAAGCCCAGGAAGGCAGCCAGGCTGAATTTGGGGGCTACCAGGCAATAGGTACAGTGACCCTAGTAAATTAGAGCAAATCTCAGGACAAAGCTTGGATGCCATATCTATGGTTTTCATAAATTTGGAAAATTGATACCTTTCTTACTGTGATGATGCCTGGGGCATCTCTGATCAATCAAGTGTTTCTGAGCCCCTTTGTGATGAATATTGTGACTCCTGAGTAACATACTGTTGAACAAACCAGGATCTTGGAGAAATCTTTGGCAGTCTTTTATTATTCAGACCTTGCTTGAACCACAAATGTTGGAAAAGAGCTTTGGTTTAAGATAGATGCTGGTTGCTGGGGGGTGAGGTGAAGTTGGAAGGTGTGATTGGAGAGGGGTGGGTAAGGATTAAGGATGAACTCAAGGCATCTTGCTATTGCTTTCAAAATACTGTTGTCTGTAGTTACAGAAATGTTAGTCTGTGTTACTTAAGAAGGGCAGCTTTAGAGAAGTGTCTATTCTTCAAGTGCTAATTTAAGCACAGCGTGGTTTCCCAAGTATAAATACAGATTTAGTGTGTACTCTACCCTACTCAATATACAATCATGAAGCTGCAAAACCACCTTGTCCTCAGTGCAGGCAAGAGCCGTCATCCTTAAAGTTCTGATTTTCTTTGGAGACAGGGATTGTTTTCTAAAGACCAAAGAGAATATTATAACTATGTGATAATAACTGTGGTTCTTTAAATAAACTGTCCTATTAGTGTATAAAGCCCCCTCAGTCCATGATTTTCTGTATTCATCTCTAGAAAGCCCTGGGGGGTAGGCTTTGATTATCATCCCCTTTTTCACAGATAGAGAAAGTGAAGTCAGGAACAGAAAGCAGGAGCCAGGTATATGGTAATGAGAAACAGGGACCCTAGAGCCAGACAAAACTGGGTTTAAATTCAAGCTTCACCCTTTATAGTGATGTGCACTTGGGTAAGTTATTTTCTCTGTCCTTTATAATGAGAGGACAGTAATTTTTACTGTGTAGGGGTTGTTATGAGATGAAGTAAAATAAAGCATATTAAGCATTCAGTAAGTGCCTGGAAAGATGTCCTGGAGGAGAAAATGGGAACCCACTCCAGCATTCTGACCTGAAAAATACCATGGACAGAGGAGCCTGGTGGGCTATAGTCCATAGGGTTGGTTGCAAAGAGTCAGACACGACTGAAGCAACTTAGCACGCACACGTAGTGCTTTGCGCCTAAGAAGCCCTTGGCAATTGTAGAAACTCTTTATAACATTTTCAAGGACACAAAGATGGTAAGTCACAAAACATGACAAGTGGGGAACTTCCCTGGTGTTCTAGTGGCTAAGACTCTGTGCTTCCAATGCTGGGGGCTTAGTTTCCATCCCTGGTCTGGGAATTAGATCCCACATACCACAGCTAAGACCTGGCACAGCCAAATGAATAAATATTAAAAAAAAAAGATTTAAAAAACAGGACTAGTGTTTGAGTTGAGTGTCTTTTTTACTACATCATATAGCAGGTTCAAAGGATCTCTTGGGGAAGTGAATTCTCTCCTGCTAAAACAATCTAGAATCACTCTGTGGTGGAAGTTGCACATTTAAAATGGACTGATCCTGCCAATGTGGGGCTATTTTTGGAAAGAAAGAATGCAAATTGAGTGAACACATTCTGAGCCCCTACTGTGTGGCAGGCAGGCTTACTTTGCCATCTCATTTTATCAGCAGACACTTATTCATTACAAGGCCCAGGAACAGGATAATTAGGAAGTAGACCCAGGGTCAAGTAGCTGGTAGGAGGCAGAGGGAACAAGACCCAGAGCTGTCCAATACCAAAGCCATCTTCCCATTGCTCTAATCTGGGGCCACCAAAGAGGCCCTTTCACTTTTTTAGGGGAGGCAGATTTGGGGCTGAGAAGGCGTGGGCTGTATTTGGTTTGCCTGCCTGTTCAAGACTCCTTCTTCAGTCTGATTCCCTGGACTATTTTGGGGTTGCCATATCATTTCAGTCCCCCCTCGGAGAACCCTGAAGAATGTGCAAAAGCAAAAAAGAAACCCAAGAAATCTATTACTGGCACTCGCCCTCAATTTGCTATTATGACGTCCATCCTGCAAAGCAGTGTTTATAGCCTTATAAGGTTCCCAGCATCGATTTAACTGTGTTATCTCCCAGTAGATGATACAGAATGCGATCTCAGTAGCAGACGGCAGAGAGAAGTGGGAAGCGTTTCTTGGCTGGGGAATGAGAGAGAAATGAAAAAGGGCCTACTATGCTGAGTCACTAAGGCAAAGCCGCTTACTATGGACCACATTCAGGCCTGAGCCAAGACGCAGGAGCGAGTCACATACTGGTTGGTGGGGCTGAGATGTTCCTCTTTGGGAACGCATCTTCTGAGAAGCTGCAGCCAGAAAAAAGGGGGAAAAACGCCAACATCCTGAACATTTTAAGTTCATCAGTTATATTTTTACACAGTTAAATCAAGCACAAAAACAGAAAAAAGAAAGTCATGTTTCCACCAGCTTTCTTCCAGCCTCCCCCAACATAGCCGGGTGGCTTAGCTCTCCTCCCCTCGTCATCAAAATAATCCAGCAAGCATTCCTGAGTGCTGTTCACAGGCCAGGCACGGGCTCAGGGCAGCAAGCCTTATCTCACTGAATCCTTGCAAAAATTTCATAGGGTAGGTATGTTTATCATTCTCATTTCTGAAATGAGGAAACTGATGCTTGGAGATGTTGAGTTACTTGGTCACGTTCTGGAGCTGCGAAGTTTCAGAGCCAAAGTCAGACCTGAGAGATGGAAGCTTTCTGTGTTTCTACCTCATCATGGCTTAGAGCTAAAGGGTATAAGAAATTTTTCCATTCTGGGGTCCCCAATCCAGCTTATTATCAGGATGTATTGGTACACTTAAAGCAAAACCAAAAGAAAGAAGGAAAGGAAGGAAAGAAGAAAGGAGGAAAAAGGAAGGAAGGAAGAGAAAGAAAACAATACGAAAAAGTCCTTGTAGATTCCTGGATTCACCCTGGAAGATTCAGAGGGTTTGTGTTGGATCTTGGAAAATTATATTTGAGTTCCCATGCCTACCCCCACCACCTTCCTTTCCCAGGTGATTCTAATGAAGACCCAAGTTGGAAGCCATGATTTCATCTATTCTATTCTTTCCAAAGCAGCAGCTTAAGATAATAGTGACTTGCCCATGGAAGTGTATCAAGTTGGTGGTACCCAAAACTCTGATTCCTGATCTGCTCTCCATATTACCATGTCCATCAATTGATTAATGAAGCAGTGATATATACGGTCAAGTCATTAATCCTGTGAATGAGACTGGATATGCTTCCAAGAGAGGGGGACAGTGAGATCTAGGATATAAACAAGGACTTCTTTCATTAGGGGAAGGTTCTTAGAAGATGATAGAACTATAGGCATCAGTGTTCAGTAAGCATGCCAGGCCCTTAGTCTTCAATAATTAGGATTTGGAGAGTTAGGAAATCATGGGTCAAATCCGAGAGATTTTTCAGAAAAAAAAATCTTGGGAATGGGGATGCTCTGTCAAGACATGAGAACGTGAGGAGCCCACCAATCTGAGGAGTTATAGATGAGGAAGTTCCAGGAGATGAGAATCACAGGAAGATGGAAGTCAGATTAAGAAAACTATGATTTGGGACTTCCCTGGTGGTCCAGTACCTAGGACTCTGCACTCCCAATGCAGGGGGTCCCTGGTTCGATCCCTGGTCATGGAACTAGATCCCACATGCTGCAACGAAGACCTGGTTCAGCCAAATAAAAATAAATAAACAAATATTTAAAAAGCAGAGTATTATTTAAGTACACCATCTGTAATGAACATTTGCCATTTGTTTGAGGTCTAGAATCTGAAACTCCTTTCCATATTTTGGGGGATTGCCTCTATAAGTGTACAGAAGTAAAAGAAGCTAGATTTTTGCTCTCTTCATCTCTGGAAGCTGTTGCATAGAACATGGTGGGTGATGAGATACTGTAACCAGATTTACATCTAATCAGCTGACTCATTTTGAATTTACTTGGGTGATTGAAGTATGGTATCAAGGGTCCAGTGGGGGCAGCAGCTGCAGGGCAGAGGCTGTGTCCAGTGTCTAAGCAGACTGTCTCTGAGATGCGCCCATAGCTATGAGTGTGGCCACTCAGCCTCCCTACCTCTAGCCCCTTGCTCAAACCAGGCTCCCCAGACTTTCAGCTGAGCCTAGAAGTCACTCAAAGCCCAACCAACAAATTTCATTGCTTTCACTTAGCTAGTCAGTTTTAATCCTTTACAATCAAAATTCTTGACCCATGGCCTCCCACACTGAAGCTGACTGCATCCCTGCTGGAATTTCTCAACAGCTTTTTGTTTGACCTGTTCCAACCTTTTGCTAACCGCAATCCATGGAAGAGGATGATTTTAAATGTTTCATCTTATTTAATATACATTTGTGAGGTCTATCACTCCCTTTTTTAAAGACATGGAAACCTGGGCTAGTAGAAATCAGTAGGAACACCTGGGTTCATCTCCACACTCTGATACTCAGCTCTGTGACTTGGGGAGAATCTTTTTATTTTTCTTCATGTGCTTATCTTCGAAAAGAAGGCAGTAACTACGTATCTTCTAGATGTAATAAAATGTATCTTAATTTGTTATCATCCCTCAAAAATTCTCTTGTATTTTAATTCATTTTAAAAGCTGTATTTCAAAGGGATAAAAAAATTAGAGCCTAACATTCCCCATCAATCCTAAATGACATCCAAGCCAAAATGCAAAAATGGGATAATTTTGAACAAAATTGGTTTTCAACTACATTTTGATTGCAGTCTGTCAATGATTGTTTTGTGTCCCTGATGGAATATTTTGTCTGAGTTATGGCTGTTTTATAGGAACACTGGGTTGAAGACATCTTTCCTGATGAAGATGAGCCAGCATTGTCTCCAATGGATTGATTTTTTTTCCCCTAAAATATATCTGGGAATGAAAATAAAACTTTCTCTTAATTGAAGGCTCATGATACCTGAACCACAGGAAACAATAAATCCATTGTTTAGGACTCATGTCAATGGTATTGGCTCTAAAAGCTGCCCATAGATGAGTACCAAGGGCGGAGAAGGGGTGTTGTTCTCTACCCTTGAAGCTGGGTGCGAGGAAATACTTTATTGGGCATGGAGGCCTTTTTTTGGAGAAAGGATTCAGCCATATGTCTCGCTGGTCCTATGGTGCCTCTTTTCATTAAAACTGGTGACTCAGATGGTAAAGAGCATGCCTGCAATGTGGGAGACCTGTGTTCAATCCCTGGGTTGGGAAGATCCCCTGGAGGAGGGGATGGCAACCCACTCCAGTGTTCTTGCCTGGAGGATCCCCACTAACAGAGGAGCCTGGTGGGCTACTGTCCATGGGGTCGCAAAGAATCAGACATGACTGAGTGACTAAGAACAAGGGAACTGATATTAAGCTCTCCTGAGAAAGAGGGGTAAATATGTTCTTTCGCTTCTTTCCTCTATGTCCACAGCTGGAAACAACCAGATTTTCTGAGGTTAACAGTTTATGGGAAGCTCTTTTTGGCTATACCCCCACCCCTCTTCCTTTCCCATGCGCTTGGTATTGCAGATCCCTGTGAGGACCTTGCTATGAACCTCAAACTCAGTTTTTATCTGTGTCCATACTGGTCCTTACTTCCTTCTTCCTCCCCGCAACTCTCCAACTCCCTCCAACCATGACATCTCAGAGGAAAAGATAACATTCTTCTCATCTAGGGTTGGCCTCTGCACATGGCATTGACCTTGTCTTTTCCTACACAATCTTCATCCTCTTTCTTCCTCCCTTTCCTAAATATTTAATATATGCCTTTACTTTGGCTTTATCCCCCTAAATAAGTGCACTGCAAGATTCTCCTGAAAAAATCCAACCCTCCACCCCTGCCCCGACCGTGTCGTCTCCTCTTCATATTATCCCTGTCTTTGTCATTACAGCTAAGCTACTAGAAAGAGTCGTCTCCGTTCCCCGCTTC